>NC_080043.1:52941212-53273116 GCF_012489685.1 Lotus japonicus | reverse complement strand
GTCTTCATCTTCTCTCTGATCTGCTTGATCTTCTCGGTTGTTTGTTGCAGAAGTTCTGGTCTTACTAACAGATTCTCTCCATTTTGATACCAACACAAAGGTGTTCTACACTTGCGGCCATACAAAGCCTCATACGGTGCCATACCTATGCTGGTATGAAAACTGTTGTTGTATGTGAACTCAATCAATGGCAATAAGTTACCCCAACTGCCCTTGTTATCTAACACGCAAGCTCGTAGCAAATCCTCCAATGATTGGATAGTTCTCTCAGTATGTCCATCAATCTGTGGATGATAAGCAGAACTTAGTCTCAGCCTCGTTCCCAAAGCCTCTTGAAGAGCTCCCCAGAAATGTGAAGTAAATTTGGATCTCGATCGGAAACAATACTGGTCGGTACTCCATGAAGTCGTACAATCTCAGCTATATATATCTCTGATAGTTTCTCCACGTTGTACGTAGTTCTCACAGGTACGAAATGAGCCGACTTAGTCAATCGATCCACTATTACCCAAATAGAATCATATCCCTTTTGAGTTCTTGGCAAAGCCACTACAAAATCCATTGATATGCTATCCCATTTCCATTCTGGTACATCTAAGCTTTGTAGCATACCTGAAGATTTCTGATGTTCCACCTTTGCCTTCTGACATGTCAAACATGCAGCTACATACTCAGCCACTTGTCTTTTCATTCCTGGCCACCAAAAATTTACCTTCAAGTCCTGATACATCTTTTTCATTCCAGGATGAATGCTTAACTTGCTCTTGTGAATTTCGTCCATAATCAACCTCCTCAAGTCAGGGTTGTTAGGTACGCAAAGTCTATCCTTGCACCGTAGGATATTGTCACTTCCTACCTTGAATTCCGGGTCTTTACCTTGACTTACCAAATTCCTTTTCCCGAGCAGAAACTCATCTTGTAACTGTTGGTCTCGGATTTCTTCCATCAATCCATTGGTAATTCTGATCATTCCGAACTTCAGTTCTCCGTCGGATAATCTCACATCTAAGCTCAAATCTCGGAATTGTTCCAGCAGTTGCAGCTCTTTAACCATCATCGACGAGATATGCATCTTCCTGCTCAAGGCATCAGCAACAACGTTCGCCTTTCCAGGATGATATTGTAGAGTAAACTCATAATCTTTGAGAAATTCCATCCACCGACGTTGTCTCATGTTCAGCTCCTTCTGCTCAAACAAGTACTTCAAGCTCTTATGATCACTGAATATGGTGAAATTGCATCCATATAAGTGATGTCTCCAAATCTTCAGCGCAAATACGATGGCAGCTAGCTCAAAGTCATGAGTTGGATAATTCTTCTCATGAACCTTCAGTTGTCTTGAAGCATAAGCAACTACCTTCCGATGTTGCATCAGCACACATCCCAAACCTTGATGCGAAGCATCACAGTATACCTCATAAGGTTCCTCTGGTTGCGGTAGAACGAGTACATGTGACGTCGTCAAACTGATATGATTTGGGAACACAACGGGTCGTCTTGAAAACCGGGGACAAAAGATAGGAACTTGACCCTAACCGCGACCTGCCGGTAGAACCAAAGTTATCAAAGATAAAAGGGGAACTTGACCCTAACCGCGACCTGCCGGTAGAACCAAAGTTATCAAGTTTAGTTCTTAACCCAAGAACAAATGGGAAGCTCTCACAATATGAGAAAACTCAATATCATTCAGATTCAAAAACTGATTTGTTCCATACATTGAGTCCCTATTTATAGGCTAAGTGGGATGCTACTCTTTCCAATAAGTAATAATGCTCCCACTTACATTTAATAGACTCCACTAGAGATTTATAGCTCCACTAGCATTGGAAACTTGAGTAAAAACCCACTATTCCTAAAGATGAGTCAAAGGCTCATAAAAGACATTAAAAACCAACTAGGGGGAATACAAAATGTCATCAGAAAATTCACCCCTAAATTAAATACGAAAATTCAAAAGAGAATAAAAATATTGGACTTATTATGTAGTTATGAAGGTCCAATAATTATTAGTCTCTAATTTGTATAATTTCAGCTCATGAATGCATCTTTAACATGGAGATTGGGCTCTTGACAAATCTGCCTTCATGTTGGGTCCAAACCATCATTCTTAATTTGAAGGAAAAATCCTTGCAAAGCTTGATTCATTCCTTTAGGCTTGGACCTTGTAATTGGACATCCTATTCCTTGGAAAAGAGTCTATGAATGGGCTGGTCCGATCTCTATCATTCCCTCCCTCTTCGAGATGATTCGTCCTCGAATCAAACTCATAACCTGGTCAAAGGAACAACAATAATTAGTTAAAAAAAAAAAGTTGAAAAACTCTCTACTGCACAAAATTGAATTAAGCCTCCGGGATCGAAGACTAATCTTAAGCATGCTAGCCATTCAAGTAAGGAATCATATTCATCATATAAGAAACCACCATGATCAACATGCCAAACACATTTCAAGAAGCCATATTGATCAAGATAATACAACTTGTATTTGAGCATGGAATCACAATTGGAACCATTAGTCTCAAGTTCTCTACCCATGGCACATTCAGCTTGTTTAGAATTATTCCAAGTAGAGTTACAATCAAAATCAGGTGAAGATTTATGCATGTTCAGAACATCCTTGTTATGCAAATCATCATGTGAAAATGAATTAGTCAACGTATGCAAATTAACATGTAAATCAGAAGAATTCTTCATGTGTATCAAATTTTCATGTAAATCATTAGGAACAACCACAACACTTGATTCAAACAAAGTAACTACTCCCTGCTCGGTCTCTTGAGGATTGCTCAAAATTGTTGGCTTCACAACTAATGGTGCACTTGGGATTAGACCAATCTGTTTCCTAGTTCTTAATGGTGATGTAAAATCACATGGATCTTGATCCTGCAGAATATGTTCAACACCACTAGACAAAGAAAAGTTATTAGAATCATTGGAAATCAAGGTTATTTCTTGACAAGAAAACACTTGACCATCACTGCTATTTTTTTCACAATCCTTTTCTTTTTTTCTCAATTCCTCATTCTTTTCACTATCAACTTCTTTTTCTATCAATTCTTCTTTCTTTTCACTTCTCATTTCTTTTTCTATCAACTCTTCTTTCTTTTCATTTCTCATTTCTTTTTCTCTCAACTCTTCTTTCTTTTCACTTTCTCTCTTTTCCAATTTCTCATTTCAATCCTTCCTTATTTCTCCCTCATGCTCTCTCCCTCTTTTCCCTTCATGCCTCCCAGAATATCTTCCATATGAAGACTCCTCTTCTTTATTGTTTCGCCTAGGAAGGATCCCAGACCTTGATGAATGTGTTAAATCATCCAATCTCCTATTCAAGGCATCAAATTGTTTCGGCAAACTTCCGATGATTGGAATCGGACGTTCGTAGATTCTAGAGTTTCGCCTCGAAACGATTGTCGTATAAGGAATAAGAGAAGTTCTAACATTTCTCTGAAGATTTTTGGAATAAATTCCTACAG
The DNA here is from genome assembly GCF_012489685.1 of Lotus japonicus. Lineage (NCBI taxonomy): Eukaryota > Viridiplantae > Streptophyta > Magnoliopsida > Fabales > Fabaceae > Lotus > Lotus japonicus. The sequence goes on along the minus strand of NC_080043.1, from coordinate 53,269,644 downwards.
TGTTCCAAGGGTGGAACTTAGTCTTTTCCTAAGGTTCTTGTCCTAGGCTTAAGCGAATCGATCGTGCTATACCTTTTATCGATGTCGATGAAATCCTTAGACTTTTTCTGAACTTTCTCCTTCATAAATTTATTTCATTTGGTAAATTCTAGTTCAGGTTTCCCTTCACGATACATCAACCCTAATCGTGAATAGGATTCTATTTACTTGGCATAAGTTTAAAAACTTGGGCCTTACAGAGAAGCCGCCGATCAAGCCGCCACCACCGCCAGTGACGCACGCGCGAGAGGGAGAACCTTGCGAGAGAGAGAGAGAGAGAGAGAGCTGCGAGGGAGAGTGAGGGGACGTGGACAGCAGCGTTCTTGGACCTTTTCTTCACCAAAACCTTTTCCTTTTCACCAAGTTAGCCAAGGTAAGGGCTGGTCCTAGGAGTTGGGTAGCATGTTTAGGCCATATTGCCATGCTTTGACATGATTTAATGTATGAACTTGATTGATGTGCTTGAGGTTTTGAATATGCGATGTGTGCTGGACTTTTTCCATGTGATATTGGGTTACACTGTGAACATGTTACTATATTTGATGCTGGTAGATGACTTAGAACCCTTAGAATAGAATGGCTAAAACGAAATTGATGGCAAATGCATTCTCTGTCAGATTTCTGTGCTGGACAGTAAACTTCAGGTCCTATTTTCACTTGTTTCTGGTCGCCAAATAAAGAAATGATTAACATACAAATTGTAGATCTTCGAAAGAGCTTTCCAGGCATATAAAGATCATAAATTGTGGTCTAGTATTGTGTGTGGTAGGTCGTTTTGGGTAACTGTCATACCTGCTGTTTTTCCCTGTGTCGGACAGAAACTTTAAGGAGTAATATCACCTAATTCTGGGGCTCAAATGAAAATGATTTTAAGTAGAGAGTTGTATATCTTTAAAATAACTTTCCAGAAAGATATTATACATGATTTTTTGTTGGAGGACGCATTCTGTAGACCAGTTTCAATGAACGTGTTTCTGCTGTCCAAAAAGCTAAGTTGCGAAAATGTGTTGTTTTCCATGCATAAGCCTTATGTTGCCTTATTTGATAATTTATGCCATGATGTGCCATGCGTAAGTGTAAGTTTATGCTATGCCTTACGTGAATTGTGATATTATTGGAAATTGTTCAAAGGGTCGCTCATCTAGCTGTAATTCCCGATGTGTCTGTGATCGTTTAATTGTTGTATTTATGCGATGTTGATGTAAGACTCTAGGTTGACTTTAGAGACTTAAACAAAGAGAAACGTGTAATTAACTCGCTTGCAAGTAAATGTGAATAATATGGGCATAGGTCTAGTGTAGACTATAGTCCATGAGAACGATGGGCTTGCACGTGAGGGAGAATTGTGGATTGACTGTTGGTCTCCACGTGAAAAGGTTGACTGCGGTCACCTAGAGATTTTGTGGATCATTGCGGCTCTACGTGTTTGGTTGACTGCGGTCACCATGAGATTTTTGTGAAGTATTGCAGCTTCACGTGATTGTACATCTGCGGATGTAAATGATTGGCCAAGGCAGGATTGGTGGGTTGTGTGATGTGAGATTCCGTTAGTAACTGACTCTTTCCCATAAAAGACATATAATGTACTTATATTATGTTGTTGTTGATTTTTTTCATTATCATTCTTTTTGTTGGACCTGACCCTGCTTGTTTGCTGTGTGTTTATTTGGGGGGAGGGGGGTAGATGGTCGTGAAGATAACGACGACGACTCATTCTTGGGAGTTGATACTACGTGACGAGCCACTACCGGATGACGACTACATTTCTGATAAAGAGGAAGGGGCCAAGGATATGGTTGGGTTTTGAGACATCCATTTTTCTTTTGGGTTGAGAGTACCGAGTTTTGGAAGTATTGAACCATTACTTTATTTTGGTTGAGATAGTTTAACTTGATGTAATTTACTTTGAAGTTTTCTTCCGGATATTTATTTCATACTCTTTTCAATGATTAATAAAGCATGAGGTTTACGTTGATGATTATTTCCGCAAGTTTGAAATGGTTAAGTTTCGAGAATTTTGTAAAATTGAACTTTTATCATTAATTCAAGATTAATAAGTGAATCGACGAAAATTGTTTACGAAAATTGGTTAATTAGTTACTGTGTAACACTCGAGAAATCGGGGCGTTACACGTCAAAACGCACAATTCGATATCACTTCAACAATACTCAGCTCTAAAGAGCGATGCAATAATAATATGGTGCGGGAATCATAAGACAGAAACCAGTAAACGGCCGAAGCCTCTATGAAAATGGAGACACACGTCTCATATAAGTTCACTCGGCCGAAGCCTCCAGAAAATATTTCGCAGTTCAAAGCGATAAACAATATCCAAGCAATATTCAATATCAAGCAATATTCAAGTCGAAGTTATCGACGCCTACAATACAAATAGCTAGTAAGTAAGTTGCCCTAACCTCGAGTTGTTCTAGTCTCGCGGTGCAGATCTCGCTCACAAGCTTGCTCAGTCAAGCCCAAGGTTTCCACAAACGAACCTTAGAGCAAACAAAGCAAAAATCAATCAAATTAAGTCGATATAATCGAAAAAATACTAACTAAAGTTAGACAAAGCTCAAGAAGCCTCAGAGTACAACATTTAGGCACGAATGGAAGGGCTTTCCCCGAATGGATGAGTTTTGACTCGATTCAAGTTTTGTACAAAAACACTTTATTCGCTAAAACGTGCATAACTCGAGCTACAGAACTCGGAATGACACGAAACCAACGCCAAAATTTCGACAACGGAGAGAGCCACGCTATAACTCAGGTCATTCAGACCCAAAAATTATTTTTGGACACGGTACCATGACATATAAGTTTCGGCCACTATCAAAATAGGGTTTCCCGAACTTTTTCTTCGATCTAATATAATTCCTAGGTATTCTTAGGCGATATCTAGGCCAGGGAAACTCTCAGAAAAATTATCGGATCGAAAACTGTCGCAGGGGTATTTTGGTCAATATTTTTAGCTCAGAATTTCAAAATTGGAATTTCGAAAAACAAATTAGATGGGGACGTCACCAACGACGTTTATGACAACTAATCCTACTAACGCTAAGCTCAGTCGAGAGTTTTAAGCCTAAAGGGCGAAGCTTTGGCCAAAAATGGGTATTTTACTCAGAATTGAAACTCGGCGGCAATTCGGCGAGATTCAGCAGAAAACAACCAGATATTCATGCTCTTGGGCATGTAGGCAATAAGTTTAGACACTGAAATCAAGTTATTTGGACAGTTTTACAAAAAGCTCAAAACTTTGAGCACAGAAAGACATAGAGAAAAGCGACAGAATTGACGATCAGAAGTAAGGAATAACATCTGTACCTCGAGGTCTACGCGTAGCAACGAACGGTGCAGTGATCAGGCAAGAAACGGCGAAAATCTTTTCTCCCCTCCTTCTCCTCTTGCTCGCGGGTTTGGTGGCTATGGTGTTGTGGGTTTTTTTTTTGATTTTTTTCCTTTTCAAGCTATTTATAGTTTATGGAAAATGCGGAAAAATGAAAATTTCGCGATTCCGATTTTTCCTGCGCATTCATCTGTGAATTCTAAGATAGGTTCTGGCGATAGAATTCCAGAACTCAAAACAGGTTTCTTGGAATTAAATCAAACGATCCAAAGTCGGTGTAAATCGATTTTACCCGAAAAGTTACTTTTTGCAGTTGATGTCGGATGAGAATACTTTGTTCTGAAGAAAGATTAGAAATATCAAGAGAAATAGGCCTACGCGTGTGGAATCTTCGTTTGAAGCTCCGAATAGAAAAAGTCTTCATCGTCTGTTGATTTTAGGTTTCTTGAACTATCAGTGATTAAGTTTCGGCAAACTTCCGAGTATTGGAATTTGACGTTCGTACCTTCTAGGGTTTCGTATCAAAACGCTTGTTTATAGACGAAATAAGAGAAGTTCTAACATTTCTCTGAAGATTTTTGGAATTAGTTTCCATCGTGTCTTAAAGTGTAAATTAGCTATTTACTAGCGTCCTTGCCCTAGGTTTAAGCGAATACTAATCGTGCTATAACTTTTATCGACTTGGATACAATCCTTAGCCTTTTCCTGAACTTCCTCCTTCATAAATTTATTCCATTCGATAAACACCTGTTCAGGTTTTCCTTCACGTTACATCAAACTAATCGTGAATATGAATTTTATTCGATTTATTCTAAACTTAAAAACTTGGGTCTCACAATAAGTATCATTGCGTCGTCGCCATTTACCAATCTGTAAGGGGACTCACTCGTGGATGATTGAGGGGTTGTGTCGTAGGACCACAAAACCACAAGCAGCTCAACGATCCAAGTTCCTTGTCTCGCCACATCTTTTACGGAGTCCCTTCAATATTACCTTATTCACGGACTCGACCTGGCCATTCGTTTGTCGGTGCTCCACTAAAGAAACCCTTTTTTGAATGCCTAACACACTGCAAACTTGTTGAACGACCCGACTCGCGAATTGTGTTCCATTGTCAGAAACTATCACAGCGGGAACTCCAAACCTGCACACAAGTTTTTTTCCAGTAGAAACCCTTCACTTTTGTTGCTTGTATAGTCGCAAGAGCCTCCGCCTCGATCCACTTAGTGAAATAGTCCACACCTACTACTCTACTAGGATGAATTTCTCTTGTCCTCTCGCCTCCGGGAAAGGACCCACTAGGTTGAATCTCCACAAGGCGAAAGGCCATAGAGCCGCCATGGACGAGAGGGTCTCTGGAGGCGCCTTATGAAGATCGGCAAATAGGTGACACTTGACACACCTCTTTGCATATTACCTACAATCTGATCTTAAGGTAGGCCAGTAGAAACTCGCCCTTAACACTTTAGTTGCCAATGATTGTGCCCCCATATGCGTGGCGCACACGCCCTCATGGATCTCCCCCACAATGCGCTCGACTTGTGTTTCTAGAAGCATGGGATGTGCATGGCTCCTTCTGTATAACTGTCCCGCCACTAAGATGTAGTGACTTGCCTCACGCCTAAGTTCTTTGCTGATGCTTCCTACGTCAACCTCGCCCTGTAGAACCTTTAGTATTGGACCCATCCAAGTGGCTGGCGGGTCGTCTATTGCCATGATACTGATGGTGTCAACACTTGGTCCCTCCAAGGTTTCTTGAATGATAGATTTATTGTACAGTACATCAGGCGATGACCTGATTTTTGTCCTTGTTTTTAGGGTATTTTCTTTGCTTCTTTTTAGCATTTTCCTTGTCTCATGTAGTGTTTCATGCATTTTCATGCATTTTTCCCTTTTGTTGTGCATTTGTATGTGTTATGTAATTTAATAGTTCTTTAGGGTCCTTTTTCTTATTTTAGAATAGTTTTGGGTCTTTTAGCATTTATCATTGGTTTTGGGTCCCTTGTGCAATTAAAAGGATGATATTCTTGATATTTTCTCCTAGTGCTTTAATGAAGGTCTGCAAGTTATAACTGAAGAAGGAGGAAGGTCAAGAGGCTAAGAGCCTTGAATGGTGAACTGAAGAGGGTTGAAGAAGGAAATTCTAGCAAGCAACTAGCGCTCGAGCGCCAATTATTACCGCTCGAGCGCCAAAAGAAACAGAAACGTGGAAGCTGTGAAAAAATGCACTGGCCAATTCCAAGCTCTCGAGCGCCAATTGGTCTAGTGAGTTTTCATGGAACTGGCGCTCGAGCGCCCACATATAGCGCTCGAGCGCCCAACCTCGACAGATTTTGCCTATGAATAGCTCTTAGTTGTTTCATTTCAGTATTTTTTCATCTTTTGTCATTTCAATAAAGTTAATAGGTTAATAGGAGAGGAGCTTCTTGGAGAGTGTGAGAGGGCTTCCAAGTTTGTAATCCAGGTTTTTAGCCAAGCATGGCTCTGATCTCTCTAATGCTTTGGTTTTCTTTGAAAGACTTTTCATTTTTATGTTATGATTCCAATCTCTTTTTTACAATGAGGATGGAAGTTAAGTTGTATATTAGAGAACTGATTTGGGATTACCCCTTCTCTCTTGCTGCTAAGAATGGAGAAAAGGTTGGGGTTTGTGGGCCTGAATATACATGCTTAATGCTTCAAACAAGTGTTTAAGTACGCAAAGAATTGGACTTATCTTTTGGCTTGAGAGAATTATCTATCCGAGGCATCAATAGGTAGTTGCTTAGGCTAGAGCATCAAAGGAGAAATTCAGACTTCATATGTTTAGGTTTGATTTTCTTAAACTGACTTAGTTGAACAAGAATCAAAGCATTTTCATTTATGAATTGTCTTTCTATTTTCCTTTTTTGCTACTTCGTCATGGAATTATCTCAATTAAATAAATCATCATCTCTGAATTGCTCAGGTAATACCTAGTTGGTGAGATTAGTACGTAGCAACACGGTTCCTGTGGAGATGACATAACCCGATATTATACTACGATTGAGTCTTGAAAGACATTTGATAATAGTTAGTTGAGGACCCTTCTTTACATCAAAATCCCTTTCATCAAATTGGCGCCGTTGCCGGGGATTGTGTTTCTGCTACTATTAATTGAACTAGCCAGATGTTACTTTGAGCGTTAGCTCTAACATGTCTTTCTTTTTTCTGTTTTTGTTCCTACCTATCAATTTAACTGATTCGTTCTTGTACCTAATGCTTGTTGTGACCTAATCAATTATAACATGATTTGAGGTTTTGAATTTTGTCAATCTGACCTAGAATGAATCAACTTGTGAATTTAATTTTAATTAAATTCATTGGTTATGAATTGATAAGTTGATAAATAGGATCTTTAGTCGTTTTACCTTTTCTATTTTACCTTTATCTTTTGTTTAGTTTTATAAGGAAAAGCAAAAAAAAGGTGTAGTGGCGCTCGAGGGGCGGGAATTAGGGCTCAAGCGTCGTCTTTCACGTAGCTGGAGTTGTGGGTAGCGCTCGAGCAGCTCATATAGCGCTCAAGCGCCTGAAGGTCTAGTGGAGTGCACCCCATTGACCCCATGGATGGCTGAAAGGGAGGTTCATTTCTTACCCTTAGTTTAGTTCATGCATTTTTAGCATATTTTTCCTTTATAGACTTTTATTTTTGTTTATCTTCTTGGTCATGCATGTTTGTATATAGAGTCTTGTATACCTTGGTCATCACTTCCCTTTACTTAAATGATTGGTTCCCTAGTTTTGCTCTCTCACATGCTGCCCATATTATAAATGTTTTTATGTGGATACTTTGTCTTGTTTTGGGGGAGTGTTCCATACTAAGGTCTACTTAAGGGATAAGGGAATATTCTCAATAAACCCTAACAGAGCATAAATAGAAAGATGATGTAAAATAAGAAAATATTCTCATTAATGATAAAAAAAGGTGTATAGTACAATGTGATGACCCCTTTTTATAGTTGGTGTGGTCCTTATCTAGAATATTCTTACATTTGGGCCTCGTTTTACGAGACCCATATCTCTATGCAAATAAGACAAAAGGGGAAAGAATCTGACAGCTAGCTTGGGACCACGTATCAGGCAAGTACCTCCACATTACCTTGATGGTCTCCATGTATCCAAGCGCGATCAATCCCGCCATGCTATCAGGGTACACTGGGCAGGCTTTGGTTAAGGCAGGCTCTAGTCCACAAGCCCACAAGACACAAAACTTGATGCTAATGACTTGAAGTGTCTTTCAACGTCCTTAAATTCCTCGAGGTGACACGTGAGTGGCGTTCGCCAGCCCACAAGCCCACAAGATACGAAACTCGATGCTAAAGAGTTGAAGTGTCTTTCAACGTCTTCAAGTTCTTTTGACCCGCCACATGAACGGCGTGCGCCAACTACTCTTTCTTTTTAGTTTTTTCTTCATCTTGTTTCTTCAAAAGTCAAACAACGGTCTTTTCGCCGTTTATGAATCAAACGTCAATCATCCTTCTTTCCCACTGACACACCCTTCGCGTTTTTCCAAAAAATTGCCATCATTGGTAATAAAATACAATTGTCATTTACGCGCGATTTGGGAAGGTGCCTCGTTTGGTGTAAACCTAGGATTTAGGAGGAGAGTGTCGTTTCAGTTTTCAAACCCCCTCTTTCTCTTTCTTCTCCGACGCTTCACACTTCTCTTTCCACTCATTCTCTCTCCTCCCACGTCGTTTCAGTTTTCAAACCCACTCTTCTCTTTCCTTTCCACTTGCCTATAAAACCCTCTTCCTCCCTTCTTTTTCAAAACTTCCTCCGCCTTCCTCCGCTCTCAAGTTTCATACTCTCATAATTCTCCAAACCTCTTAACTTTTCATCCGTTAGTCCTTTGTTTTGCTCTTCTTTTCATTCTTGCTTTGGTGTCTTTTCTTCTTCGTTCATATTGTCTGTTCATCTTCTTCCATCATTTTTTATTTTTTGCATGAAATTTCCCAGAATGTCTTTAAAAAGTAATAGTGTTTCAACTTTGAAATGTCTTCTCCTTCAACGGATGAAAAGGTTTCCTCGCCATCTGTAGTTGTAATTTCGGATTCCCCCACCTTTCAAGATGAGTCAGGCCCCTCCTGCTCTATCGATTATGTTCTGTCTTCCAACGGGCATTTAGCTTCGCCAGAGTGGCGGTACAACGAGCATCTGGATGAAGACAAATGCATGTACCGCTCTGTTTGGGGTAGTATTGGGAGTCTGAATTCGCACCATTTAAACGCCCAGGGTTTCACCAAGTTGAATCCCGCCACCAACTGTAATGATGATTTACTTTTGAATGTCGCACCTTATGGCGACGATGTCTTTGTTACTCTTCGAAAAGAAGCGTCAGATGGATCGCCAAAGCTTCTGCCTCTATCTACTTTGTAAAGTAGTTCACCGCCAGCACTATATATTTCATTTGAGCCTTGGCTACGGGGAATGGTCCCAAAATGTCCGTTCCCCACATGGCGAACGGCCAAGGAGCCATCATTGTTGTTAAGCGTTATGGCGCGGCTTTGTGTAAATCCGCAAAGATTTGACACTTAGTGCATTTCTTGACATACTCCAATCAATCCATAATGTCCTGAGCTTCCTTTTTGTCCACGCACTTGAGTAGTGGTGACATAATTCCTCGTCTATGTAGTTGATCGCCCACCATGTTGTAGAAACTAGCTTCTCTTCTTTTTTCTCTTGTGTTCAAGCTATCATCCTTAGGCGGTTGTTTCACAAATTCTTTAATTTGGTCCATCCAAGAGGGCTCTCCTCTTGTTATTGCTTTCACTGTTTTTATTTTTATTTCCAGTAGATCAATTCTTGGGCGAGGAAGGGTTTCTTGTATTACCGTCTGATGATTGCCCAATCGTCCAGTACTGGCTAGCTTTGCTAACACATCTGCTTGTTCATTTTGACTTCTTGGGATATGTTCTATTCTGACTTCTTTGATTTCCATCATATGTCTTTGAACAATTTCCAAATACTTGGAAAGTTGTGGATCCTTTACTTGATACTCTCCTCTAACTTGTTTGACCACCAACTGTGAATTCGCCTTTGATATACAGATTTTGGAAACCCAATTCAATGGCTAGTCTTAAGCCGGCGATTAGTGCTTCATATTCTGCTTGGTTGTTGCTTGCCCTTAATTCAAACTTCAATGATTGTTCAATTGTCATTTTATCCGGGCCTTCAATGGTTTTGCCCGCCCCACTGCCTTTGTCATTTGAGGATCCATCAACAGAAAGGATCCACTCACCGCTTGTCCACTCACCCTCGGGAGGTGTCATTTCAGCAACAAAGTCAATCAAACTCTAGATTGTGACGGTCCCCCTTGGCTCGTATTGGATATCATGCTCTGATAGCTCAACAGACCAACTAACTAGTCGCCGTGACATATCCGGTTTCTGTAATACTTGTCTTAATGGAATGTCGGTCTTGACTTTTACTTGGAAACTCTGAAAATAGGGTCTCAAACGCCTTGTTGTCTTTAAGATTTCCAGGGCCGCCTTTTCAATTTTCTGGTAGCGCACTTCTGCGCCCTGTAAGGTATGACTGACAAAGTATATGACTTTGTAACTTTTACTCTCTTCTTGAAGTAAAACGTGCTGACTTCCGCGTAAGTGACCGCCAAGTAAAGGATCAAAGGAACACCCGGAGTTGGCTTGGATAAAACCGGCGGTGTTTCCAATAATTCCTTCAACTTATTGAACACTTGCTCACATGATTCAGTCCATTGAAACGTTGAGTTCTTCTTTAGACATGCGAAGAACGGGGCAACCTTATCACCTGCCAAAGGCAAGAAGCGAGATAAGGTGGCCAATCGCCCTGTTAGCCTTTGCACTTCACGAACACTGGTTGGGCTCTTCATTTCCAGAATGGCCTTACACTTGTCTGGATTTACTTCTATTCCTCTGGATGTGATTATGAATCCTAAGAACTTCCCTCTTGGAATCCAAAAGGAACATTTCTCAGGGTTCAGCCTCATGTCATACTTCCTTAGCTGAACAAATGCTTCCTTCAAGTCTTCACAATGTTCCTCGCCAGAGCAGACTTGACAATCATATCATCCACATACACTTCCATATTCCATCCCACTTGGTTTGCAAAATTTTTATCCATTAGGCTTTGGTAAGTAGCTCCTGCATTTTTCAAACCAAATGGCATTGTTCTGTAACAGTAGTTAGTCTGATTTGTCATGAATGTCGTACTTTCTTCATCGGGGCAATGCATCATAATTTGATTGTAACTGGAGTAGGCATCCATGAGGCTCAAAAGCTCGTTTCCCGAGGCTCCATCTACCAACTTGTCCACATTTGGAAGTGAGTAGGAATCTTTGGGGCACACCTTGTTTAAACTCGTGTAATCTGTACACATTCTCCATTTCCCATTGGCCTTTCAAACCATAACCACGTTTGCCAGCCAAGTTGGATATTGCACTTCTCGAATGAACTGAGCTTCAATTAGATTTTTTGTTTCAATTTGCACTGCTTTGTCCTTTTCCTCGCCCATCTGCCTCCTCGCCTGAACAACAGGCTTGGCCCCCGGTCGAATGGCCAGCTTATGCGTAATTACATTTGGGTCAATTCTCAGGACATCCTTTATCGTCCAAGCAAACAATTCTAAATTTTCCCCCAACAAGGCGATCAGGCGAGCCTCTTGTTCACTTGATTTTCAGCACTTTGTCCATCACTTTTGCAGGTTTTGTTTCTTCAACAGGTTGAGGGCGAAGATCTTCCGTATCATCCCTAGGATCCAAGGTGAGACCTTCATGGGGGAAGATCTCAGTTGTAACGCCCCGATTTCTCGTGCGTCACGGAAAACCGGATATCCATTTTCACAAAGAATTTTCGTCGTTCAATTAATTATTCTTAATTAATGACAAACCATTCATTATTACGAAAACCTCGAATGTTAAACCTCCTTTGTACTCCAATTGATTGTAATAAATAAATCATGGGCGAAGAATGAAATGAAACGTGGGTTCTATTAGCAGAAGATAAACTGTTTGAACCGAAAATGAAATAAAATAGCAAAATGAGACACTCGCCCATGCGAGGCCAATTATTCAAAATTAAGGGTACTCAAATATCCCCAACCGTTACAAAACTGAGTTGATAAAAAGTAAATAAAATATCTCGGCACGAAGCTCACTCCGCCCCAAGGATACCCTCAACTCTCTTCTTGGCGTCCCTCCCTTCTGGATTGGCAGGGTCTCCATCAGAACCCTCAAGCCACCCATTCCGCTGCTCCTTGGTCGGCGCTTGAGGCTTGGACACTACTTCTTCAGATGGGTCGAGCTCCACAAAAGAGACCCTCGAACCATCATCCTGGGGAATCTGAAATCGTGGAGGTGCGTAGGGCATACGAATGGTTCCTCCATGTACGCGCTGGACCTCCATCACCCCTCCATACACGTCATAACTCGTCAACTCCGCGCCGCCGACATAAATCCTCCGAATCCCGGACGTGTCAGCCATCCAGGCTCGGTCTTCCTCCTCATTGAGGAGTTTCAGCTCCAGAATGTGGACCGACGACTGTGAAGTCAGCACTATCTACCCGCCCCCAAGTAAACACATAGCAAACAAGCAAGGGTCAGGTCTAAAAGGAAAACAACAAGAACATACAGTACAGTGGATATAAATGAACATCATCCGCTATCGAAATAATTCTCTTTCTCTTTAAAGTTTTAGATGTTAGATAGTCACCTAACGATTCCTCACTTCGCACAACCCGCCAAACACTTCCATGGCCATCTTCGTGCTTCCGCAGAGGCACGGTAATCACGGTGACCGCAGTCAACCAAACACGTGGAGCCGCAATGATCCACAAAAATCACGGTGACCGCAGTCAACCAAACACGTGGAGCCGCAATGATCCACAAAAATCATGGGTGACCGCAGTCGACCCAAAATCTCCCTCGCGTGCAAGCCCATCGTTCTCATGGACCATAGTCTACCCGACCTATGTCCGTAAATTAATTAATTTCACTTGCAAGCGAGTCACAACAATATTAGTTCTTTTTCTCTTTGTTCTTAAGGCTCTAAGTCAGTCACCCTAAGTCTTTAGCTTAACCGCACTCATTAAATAGCACCATTCACGATAACAAGGGAATTACAGCTAGGTGAGCGACCCTTGTTACCAATATTCACAACTCATGCACCTTGAATCGTAGAAAGATCATCAAGTGATGTATCTTAAGACTTGTGCATCAAACGGTAGAAAAGAATTTACCGAACCCCCAAAAGTAGGGTTCGGCCGAACCTAAAGGAAGCCCTTAGGGTTTTCAAAAACATTTCTTTTCCTTCCCTTTGATCACATGTGTCCAAGTACAGCCCAAACAACACATTAGTCACACAAGATTTCAGCTTTCATCATCACACAAACATCAAGTTATGGCAAGTACTTCACTTAGCAAATTTTGCAAGCATGCATACAAATTTTCATGGCATCAAGACCTCAACAAGGATTTAAATCCACAATTTCATGCATCATAATTTACCATAAATTGTCCCAACGAGAACTCATACGATATGAACATGAAAACGGAAGAAAAAGTGGTCCAATACCCCTAAATTGGGTTCGGCCAAGCCAAGTTTTAGACCTTAGGGTTTTGCAAATTTTTTTCTTTCTTCCTTTTCATATTCACAAGCATAATATAGTCCCCAAACACCATCATATTCTCCCAGAAATTCCAGAACTCAAGTTTTCACATTGATCATGTTAGGAACACACATTCCATGAACCAAAATTAGCAAGTAAGCATGTGATCGTGTCATAGAAACATTGGACAGTAGAAACATGTCAAACAAGGCTTTGGAAGCATGAATTTCACTGCATAAAACGCAGAAACAAAAACACTCAGCCCTAACCTCATGAAATCGCATAGCAAGAATCACAATTTTTCAAGAAAGCTCATGTTATGACCTTATCCTACCCAAAAGATCCTAAGACCAGCCCTTACCTTGGGTTTTGGTCTGGAAAAAGAGGAGAATAATGAAGGTTGAAATAGCTTTCCTTGCTGTCCAAGTCTCCCTCTCTCCCAAACAGCTCTCTCTCTCGCGCACGGTCCTCTCTCTCTCGCGCACGGTCCGACGGTGGTGGCAAGGCTAGGAGCGGCGGCGGTTCAAGGGTGCAAAGGAAGGCTCTCTCACTCTTTTCTCTCCTGAGTTTTTCACGTAAGAGGTATCCAACTTCTGTTTTCAGAACAGAATGAGAAAAGAATTCTTTCCCCCCCCCTCCAAACCCTAAGCAGCTCGCGCCCCACCCTCCATCACTTGGGCTAGGGTTTTGTTTTTCCACAAGCCCGACCCAAGTCCAACCTTAACCCACCAGTATAATTACCTAATCAGACCTGAAACTTACTAAAACCTAAGCCCTCAAAGGTAAATTCATAATTAAATACGGACTTAGAAGAAAACAATGCAATAATTCTGCTGGCACAGTACAGCCGGAACTGCGTTCACTAAAACGGGGATATCTGGAGCTACAGATATCGGATCGACGCGAAACCACTTGGAGAATTTTCTAAACTTGAAGGGCTACAACTCTCATAAAGGAAGTGTTCCCAAATGAAGTCGTTAAGACCCTCTAAAAATTCACACAAGTTGACAGTTCTAATCTGCCAGTTATCAAACATAGCCAAAAACTTCAATTTTATTCAAACTTCCATAAAATTTGTTCCAAGTTGAACTTAGGGCCTTACATCAGTGATCTTATGGCTTTCCTTGGCGGCCTTCCTCCCATAGAGAGCCACACTCTTGAGGTAACATTCCCACGCGGCTTCTTGATCCACACGCAAAATTCCAATTTTGCCGTTGCACGCCGGATACTTAATGGTTAAGTGGGCGGTAGAAATTACTGCACACAGTTTGTTGAGTGTATTACGGCCGAGCAATGCGTTATAATTTGCTCGACAAGCAAGGACAAGGTACTTGACTTGAAATTATTTGACAAATTCTCCCTCGCCAAACACAGTTGGAATCTCCACATAGCCTCTAACATTCACACGATCGCTAGTGAAACCTACCAAAGTTCCAGGGTAAGGTTTTAAGTCTGACTCTTTAAGCCCTAAGCGATCAAATGCGTCGCCATAGATAATGTCCTTCGAACTTCCTTGGTCTAAGAACACTTTCTTGGTCTTGTAATTGTTAACCCGGATTGTCACCACAATGGGGTCATTGCTATGTGGAATGACATGCGCGAAATCCTGTGGAGTGAACGTGATTGGGGAATGATTCAACCAAGAAGCCCCCTCATACGCTTTATGTACAGAATGGACCACAGCAACATGTCTTTTCTTGGCCTTGCTAGAAAGTTCTCCACCGCCAAATCCTCTTGCAATGGATGCACATTCACCTAATGGTTCGCCTAATTCTTCAACAACTTCTTTGTTCTTTTCTTTACTGTCTTGAGTCGCCTTGGCAGGCTCTTGACCTGAGTTGTTCTTAACGAAATTTGTCAAGTGCCCCGCCTTGATCAGGCGGTCGATCTCACGGTGCAACTTCCAACAATTATTAGTGGTTTTCCCCAGAGCTTTGTGGAATTCACACCACCTATTGGTGTCAACATTAGTCGGAGGTCGCCGGGGAGGTGGTGGATATTGTACCGCATCTGTCTGCTTAACGACGCGTGTAACGCCCCGATTTCTCGAGGGTCACTTTAGTAACCTTTCCAAAAAAAGTGGGTGAAGTTTGCCAAAAAAACTTTTTAAAACATAGCTTGACAACTGAAGGAGTAAATGGACTGAATAATTCCATTTTATTAATAAAACCTTGATTATAAGTAAACCCTTCAATTTTAAAGACATAAGGGTAAACTAATGTTCGACCGCTCCTGAGCCAACACAAAACGAAGGTCTCCAGGTTAGGTTCGAACCCTACAAGAATATTCAGGTCATCCCGAAGTACTAACCCAAAACCATAATATCGATAAGACACAAACATAGTTTTACACCTGACATCCGCCCGTCCCTTGATCACGTCCTCAGTCATATAGTACTTTATCCCGACGCGGTCTATCATTCTCTGGCGTTAGGCGCCCATGCAGCACACAATCAAATAAGCAAGGGTCAACTCTCAAACAACACTTACAACATGTAGCAAGATTGATATAACATCATAGTAATGAGGTCATCTACCCTAATACTTCATTTGAAATTTCAGGCTCATGTTATACAGTTTAACAACTAGCATAGAGAGTAATAAACCCAAAAGCATAAACAAATCCACCTAGATTCCAGTTAGACTACATGCTCATGCATATGCTAATTTTAATGCCGGCAACGACTTATAGGAAGGCGAGACAAAATACGACTCCACGATTGGGGTTAGTCTACACTAACGCACCGTCATCGAATCCCACGCACAACTCCACAATTGGGGTTAATCTTAATAACGCACCGTCGGTTTCATATTGCCACTTCTTCGGATATGTCGTTATGGCCGGAAGAATTTCATATCATGGTTCAACCTAACCTGTTCCGAACCACAACAAAACATGCAGAATGCCATGAGGTTAGTCAACACAACATCGGAATCGTCGTCCTCACAGTCCGAACTTATAAAAAATAACTCCTTATTGAGTATTCGGTTGCCCACTGGCAAAGGCATCTCGTGCCAACGCTCGCATCTCAAATTTATCATAAATCACAATATTCAATTTATATGCGAAAGCATAATAACATGATTTCAAGTTTAATACTCATATTTCAATACTTGCATCATGAAGTTTAAACAAACAAATATCATATAAACAAGCTTCATATAGCACAATCACATGTAGACAAGTCTAGACCGAGTGCCCTTACCTTAGAAAATTAATGGCTTTCAATAATGCTAAGCTTCAAGATCCTAACTTCTGCTCCCCAAAACTCAAGAATCTCCTCATACTAAAGACATATACTCAAGTATTTTTTACCAAAAACTAATTACACAACTAGTATTATTAGGAGTAGTATATGAGAACAAAGCTTTGTATGTGTTCTTTTTTTTGGAAGCCTTCACGTTGCTGCCTTAAATAGCATGAAATCTCAATGCTTCGGAGTGAAGAAATCACCCAGCAATTGCCACGTCCAGCTTGAGGAAAAGGAGGAGGTGGAACGCTTAAAGGATTAGCTTGCTTTGTCAAGCTTTTTAGTTGGTGATGACTCATGAAGCAAGGAGGAGGTGGAGAAGTTACGTGTCATGAGAATAGGCAACTCATTTAACACAATTAATGTGTCATGCTTGAGAAAACTTGGAGAACGTGGTACTCTGTCACGATGAGGATGAGAAGGCATGCAAGAAAACTGAAGATACAAAGTATAATAGTGGTGTTGAGGGAATAGTATTGATATAATTTTAGTAGTGTAGGATTTAACTCATAGATATATAAAAAAATATTAGGAAGATAAATTATCATCCTAAAAATTATTAGGGACTCTATGATATAATTTAAGATCACTTTGAAAAAGTTTAAGTGATCGAGTATAGTAGTGTTAACAAAGTGTTATTATCTCATTACATATATATTAGTTTTAAATTACACACTTTATATATTTTCTTTATGTTAGTCACGTAACTTACATGACTCTCTTTTTTCTTTTAGGGAAGAAAATAATAATTATACAAATACAAATATTTCTATATAAACATTCAAGGTATAATAAACACATCAACTTAAGCTTAATAGCACTTATCGCTTTTAAGCTGATAAATAACTAGTTAATTAATCGCATAAATTATCCGGGTCTTACAACGCGTAATATGTGCTCAAAGGAGCATTCAGTTTTGTCAATGGTGCAGCGTTTGGTGTGGCTGTTGGTTGTGTCGCCTGACCCGACTGTAACGCCCCGATTTCTCGAGTGTCACACAGTAACTAATCACGTGTATTTTCGTAAAGAATTTTCGTCGATTCAATTATTAATCTTTAATTAATGACAGGTTCATTAATGGCGAAACTCTTGAAAGATTAACCTTTACAAATCTCGCGGAAGTAAACATCATCTCAAAACTTTTGAATTAAATAAAATAAGTATGAAATATACATCTAAAACCAAAGTAAATTACATCAACTTTATTTATCCAAATGAAAGCAAAATAATTGTTCAATGCTTCCCGAACACGGTACTCTGAACCCAAACCTATTCCTTGGCCTCTTCCTCTTTATCTTCTTCCTCTTCATCGGAAGTGTAGTCGTCATCCGGTAGTGGCTCGTCACGGAGTATTAGCTCCCAAGAATGGGTCGTCGCCGTTATCTTCAGGACCATCTACCCCCCCCCCCACAAATAACAAATAAACAAGTAGCGCAAGGGTCAGGTCGCAAACAAAATAATCACAATCCATATCATAAAGCACAATAATCATTCGTTATGGAATTTAAGTTTTATGACAGTTAGTCAGTTAGACTAGCGCATCATGACATCACACAACCCACCAAAACTCATTGACCAATCACATACATCCGCATATGTATAATCACATTGATTCGCAATGAACCACAATCTCAAGTCTCACGGTGACCGCAGTCAACCAAATCACGTGGATCCACACTGATCCACAAAATCTCCCTCGCGTGCAAGCTACCGTTTGTCTCTAACTGCACCATCGTTCTCATGGCCCATAGTCCTCACTAGACCTATGTCCGATTAATCACATTTTACTTGCAAGTGATTTAAGTCTCATTCTCTTTATATTAAGGCTCTAAAGTCAATCCTAAAGTCTTATTATTCTCTTCACACAATAATATTAACAGCACAACAATCACAGATGGCAAAGGGGATTACAGCTAGGTGAGCGACCCTTTGAACTGTTAATTAAATAGCAATACCAGTAAATTAAATATTCAAGACATGTCATTTCATTCCAAGTAGAGTCCAACATGTTATTTGCATATATTACAATTTCTCAATAAAAATTTCAGCACCACAACATGTAACAGAACATGATAACAGAAGCAAGAAATTCAGCAAGAAATTTCCCCAAGAGGGCCACGGCCGAAACAACAACAACACAGAATTCTCTAACAATTTTATTTCTCTCATATATGAATTCCTAGGCCATTTTCCAGCAATCATAAATCACATAACTCATCACCAAAAATTCAGATTTAGCAACTAGGATCGTGTTACACAAATCTCATGGCAAACTACCAATTTCTTGACATAATTTCATATGATTATAGAGAGGATTAAGATAGACTAGGGCATCATGACCTACATCAAACATAGAATTTAGAGCATAACCAGACCTAGCATCGTATGAAAGATTTCCAGCAAGCACATCATGTCCAAAACCTCATGGAAAACCTTCTAATTCACAACATAATATAAGGCAAATCATAGCAAGAATTCCTAGGTAACCTACCCCTCCTAGGACCAGCCCTTACCTTGCTAAAACCTTGATGAGAAGAAGGATACTTTGCTGTAGAAGAGACCCCAATAGCTGCTGTCCAGCCCCTCTTCTTCTTCTCCACTCGATCTCTCCCTCTCGTTCCCTCACGCGTGCGGTGGCCGGCGGTGCTAATGTGCAGGGAGGTGGCGGCGGCTCTAGGTGAACCTCTAGGGCTGCTGCTGCCTTCTCTTCACGTCCCCTCTCTTTTCCTTTCCCTCTCTCTCGGCTGCTCTCCCTCTTCCCCCTTTCAACTTGCGTTTCTCACCTCCCTCTCTCACGGCCTCTCCCTTTCTTTCTCTCTTCTTCTCTTTTCTTTCTTCTGTTTTTTTCTTACGTGAGTGGTGTGTGTGGGTGTACTACTATTTCTGCATGAGAAGGAAATACGGGTTTCCTCCTCCCCTTCACCCCATTTAACTTGCGGCTACACTATAGATGGACTAGGGTTTTGTTTCTTTTTTCTTTTTAAGCCCAAACCCAATTAAACACTTGACCCATTAGTTTGTTACTTAATCAGGTCTGAACCCATTGAAAGCCTAGCCCTTTTTCATTAAAAATAAGAGCAAACTCGGAATTAAAAGAAAAAAAATATCAATTAATCCGCTGGCACTGTACAGCCGTAACCATCGTCACTAAAACTTTGATATCGCGGACTATCAAGATCGGAATGACCTGAAACCACTTGGAGAATTTTCGTAACTTAAAGGGCTACAACTCTCATGAAGGAAGTTTTCCCAAATGATGTCGGTAAGACCCTCAAAAAATTCGTACAAAGTGACAGCCAGAATCTGTCAAAACTCAAACCTTGTCAAAACCTTCATTTTTATTCAATAAATCACTTAAGTAATACATAGTTAAGGTTAGGGTCTTACAATACCACCCTCCTTAAAAATAGTTTCGTCCTCGAAACTAGTATAGGAAGACCCACCACGCTTCCATTGCGCACTCTGATACTCTCCACAAATTTCTCAGTCGTCTCGACGCATAGGTTATTGTCCTTAGTCTCATCTTTCCGGTCTTCACGTGACATCTCTAGTGGTCTGGTTCCACATCATTTTCACAAAAGGAAACTGTCTCTCCTTAACGTTCCCGTCATAGTCCAACACCAACTATCATTCCTATCACCATTTTCCAATATCAAGTTGATCAGGCTCAATATCTAAAAGATGGCAACTAGAAAAATAACTGGTAAGGATGTTCGAGTCACTCTCATGTATCTGTCTATAACCTAGACATTCGTCGTAGAACCCTACGGAACTCTTCCATTAGATCACGACCCAAACTGTCTCACTGCAGTCACACAAAACAACAAAAGTTTAAGTCAAACATGTGTTATGCTCATGCCGGTACACGCTGGTCGGC
The DNA here is from genome assembly GCF_012489685.1 of Lotus japonicus. NCBI lineage: Eukaryota > Viridiplantae > Streptophyta > Magnoliopsida > Fabales > Fabaceae > Lotus > Lotus japonicus. The sequence continues at coordinate 53,249,531 of NC_080043.1, read as the reverse complement.
GTCCCGTCCTGGTGATCCAGATGCAACATCAACAGCTCAGACACGGGAAAACAAACTTTCCGGACACCGAGCTCAAAGGTTCCATCCACCAATTCACTCGTTCGGTAGTTCCATCCACCACCTAGTCCATTTGACGGTTCCATCCACCATCTGGTTTGTCCGATCTATGGTTCCATCCACCATATACGATCGTCGGTTCCATCCACCAATCCCGTTTTCCTGATGGTTCCATCCACTATCTCGGTCTGCCAATGGTTCCATCCACCATTCCTGCTTCACCGATGGTTCCATCCACCATCTCATCGACCTTGATGGTTCCATCCACCATCTTGATCGACGCACTCCGTTCACTGGCTCCATGCGCCATCTCATGAACCTTGATGGTTTCATCCACCATCTTGATCGACGCACTCCGTTCACTGGCTCCATCCGCCATCTCATCGACCTTGATGGTTCCATCCACCATCTTTGCTAAGTGAGGATAATCGAGAGTGTAACACAATCACACAAAACACCACAAAAACGTAAGGAAGACATTGACTCGGTCAGTGTTCTCCCCCGCCTCTATGACTCAACAATTAGCCTTCAGCACACCAAATCACATCACACACATAAATCACAAACCATTCACAAAATGAAATAATACCAAATATTATTTATTTTACCAAGTCTGGCACAAAGTCTCGACGTGGTCAGGCGTGTCCCACTTGGAGCGTCCATTCCAACCTCAATCTTTGGTAAGCGATAACCCCTAGATATCTAGCAATCATCTTCAGATAGACCTAGATATCACGCTCGTACTAGGGCACTAGGCACCAAATCCAAGTCCAATTGATCAACCGTTTATAAGCTAATCATCATCTCAATACCTAGCAATCCTTACATCATCTCTTGTTTCGGAACTATCCTCATTCAGACCTTAAGTCAATCTTTCACTTATCCACAAGTCAAATTATAGCTTATTTTTAAGTCTGAAATCTCTGCATAACTCATAATTCATTCCCTTGAAGATCAAACCATAAACTGTGCCGCAAGGGACTTAGCCCAACTTTCGCTCCCTAGATTTTAATCTTCAAAGGTTCAACTGCTATCGTCACAACTAAAACCATTAAATCTCTTATTCATACCTGACTCTCAACTCTCAAGGACAATCTTAACCCCTACGGTTTTAATCCAGCTTAGTAAATCTCACTTAGTAATCCTTGCACATTTCTCTGAAATCCATATCAATACTCTCATGTATTCAACTTATGCTAAAACTTTCTTTCTCTAACTTGATCACTATCACACCAATCAACTTCTTAATCTCTCAATCCAATTCTAACAAACTTTAAGTACTACACAATTAGGACAAGAATTTATGGACTTAAAATCTAAACCTTCACCGAGTTCGCACCAATAATGTCCTCTAACTCTTCAACACTTTTTAGATGAATATTCATTTCTTAGCACTACGACTTCTTCACAAAGGGATCAAATACCTAATAAAACTCATCTCTCAGATTTGACCAACATCTATCAATTCCTATCAACCTTTTTATCATGGTCCATTGCCAGCTATAATTCTAAATATCACCTCCCTCAATATTAAGTCGATTAGGCTTAATATGTCGAAGATGAAAATTTAGAAAAACCACTGGAAAGGTCAATGAGTCCCTATCATCCAGTAGTCACATAAATTGAGGTCCTATCCAATCGATTCAATTTCTAATAGTTCAACCTCAAAAATTATCTACCCTTGACATCTCATCTATGGAATTCATATGTCATTCCACTAAGATTCATCCTTAGCTTCTACCTTCGCCTTTTGATATGTCAAACACGTTGATACATACTCGACTACTCGTTTCTTCATCCCAGGCCACCGAAAATGAAGTTTTAAGTCTTGATACATCTTCGTCATTCCCGGATGAATACTCAATCTACTCTTATGACCCTCATCCAAGATCAAATTCCTCAAAATATCTTGACATAGAGTCAAACACTTGATCTCAAGTATCACGGCAATGATACTAATCACGGACAATCTCACAGCCAAGCAAACATCTTAGCAAACAAGTCTACCCAAATCTCACCGCGAAGCTTTCAAAACACCTTTATCAAAAACAAAACACAACGAGTTCGGAAACTCGTAAGCCCAAAACCCTTAGTACTTTGGTTTCTCAACCGGAGCTCTGATACCAGTTGTAACATCTTGACTTGACGACTGGCCTCACGGTAACAACACGAGTCTTTTCAGCGCGCTTTGTCCTCAATCACGCACATCCCGGGAAAACTTCCCAGGAGGTCACCAATCATAATATTGCTCCAAGGCTAGCACACTTAACCATGGAGTTCTTATGAGTTGGGCTCCCGAAAAGAAGTTGCAACTTGTTGTTATGGGTAGTACAATCAAATCATATATGCCTTCCTCAACTGTATAGTCCATCCCTACACAGTCTCGAAATACCTCTTGTTCGGGTGTGGTGCGTCCCTCCACAAAGAAGGCGATCAATCCTCGCCCTCGTCAGCTCAAGGCGTCAAAGGCCCACTAACTTCCGCTTGGTTCGTCCTGGAACCACGCCGTACTGGGAGAGGTCGGCTCTGATACCACAATGTAACGCCCTTATTTCTCGAGTATCACACAGTAACTAATCACGTGTATTTTCGTAAAGAATTTTCGTCGATTCAATTATTAATCTTTAATTAATGACAAAGGTTCATTAATGGCGAAACTCTTGAAAGATTAACCTTTACAAATCTCGCGGACGTAAACATCATCCCAAAACTTTTGAATTAAATAAAATAAGTATGAAATATACATCTAAAACCAAAGTAAATGACATTAACTTTATTTATCCAAATGAAAGCAAAATAATTGTTCAATGCTTCCCGAACTCGGTACTCTCAACCCAAACCTATTCCTTGGCCTCTTTCTCTTTATCTTCTTCTTCTTCATCGGATGTGTAGTCATCATCCGCTAATGGCTCGTGACGGAGTGTCAGCTCCCAAGAATGGGTCGTCGTCGTTATCTTCACGACCATCTACCCCCCCCCCACAAATAACAAATAAACAAGTAGCGCAAGGGTCAGGTCGCAAACAAAATAATCACAATCCATATCATAAAGCACAATAATCATTCGTTATGGAATTTACGTTTTATGACAGTTAGTCAGTTAGACTAGCGCATCCTCACATCACACAACCCACCAAAACTCCTTGGCCAATCACATACATCCGCAAATGTATAATCACATGGATTCGCAATGATCCACAAACTCAAGTCTCACGGTGACCGCAGTCAACCAAATCACGTGGATCCACACTGATCCACAAAATCTCCCTCGCGTGCAAGCTACCGTTTGTCTCTAACGACACCATCGTTCTAATGGCCCATAGTCTTCACTAGACCTATGTCCGATTAATCACATTTTACTTGCATGTGATTTAAGTCTCATTCTCTTTATATTAAGGCTCTAAAGTCAATCCTAGTCTTATTATTCTCTTCACACAACAATATTAACAGCACAACAATCACATAGGGCAAAGGGGATTACAGCTAGGTGAGCGACCCTTTGAACTCTTAATTAAATAGCAATACCGGTAAATTAAATATTCAAGACATGTCATTTCATTCCAAGTAGAGTCCAACATGTTATTTGCATATATTACAATTTCTCAATAAAAATTTCAGCACCACAACATGTAACAGAACATGATAACAGAAGCAAGAAATTCAGCCAGAAATTTCCCCAAGAGGGCCACGCCGAAACAACACTAACACAGAATTCTCTAACAATTTTATTTCTCTCATATATGAATCCCTAGGCCATTTTCCAGGAATCATAAATCACATAACTCATCACCAAAAATTCAGATTTAGCAACTAGGATCATATTACACAAATCTCATGGCAAACTACCAATTTCTTGACATAATTTCATATGATTATAGAGAGGATTAAGATAGACTAGGGCATCATGACCTACATCCAACATAGAATTTAGAGCATAACCAGACCTAAGATCGTATGAAAGATTTCCAGCAAGCACATCATGTCCAAAACCTCATGGAAAACCTTCTAATTCACAACATAATATAAGGCAAATCATAGCAAGAATTCCTAGGTAACCTACCCCTCCTAGGACCAGCCCTTACCTTGCTAAAACCTTGATGAGAAGAAGGATTCTTTGCTGTAGAAGAGTCCCCAACAGCTGCTATCCAGCCCCTCTTCTTCTTCTCCACTCGATCTCTCCTTCTCGTTCCCTCGATCTCTCTCTCGCGATCGGCTCCTCCCTCACGCGTGTGGTGGCCGGCGGTGCTAAGGTGCATGGAGGTGGCGGCGGCTCTAGGTCAACCTCTAGGGCTGCTGCAGCCTTCTCTTCACGTCCCCTCTCTTTTCCTTTCCCTCTCTCTCGGCTGCTCTCCCTCTTCCCCCTTTCAACTTGCGTTTCTCACTACCTCTCTCACGACCTCTCCCTTTCTTTCTCTCTTCTTCTGTTTTCTTTCTTCTATTTTTTTCTTACGTGAGTGGTGTGTGTGGGTGCACTACCATTTCTGCATGAGAAGGAAATAAGGGTTTCCTCCTCCCCTTCACCCCATTTAACTTGCGGCTACACTATAGATGGGCTAGGGTTTTGTTTCTTTTTTTCTTTTTAAGCCCAAACCCAATTAAACACTTGACCCATTAGTTAGTCACCTAATCAGGTATGAACCCATTGAAAACCTAGCCCTTTTTCATTAAAAATAAGAGCAAACTCGGAATTAAAAGAAAAAAAAATATCAATTAATCCGCGGGCACTGTACAGCCGTAACCATCGTCACTAAAACTTCGATATCTCGGGCTACCGAGATCGGAATGACCTGAAACGACTTGGAGAATTTTCTAAACTTAAAGGGCTACAACGGACATGAAGGAAGTTTTCCCAAATGAGAAAATTCGTACAAAGTGACAGCCAGAATCTGTCAAAACTCAAACCTTGTCAAAACCTTCATTTTTATTCAATAAATCACTTAAGTAATACATAGTTAAGGTTAGGGTCTTACACCGACGACGTACCTTGTGCATTCCTGTGCCATGTGTTGCTCTGAAATCCAGGCCTTGGCTGGCGAGGGGTTTGAGTCGGCCTTGAATCTTTTCTTGCTTTTTCCTTTTCCAATGACGTGGCGCCTTGTTGAATGCCCTTCCGCCAGTCCTCTATTTCCTTTTTAGTTTGATCATCCTGTTCGATCAAGATAAATTCCTGCACCCTGGATGGTAAGTCCATCATGTCACGCGACGGACGCCTGGTTAAATCACGGTTTAACGAGCCCGCCCGGAGGCCATTTTTGAAAGCTGCCACACACACCTCGGGGCTGTCATCCTCTAGTTGCACCGCCATCTTGCTAAATCGTGCCAGGTAAGTTTTTCGTCTCTCGCCCGACTGCTGTTGTATTATGACTAGATCAAAGATTGTAGCCTTTTGAGTCTGGTTTGCCGAGAACTGAGTTAAAAACTTGGTGGACAAATCAGTGAAGTTACTAACAGAAAAGGGGGGTTGCTTAATGAACCATGTCATTGCCATGCCTTTGAATGTGGATGGTAGTAAGCGACACTTCATTGAATCTGTCCCCCCGCCAATGACCATTTTTATGTTTAATTATCTCAAATGGTCCATTGGGTCAGGGTCGCCAGAAAATGTATATACCGTCATGGTTTGTAAGTATTCTGGTATCTCCACCGCTGCCACCGCAAGCACGAAAGGCTGAAATTCCACCACATCTTCAGCATCAATGCGTTGACCACGGCGGGAGCCTCTCATTTGGTTCAAGTATTCAACCTGAGCTTGCAAGTGCTCATTCTGGCGTTGAACCTCCTGTAAAGTATCTAAGACATGTTTCCAGGCCAAAGGAGTGATGCCCGTCCCACATCTTGTTTGTAAGACCCTAACCTTGCTTATGTATTGCTTAAGTGATTTATTGAATAAAAGTGAAATTTCTAGTGAAGTTTGATTTAATTGCTAATCTGTCCTTGACCTTGTGTGAATTTTTGAGAGGTCTCTGAGTTAGCTAAATTCTCTCGTTGGTTTCAGGTCATTCCGACCTCTGTAGCCCGAGATAGTCATGTTTTAGTGACGGAAGGTCAGGTTGTATTGTACTAGCAATTTTGCTAGAAGAAATTTTCTTAATTCCGAATTTATTTCTTTAATATTAAGGGAAGGAGTTTGCCTTGATTTATTTTATCCTCTTAATCAGTAGTTAGGAGAGTAATTAGTTGGACTTGGGCCAAGTTATGAAGGGAGAAGAGAAAAGGAAAACCTAGCCCATGATGTATGCTAGCCGATTTCACTTAGGGAAGGAGAGGAGACTTGTTTGTTGACTAGGATTGCATGAGTTAAGGGGAAAATTGAGAGATTATGGCTCCTAGTTATGGCTGATCAGCTTTGGTCAAGAGAATAAAGGAGAATGATGAGCCATTAATGCCTTGTCTCTTTTCAAATTGGTGAAAAGTTTTGAAAAACCATAGTTAGGCTTGTATTGGCCGCGAGTTTGGGGTATCAGGGGAAGAGCTTCAGTTTTTTTTTGAGAGTTCAAAAGGTGAGAGTTGGAACACATTTCCACACTTCCATTCTCATCACACATTCAGCAAAAGAAAGAAAGAAAGAAAGAGAGAGTGAGAGAGAGAGAGAGGCCGTGGAAAAAAGAAGAAGAAGAAGAAGAAGAAGAAGCCGTGGAGGAGCAAGGGTGAGGAAGAGATTTTGACCAAGGAGAAGGGAGCAAGGATCATCCTCTTTGAATCATTTATCTTCACCTATTCTTCTCAAACACTAAGACTAACGTAAGGGGTGGATCTAGTGGGTAGAGTCTAGGTTTCTACATGATGAAGGTATTTCCTTGATTTGCATGCCTAAGATCTGAGTTTGGTTTGGTTGATGATGTATGAGGGTTGAGAGTAGAAAGCATGCTTAGGGTATTTGATATGTGCAGCCATGAAATTAATCAAAGCTTGATGCCATGCTACTTGCCAAAACTTGACTATGTTGCCATGTTTGTGCCTAGAACGAATTCTGTATTGGATTGTATGCTTAGGGCTGATTTTGATGATGAATAGCATGATCTATTGCTGCTGTATAATGGCCTAGAGGATGGCGAAATGTTTTTAAAAAAAAAAAAGAGGACCCTAGAGCTATGGTGCTCTCGGCCATGCCCAAAACTTGGGCTTTGGTGGATTTTTCTTTAGCTTTTTGATGTATTGATTGTTGCTGATTGTTTCTGGAATTTTTACCATATTTGTGAAGCTTGTGTGATGCCATGATCAGTAGGTTAAAGTTTGGCAAATGACCCTAGGTTTTATGTATGAAAACCATGATTTTACGCTAAATTTGTCTAGGTTTTCACATGATTTAACATGCAATTTGTAACATGATCAATTCTAGATTTTTGGAGGGTATGTGCTTATGTGTGTTGGCTGGACATTGACTTGTGAAGTTGAGATGGAAGGAAGGAATAGTTTTGAAAACCCTTGAGCCCTTTAGGGTTCGGCCAAGCCGCTTCTGTGGTTGTTGGCAAGTTTGCTTCCTTCCGACTCATGCACAAGTTTATGTAATAGCTTGATTGGTGAAGTTTCCATGAATTAAGTAATGATATGCATGAGAACATGTCTAAGTGCCTTGGTATGACTTATATGTTGCCTATCTTGGTTATTGCCAAAGGGTCGCTCATCTAGCTGTAATTCCTTTTGGTGTTGTGCTTATTATTGTAATTAAGTTGTATAAGTTTTGTGAAAATGCTAAGACTCTAGGTTGACTCGATAGAGCCTTTAACAAAGAGAAATGAGAACTTAATCGCTTGCAAGTAAATGTGAATAATTGGACATAGGTCTAGTGAAGACTATGGGCCATGAGAACGATGGTACCGTTAGAGACAAACGGTTACTTGCACGCGAGGGTGTTTTGTGGGTTGTACGGTGTGTCCCCACGTGATTTGGTTGACTGCGGTCACCTTGTGATTCTGTGGACGGACGGTGTGTCTGGCGGACGATGTGTCCCCCCACATGATTGAGGGTTGTACGGTGTGTCCCCTCCGAGAAATGTTCATCTGCGCATGATCGTGATTATGGCCATTTGTGTTCAGGTGGTTGTGTGAATGGTGAGGTCGCTAGCCTAACTGAACTTAGGTGATTGACTGAGATATAATATAAAGTTTATGCCTATTATACCTTGTTGTTTATGAGAGTTACATGATTATGTGAATGTTTATATGAGAACATGAGATCTGACCCTGTTGTTTGTTTATGTGTTATTCTGGGGGGGGGGGGGCAGATGGTGAAGGTCAAGAGTGCAGTGGTCTCGTGGACGATAGATTTACCAGATCAGCATAAGGACAACGCCTGGCAGACCGACTCTGCCAAGGTACGTCGCATCTACGTCGACAGCGCTACGATCACCGGACGTGACCGGCATGGGAACGTCGTCGAGACACAGATCATGGAATGGGGCAAGGTCAAGATGCCCTTTGTACCTTGTCGCTTCTTGCATCCAGGAGACGAGGGTTCTTGCTCGAACTCTCCACAGCGGGCTGCAGGAGAGGAGGGTTCTTCACGGGCGCTCGAGGCACCAGCTTGGTGGGCACGCATTGGCGACTTCCCAGCTCCGCCTCCAGAGTCCCTTCAAGTTCCTGCTTAGCCGATGGAGGACTTTACTCCATGGTACGCTACAGTAGCTGATGCACCTAGGGATGTCGAGACGGAGGGGCATGGAGTTGCACCAGAGGTCAGGGCTCCTGTGAAGAAGCGCCAGAGACAGTGCGGTTGGCTCGACGAGTGACTGATGTTACCATGCTGGGGGTTGAGTGTTCGTAGTGTTGGACTATCTTTTATCAGTTTTTATTTCCAGAGATTTCGTTTCATAAACTTGATGTAGGGCTTAGCCCAAGGTTACAATTATGTACTTTTGATTTTTGGTTCTTTTAATTACGAGTTATTTTATTGAGAGATGCATGTCTTATTTATTCCACAAACTTATTTCGTAAAGTTTTCAAGAGATTCGTAATAATTGAACTTTTGTCATTAAATCAAGATTAATAATTGAACGGCGAAAATTCTTTACGAAATTGGTGATGTTTGGTTTACTGTGTGACACTCGAGAAATTGGGGCGTTACATTGTTCCTTCACAGGTTCCCTCGTCTTCACACCGTCCAGATCTATGTGCATATCTGACTTTGCTACTAGATCTGAGGGTTTGCCCGGAGTAGGCTCTGTCGCCGGGGAGGCATGCGACTGCGCCGCCACCGACTGTACACCATCAGAAGAAGCTTCCTCCTCCGACTCAGAACGTATCACCTCGATATTGCCTCGGTTACACTGATGGTCGCCAGGTATTCAAGCGTGATCAATCCTGCCATGCTATCTGGTTACACTGGGCGGGCTTTGGTTAAGGCAGGCCCGCCCAGTCCACAAGCCCACAAGACATGAAACTCGATGCTAATGAGTTGAAGTGTCTTTCAACGTCCTTAAATTCTTCGAGGTGACTCGTGAGTGGTGCTCGCCAGCCTAGGGAATGATTGTATGTTTGGGAAAGATAGGAGGAGACTTCGGTCTTCTGAGTGTTTCATAAGGATAAGAGATGATGTAACTCCACAAGGGCCCCTCTTTGACCCTTCACTATATAAATTCCGTGGAGGATCCTGACTCACTTGCACTTCTTGGTTCTGTGTTGAGTTCATTCTTTGTAGTTTGTATGCTTAGGGAGACTTGCACTCTAAGACTGGTAAGTTTTTGTTGGACTTCAAAATTTTGTAACATCTTTGTCCCTTGAGCCTTATGGAGATTTCTTTGTACCCTTGCTTTATAATGGGCTAGTTGATTGGTTGGAATTTGGGGAGTTGTAGTCCTTGTATCTTAATGTAGGTAGTGTGTGATTTTGCAATTGTCTCTTGCTCCAAGTTTAAAGAAAAAAAAGTTGAAAAAGTAAAAAAAAAAAAAAAAAAAAAAAACTCCTTGTCAAAATTGGAGTTCCAAAAAAGCAAAAAAAAAAAAGGGGGTGAGAGACTTGTGTGCTAAGTATCAATTGTTTTGAGCTACGAAATTCAAGTAGGACCACACTCATCTTGTGCAGCCTTAGTCTTCTTTAGGCACCACCTACCTTGCGCTTTACCTAGCCAACATTACAACCCTTTTGAAGTCTCATTGAGTAATGCATTGTCATCCTTAGTTGCTTTTGAGTGAATGATTTCGAGAGCCTATGAACTGCTTTTGTGCTCAGTGCACGAAATAATTGTCTCATTCTAGGATGTTAGATTTAAATGCATCTGAAAGTGGACTCTAATTCTTCTTTTTCTAAGAGTAGCATGAAGTTTATTGTTGTATCTTTCTTTCTTAGCCAACTGCAGTTGCTTGATCCCCGTTTTTCTCAAGTTCTATCCTTCTTTGGCATGTTTTGTGGGAGCATTTCTTTATTCTTGAGGGCAAGCTAGTCTTAGTTACGCTCGAGGGCGAACTGTCGTTGAGTATAGTGGTGTGATGACCCGGTTTTTGTCCTAGATTTAAGAGTATTTTATTTGCTTCTTTTTAGCTTTTTTCCTTGTCTCATGTAGTGTTTCATTTTTTTCATGCATTTTTCCCTTTTGTTGTGCATTTGCATGTGTTATGTAATTTAGTGGTTCTTTAGGGTCTTTTTTCATATTTTAGAATAGTTTTGGGTCTTTTAGCATGTATCATTGGTTTTGGGTCCCTTGTGCAATTAAATGGTTTGTATTCTTGATATTTTCTCCTAGTGCTTTAATGTCTGCAGGTTATAGCTGAAGAAGGAGGTAGGTCAAGAGGCTAAGAGCCTTGAATGGTGCATTGAAGAGGGTTGAAGAAGAGAATTTTGGCGAGCAGCGGGCGCTCGAGCGCCAAAAGAAACAGAAACTTGGAAGCTGTGAAAAAATGCACTGGCGCTGGAGCGCCAATTCCATGACAGAAACTTGGAAGCTGTGAAAAAATGCACTGGCGCTGGAGCGCCAATTCCTAGCGCTCAAGCGCCAATCGGTCCATTGGCTTTTCATGGAATTGGCGCTCGAGCGCCCAACCTCGACGGTTTTTTCCAATAAATAGGTTTTTGTTGCTTTGCTTTAGTATCTTTTCATCTTTTATCATTTGAATAAACTCAGAAGGAGAGGAGCTTCTTGGAGAGTGTGAGAAGGCTTCCAAGTTTGTAATCCAGGTTTTTAGCGCCATGCTTGGCTAAATCTCTCTTATAATTTGGTGGTTTTCTTTGAAATACTTTTCATGTTTATGTTATAATTTCATTCACTTTTTCATATGTTTATGCTTCTATCCTTGAATCCCATTTTCTGAATTTCAATCTAAGTTTGAATGTATGCTTGCGTTATACTTTTCTACAATGAGGACGTAAGTTAAGTTGTGGATTAGGGAACTGATTTGGGATTTCTCCTTCTTTCTTGCTTCTAGGAATAGAGGAAGGATTGTGGTTTGTTGACCTGAATATACATGCTTAATGCGTCAAACAAATGTTTAAGTACGCAATGAATTGAGCTTATCTTTTGGTTTGAGAGAATTATCTATGCGACACATCGATAGGTAGTTGCTTAGGCTAGAGCATCAAAGGAGAAATTCAGACTTCATATGTTTAGGTTTGGTTTTCTTAAACTAACTTAGTTAAACAAGAATCCATAGCCTTTTCATTTCTGAATTGGCTTTCTAGTTTCCCTTTTAGCTACTTCGTCAGGTAATTATCTCAATTTAATAAATCATCATCTCTGAATTGCTTATGTAATACCTAGTTAGTGAGATTAGTACGTAGCAACACGATCCCCATGGAGACGAAATAACCCGATACTGTATTACGATTGAGTCTTGAAAGAAATTTGATAATAGTTAGTTGAGGACCCTTCTTTACATCAAAATCCCTTTCATCATCAGCCTATGCATTTTGCTCGCGCGGAACATGCTCCATGTCAACTCTAGAAAAAGTTGGACATTAACTGTTTGACTCTTACAAGATATCTTTCCAATTGTTCATCTCGCACCTGGTACACCCCAGACACCAATTTTACCACGACATACGAATCACAGTTGACTAACAGCACCTTCACCTTTACATCTAAGGCCAACCTTACACCTGCGATCAAAGCTTCATACTCTGCTTGGTTGTTCGTTTCCTTGAATTTAAATCTAAGGGACTGTTTAATTTGAATATCACCGGGAACATTCAAGACTATACTGGCCCAGCTTCCCACTTAATTTGATGAGTCGTCGACCGACAGTACCCAAGTCTCTTCCTCTCCTTGGTTCAGAGGGGGTGTCATCTCCGCCACAAAATCAGCCAGGACCTGACCCTTAACCACGCCATGCGGCTCAAAGGTCGTGGCTTATTTAGTTAATTCCACATACAAGAAACCAAAGGTCCCGCCAAGTCGGGTTTTTGTAAAACTTGCTTCAAAGGTAAATTGGTCCTGACTATCACTTGATAGGACTGGAAGTATGGTCGAAAGCGTCTCACCGGTACAATCAAGGCGAACGTGGCTTTCTCAATTTTATGATATCGCAACTCTGCACCATATAATTCTCATCTGACGAAGTAAATTATGGTATGGTGGCCCTCGCTTTCTTGTACCATAACTCAGCTTACAGCTGCATCTGTCACTGCAAAATAGTGTATCAGTGGTGTGCTCAAATTGGGTTTGGTTAGGACTGGTGGAGAAGACAATATACACTTGAGGCGGGTAAAGGCCTCTTTAAATTCCTCTGTCCATAGGAAAGTGACACTCTTTCGAAGACACTTAAAGAATAGAGCAGATCGCTCGCCAAAGCGGGGCAAGAATAGTGTAACGCTTCGATTTCTCGAGTGTCACACAGTAAACCAAACATCACCATTTTCGCAAAGAATTTTCGCCGTTCAATTATTAATCTTGACTTAATGACAAAAGTTCAATTATTACGAAACTCTTGAAAACTTTACGATATAAATCTGCGGAATAAATAAGACATGTATATCTGAATAAAATAACTCGTAAATAAAAGGAACCATAATCAAATACATAAATGAATCCTTGGGCTAAAGCCCTATGTCAACAAGACATCAAAAACCGAAAAACAAAACAGATAAAGATAGATCAACACCACGACACTCAACCCCCAGCATGGCAATATCAGTCACTCGTCGAGCCAACCGCACTGTCTCTGGCGCTTCTTCACAGGAGCCCTGACCTCTGGTGCATCTCCACGCCCCTCCGTCTCGGCATCCCTAGGTGCATCAGCTGCTGCAACATACCGTGGAGCAAAGTCCTCCATAGGCTCAGCAGGGACTGGAAGGGACTCGAGAGGCGGAGCTGGAAAGTCACCAAGGCGTGCCTACCAATCTGGTGCCCTGAGCGCCCGTGAAGAAACCTCCCCTCCTGCAATCCTCTGTGGTGAGTTCGAGCACGAACCCTCGTCTCCTGGGTGTAAGAAGCGACAAGGTACAAAGGGCATCTTGACCTTGCCCCACTCCATGCACTGAGTCTCGACGACGTTTCCATGCCGGTCACGTCCCGTGATCGTAGCGCTGCCGACGTAGATGCGACGTGCCTTCGCAGAGTCGGACTGCCAGGCGTTGTCCTTATGCTGGTCAGGTAAATATATCGTCCACGAGACCACTGTACTCTTGGTCTTCATCATCTGCCCCCCCCCCAGAATAACACATAAACAAACAACAGGGTCAGATCTCATGTTCTCATATAACATTCACATATCCAGGTAATACTCATAAATAACAAGGTATAATAAGCATAAACTTTATATTATATCTCAGTCAGTCACCTAAGTTCAGCTAGGCTAGCGACCTCACCATTCACACAACCACCTCAACACCAATGGCCATAATCACGATCATCCGCAGATGAACAATTCTCGGAGGGGACACACCGTACAACCCTCATTCATGTGGGGGGACACACCGTCCGCCAGACACACCGTCCGTCCACAGAATCACAAGGTGACCGCAGTCAACCAATCACGTGGGGACACACCGTACAACCCACAAAACACCCTCGCGTGCAAGTAACCGTTTGTCTCTAACAGTACCATCGTTCTCATGGCCCATTGTCTTCACTAGACCTATGTCCAATTATTCACATTTTACTTGCAAGCGATTAAGTTCTCATTTCTCTTTGTTAAAGGCTCTATTGAGTCAACCTAGAGTCTTAACATTTTCACAAAACTTATACAACTTAAATGACAGTAAAAATCACAGCACCAAAAGGAATTACAGCTAGATGAGCGACCTTTTGGCAATAATCAAGATAGGCAACATATAAGTCATACCAAGGCACTTAGACATGTTCTCATGCATATCAATACTTAGATCATGGCAACTCCAATCAAGCTATCACATAAACTTGTGCATGAGTCGGAAAGAAGAAAACTTGCCAACAACCACAAAAGTGGCTTGGCCGAACCCTAAAGGGTCCAAGGTTTTCTAAAACACTTCCTTCCTTCCATCTCAACTTCACAAGTCAATGTCCAGCCAAAAAACATAAGCATATACTCTCCAAAAATCCAGCAAAGATCATGTTACAAATTGCTTGTTAAAATCATGTGATATTCTAGAGAAATCTAGCATAAAATCATGGTTTTCATACATAAAACCTAGGGTCATTTGGCAAACATTAACCTACTGATCATGGCATCACACAAGCTTCAAAAATATGGTAAAAATTCCAGAAACAATCAGCAACAATCAATACATCGAAAAGCTAAAGAAAAATCCACCAAAACCCAAGGTTTTGGCCTAGCCGAGAGCACCATTGCTCTAGGGTTCTCTCTTTTTTTTTTGAAAAACATTTGGCCATCCTCTAGGCCATTACACAGCAGCAATAGATCATGCTTTTCATCACCAAAATCAGCCCTAATCATACAATCCAATACAGAATTCGTTCTAGGCACAAACACGACAACATAGTCAAGTTTTGGCAACTATGGCAAGTAGCATGGCATCAAGCTTTGATCAATATCATGGCTGCACATATTGAATACCTTAAGCATGCTTTCTACCCTCAACCCTCATACATCATCAACCAAACCAAATTCAGATCTTAGGCATGCAAATGAAAGAAAACCTTCATCATACAGAAACCTAGACTCTACCCACTCGATCCACCCCTTACCTTTGATGTTGGGTTTGAGATGGATGAAGGTTTGGTTCTGGAAAAGATGAATGGAAAGGGCTACTCTCTGCTGCACCTTCAATCTTGGTCTGGTCTCCTCCTCTCCCTCTTGATCACACTTGCTTTCACTCTTTGGCTCTTCTCCTTTCTTCCTCTCTAGCCGCCACTCTCTCTCACCCTTTCTCTCTTCTTTTCTTTCTTTTTCACTTCTGAATTGTGTGGGCAAAACAAGAGTGTGTGGTTAGGTTTCCAATCAGCCTTATTAGGTCTCTTTTGCCCCTCAATACACGGCCAAAACATGCACAAGCAAGGGCATGCACAATTCACAATTTTTGAATGGGAACAAGGCATTAATGGCACTTAATTTCCTATTAATCCTTGTCTCAAAACTGATCAGCCTTTGATCATGAGCCTTAAACCCTAATTATTTTCTCTAAACTCATGCTAATTAGTCAAACAAGTCTTCCCTCCTTCCTTCCTCATGGAATTCGACTAGCATGCATCATGGGCTAGGTTGTCCTTTTCTCTTCTCCCTTCATAACTTGGCCCAAGTCCAACTAAATACTCTCCTAACTACTGATTAAGAGGCTCAAATAAATCAAGGCAAACTCCTTCTCTTGATTTTAAAGAAATAAATTCGGACTTAAGAACTTTCTTCTAACAAAATTGCTAGTGCAATACAGCCTGACCTTCCGTCACTAAAACAAGGCTATCTCGGGCTACAGAGGTCAGAATGACCTGAAACCAACGAGAGAATTTAGCTAACTCAGAGAGCTACAACTCTCATGAAGGAAGCTTTTCAAGGTTAGGTATTTAAGACCTCTCAAAAATTTACACAAGGTCACAGACAGTTTAGCAATTAAATCAAACTTCACTAGAAATTTCACTTTAATTCAATAAATCACTTAAGCAATAGATAAGTAAGGTTAGGGTCTTACAAATAGCGAAAGGGCTGCAATTTGTCCCGCCAGCTTCTGGGCCTCCTTGACACTTGTTCGCCTCAATTCGTCGTTGAGAAATCATAAATCCTAAGAATTTACCACTCTGGATGCCAAAAATGCATTTTATTTGGATTCAATCTGACATTGTGCTTTCGAAGCTCCCCAAAAGCAGCTTCGCGGTCCCACTCATGAGCCCATCCCGCCAGTGTGTTCACCACCATGTCATCAACATAAACTTCCATATTCCTCCCCATATGCTTGGCATTTTGGTAAGTGGCTCCTGCATTCTTAAGTCTAAAAGGCATGGTCCTATAGCAATAATTGGCCTTCTCTACATAAAAGGCAATTTTTTGCTTCATATTCCAGGTGCATCTTAATTTGGTTATATCCAGAATACGCGTCCATCAAACTCAAAAGTGCTTGACCTGAAGCACCAATGTTGGGTAAAAGGAATGAGTCTTTAGGACCAGTTTTGTTTAAGTTTGTGTAATAAGTGCACATTCTCCATTTTCCATTTGCTTTCTTGGCCATGACAACATTTGCTAACCAGGTTGGGTATTTGATCCCTCAAATGAAACCCCCTTCTATCAACTTCCAAGTTTCTTGGCGGATTCCCTGTGAGACCCAAGTTTTTAAGCTTAGAATAAATTAGTGAAATTTCTGATTCACGAATAAGTTCGATGTAACGTGAAGTAAGAAAACTGGATAAACGTTTATTGAATGGAATAAATGTATGGAGAAGATATTTCACGAGAAGGTTAAGGATAAGATTCGAATCGACGAAACTTATGACGCAAGTATTATTCGTTTACGCCTAGGACGAGAACCTTAGGAAAAGATTAATTTAACCCTTGGAACACTATAGGAATAAATTCCAAAAAAATCTTCTAGAGGAATATAAGAATTTCTCTTATTCCTTTCCATGACAAGCGTTTCGATACGAAACCCTGGAACGTACGAACGTCAAATTCCAATTCTCGGAAGTTTGCCGAAACTAAATCCCTGATAGCTCAAGAACTTTAAATTAAGCTGTCAATGAATGTTTTTTCTATTCGGAGCTTCAAACGAAGATTCCACATGCGTGCACCTATTTCTTTCGATGTTTCTAATCTTTATTCAGAAGGAAACTTTCTCATCCGACGTCAATTGCAAAAAGTAGTTTTGCGGTTTATTTTGAAGAAGACTGCGTTCAAGTCATTTCCTCATTTAAAATGAACCTGGAGCAAGTATCGACCTTCTATGGAAGGATACTTAGCTTAATTGCATAATATGACAACGTCATATTTATTCTATTTGTCTAACAATTATTCTCTATCTTAATTCTTACTCATTTCTTTGTCCATTGAACATTTTAATTTGCTCAAAGTGATCCTAATTTATATTTTATCATTTCACTAAACTCATCATAATTTTTGGTACAATAATATATCACCTTTATATTTTTCCTTTAATTCTATGAGCTAAATCATTTGGTGTCTAAATCAATTCATACCAATTTTTGCTTATCAAAAAAAATTCATACCAATTTTAAAAATATCTTTTCAAAATATCAATCCAACCTTATCACTCCACGTCCCTCCAGCTTTGCCCCACCACATGTTAATATATTTTCCAAGCCCCTGAACACCATCAGACAAGGCAATATACAAAGCCACAAACATATATATAAGGAAACTCAATTCCTTTCCTTTTCACGCACAAGCATCTGATCTTTCTTTCTTGTTTTCTTTTTTTTCTTCTTCTTGCTGCAGCAACAACACGCACACCATGCCTTCTAATTTTTCTCATCACCAATTTCTTCTTCATTTTTCCTTGTTGCAACAAACGACCCACGCACCATAGTCATTCATCACCATGCCAATTTTCTCATCACCCTTCAAGCACCAAACCCACGAGCACAAAGGGAGAGAGGGAGAACAAGTTTTTTCGCCGTTTCTTGCCTGATCGTCTCACTGACAGTTGCTATGCGTAGACCTCGAGGTATAGATGCTATTCCTTACTTCTGATCGTCAATTCTGTCGCTTTTCTCTATGTATTTCTGTGCTCAAAGTTTTGAGCTTTTTGTAAAACTGTCCAAATAGCTTGATTTTAGTGTCTAAACATCTTCCCTACGTACCCAAGAGTACTTCTAGCGGATTACATTTTGTCGAATGTCGCCGAAATGCCGCCGGAATTCATTTCTGTAGGAAATACCCATTTTGAGGCAAAGTTTCGTTCTTTCGGTTTATAACTCTCGACTTAGCTTAGCGCTAGTAGGATTAGTTGTCATAAACGTCGTTGGTAACGTCCCCATCCAATTTGTTTTTCGAAATTCCAATTTTGAAATTCTGAGCTAAAAATATTGACCAAAATACCCCTGCGACAGTTTTCGACCCGATAATTTTTCTGAGAGTTTCCCTGGCCTAGATATCGCCTAAGAATATCTAGGAATTAAATTAGATCGAAGAAAAAGTTCGGGAAGCCCTATTTTGATAATGGCCGAAACTTATATGCCATGGTACCGTGTCCAAAAATAATTTTTGGGTCTGTATGGCCTGAGCTATAGCGTAGCTCTCTCCGTTGTCGAAATTTTGGCTCTGGTTTCGTGTCATTCTGAGTTCTGTAGCTCGAGTTATGGATGTTTTAGCGAATAAAGTGTTTTTGTACAAAACTTGAATCGAGTCAAAACTCATCCATTCGGGAAAAGCCTTTCCATTCGTGCCTAAATGTGGTACTCTGAAGCTCCTTGAGCTTTGTCTAACGTTAGTTAGTATTGTTTCGAGTGTATCGACTTATTTTGATTGATTTTGCTTTGTTTGCTCTAAGGTTCGTTTGTGGAAACCTTAGACTTGACTGAGCAAGCTTGGGAGTGTGACTTACACTGTGATTCTGGAAGAACTAGAGGTAAGGGCAACTTACACTGCTAGCTAATGCTTTAGGCGTCGATAATTTCGACTTGCTTATTTATGTTTCTTTATCGCTTTCACTGGAGAAAATGTTTTGAGGCTTCGGCCGTGTGAAACTAATATGAGACGTGTGTCTCCGTTTTCTGAGAGGCTTCGGCCATTTACTGGTTTTCGTCTTACTGCTTCCTAGTGGATAGGACAGGGTTATGTTTTACCGCAATTACTTGATTCACATGCCATACTTGCTAAGTGATTAAATGGTTAATCTTAGGCTATGTGAATACTTGTGCACATTATTTTGGAACATGCAATTATTATTGGAATATGCTGACCATATGGTGCAATTTATATCGTTTATTCGTGGACTACCAAAATGTGAGGAATAACGGTTAGTTATGCCTCGTTGGTGGCGAATTCTTAAGGGTTTATCTCGACAAGACGAACTGAGGTTCAGACTCTTGTCTTCTTTTGGGGTTTCAAGACCTTCTCATGGAATTTTGGGGATATCGGGATCTTGTGAACTTATAGTTTTGGAAAGAAAATATTTTCATGAGAAATTTCATAATGCTTTAAACAACATTCAAACCCTTTTAATTAAATGTTAAGGATCTCAAATGAACTTTTAGGATTTGGATATTAGTTTTGGAAAATGAGAAGTGTCGCCGAATCGAAGTTTTGGGGAAGCTCAAAAGTTTCTGAGTATGCTTATACTCTTTCGCTCGATGAGCAGTTTATTTATTTGACTATCTAAAGGATAAGTCAGGGAACTATAAGTTTCCAAGTACATTGTTACTCTTCGCTCGCTGAGCAGTTTTGACCATCGAATTAGATGAGTCGTATGACTCGAGAAGTTATCATGAGTGATTGCACTCTTTTTATAGTTATCTGTCTTTTGTCGCAGAATCAACATTTACCTTAGGGTACAGTAGAGCCAATAAACTCTAACACTTTTGCTGATTAAGCAAGTTTTGGTCTATGACTACAGTATATATACCTTCGGGTACAGTATATGCCTTCGGGTACAGTATATACCTTCGGGTACAGTATATGTCTTCAGGTAACTCGGGCATTCGATGGGGGATATGTCAGGCATAGCGGAGGGAAAAGTCGACCCACAGGGTTAGGACTGATCTGGCTATGTCAAGGTTGTAAGTGACACCCGAGTGTTATGGTCGACACAATGCCAGTGTTATGACCGACTCGATCGTGCCCAGCCTACTTCTTCCGGAACCTTTTGAATTGACGTTGCATTGACATATCATGCACTCTAACTATATTTGTTGAGATCTTGATGATTTGATGTTGATAAACATCGTTATGTGTTTTGATGATTTGATGTTGATAAACATCGTTATGTGTTTTGATGATTGAATTGTATTAGAGACTTGATAACATGCTATGTATAAACCTTAGGGTAGACAATGCAGAACTTATATGTATGTATACAACATATATATATATATATATATACCCCTTTTACTTTACCTGTTGTCTTGTATTCTCTATACTATATTCCGTGAGTTGACCCTTGCGCGTGCTACCTGTGTGTGGGGGGCTATGTATGCCCTTTTTGTCAGATGCCGTTGACGGATCGTTTCGTGATGCTTCGTCGTTCGGGGAAGACCCGGAGCGAAATGACTACTACTGAGCCTTCGACGTGGACCCGGACTTCATGCAGGATCGGATGAGGGTCGATGTTAGGGGTGTAGTACATAGGGTTTCGTTGTCATAGCTCTGATTTTCATTTCTTATTTTGGGGCAGGGTAGGTCCCCGACTATTAGCTTTTTGTGTGGTTCTCTTCCATGAGGATCACAGGGAGTTTGTCGGACGTACGAGGTCTTTTGGAAGCCGTTATGGGCTAACTTACTTTTTGGAGGACTGTATTTATAAAACTTATGACTCTATCTATGGGTCGCACTTGTTTGCCGTTGGGCATTACTTTTAGTTACTAGGTGTTACTTTCTGTCACTCGATGACACTCGTGACGATGATTTTGGTTGCAGCGAGGGCTATGCTTTTATTGTATGTTAGTCGCTGTTAATCGCGATTGGGTTGAGTCTTTAAATTCGACAAGTCTTTTTATTTAAAAAGAAAACGAAAAAAAAATACCTGCTTTTCTGCTTTATTTTATCTTTGGTTACTAAAGTGGCGCCACCGAAATCGGGGTGTTACATTCCCTTCATATTCCCTTCTCCCATCTTCCTCTTCTCTTGGACCACTGCTTTGGCATCTGGCGAGATAGCAAGCTGGTGGCTGATGAAGTTGGGATCGATTCCCGGCACATGTAAGTATCATAACATCAAAAGAAATAACAATAGACAAATAATGACAACTCATCCAGGTTTCAAGAAACATAATGATATTCAACAATATCAAATCAACAAGGCAGAATGCATGATGAGATGGGCACCAACGAGTCAGTCCTAACACCGGCCTAATGTTTAACCATTTCCGCTCGAGCGTCTCTTACACCAAACAAATGTAGAAGATCAGTCGTAACCCACAGGTCTGCCATTTCCGTCTGCTACTAAGAACCACACGTAGTGTTCTTATGTGAAAACCCGGGTCTTATGACAATTTTAGGAAAGGTCCGACATCCCATTGTGTATTAACCTCAATATGTATGAATGGTACAATATGATTAGCCAATCAACGTACGACCTCACCCATCACGTCGTCATGTGTTCTAGCTAACATATTGTCTCTAAAAATACCCTAAGGTAAATGTCAATTCTACGACAAAAGACAATTAATATTGAAATTCTAGTTCCCGTATAGAAGATGTCCTACGCAAGGCTTATGCAATTGCTTAGATAATCAAATAACAGTGAAGAGTAAAAACATAAAATAAATAAGACGCAACATCAAAGTTGTTAACCCAGTTCGGTGAAACTTCACCTACGTCTGGAGGGTTCGCACCCAAAGAAAAGATATTTATTATCTCAAGATTCAGGAACTACAGACACTCATCAACACCACAGCTCATAGTTCTCTTCCTAATCTACCCAGTGTATTTCTACTTAGTATATCGACCTAAGTATAAGAGCCTCTCTCAGTTTCTCTCAACCACTGCCATACAAGGACTAACACAATTAACAACCCTAAAACACTTGATCTGATTCTCTCAATAGCTTCAGTAGTCTTCACGTTTTAGGTCTTCAATATATATAAGCATCAGCAGCCACATTAGGGTTTCCAGAGGCTGAAGCAGTAGTCCAACAACAACAGATTAAAACGCAATCTTACATAAATGATGATTGTGTTTACAAGTCAATCACCATTAACACAATAGAAACAAATCTTCAATCAGAGATTGTTTCAACAATTAAACCAGCCCAAATTAAACAACCAGAATACAATTACTTAAACCGTAAGTAACCACAGTAAAATCTTCACCAGATTTCCAGGGCACACATAAGCACTCCAAGTCATGGACTAATGTCCTGGGCTACACATAGGCAGATGTCACAACATCTGCTTCGACATCAGGTTGTTTTGGAAAAAATGCAAGACAACCAAAAGTAACAACAATGTCTCCCTTTGTCAAATTTTGTCTAAAACAACTTGAGTAACTCAGAAGATACACATACCCCCCCCCCCCCTTAACAACGGAACTCCCCCTCAAATAGTGCAGCCCACAACACACAAACAAATAGCACATCCTTGACAGCTTCCTGATGCACACATCACAATAATGTAACTAGCAAGTAACTAGAAACAAGAACAAGCTAACTAACAAACATTAGCAACAACTTGGAGAACAACACAAACACACTTGTCTTCCACAAAAACAAACAATAAACAACTTAGTCTTGAATTCTTGAGTGTAGGCTTCAGATTAGTACATACCAAATCATACTAGTAGCTACTCCCCCTTTTTAACACAAATTTGGCAAAGGGTGCTCAAATACAGTCAGACAAAAACAAACAAATAGCATTAAGATACAACAAATCCTAATCATCAGAACTGGATTCCTCCCCAGTTTCATCTCCATTCTCATCAGATTCTCCCTCTTGATCAGTGCTTGCATCTGCAGCAGCCGCATTGGCATCACTTGGCTCACCCTCTTGGTCCTCTTCCTCTTGAAGCTTAAGCAGCAACTCATCCACCTTGAGTTTCCTTGTAGTGATAGTCTCCTGAAGAGCCTTAGAAACAGCCTGCAATTCATCAATAATAGCCCTTCTTCCAGACTTACTCACTGAAGTAGAAGCATATGTCCTGCTGGATGACACATCAATGTCTAGGACATAAGGCCCAGAAAATAAACGATGGTCCAAGGAGATAGGAGCACCTTTGGGCATAGCCTCCTCATCATCCTTGACTATCTTGGGATGCTGTTGCAGAATCATCTCTGTGATCAGAGAAGGAAAAGAGATAGGCAACTGCACATCACATGTCTCTGCATGCTTCAAGGACTGTTAAAAAACAAAAGTACCAAAATCAACAGAAACCATAGTACCAATCTTGTAAATTAACCTTGCAAGAGTGGCAGAGATGGAAAGGGTATGTTGGGTAGGGACCCAATTCACAGCACCAATCCTGTTAAGGATTGCATATTTCACACTGAGATTCCCAGTGGATAACAGCTTGTTCTTTGGCCATTTCTAAACCTTCCCAGTAGTGAGTTCCTTGGTAATCACATCCAAGGATAGCTCTTCATCAACCACAACAGCAACACTTCTTCCAAGTGCTTTGTTGATCACATCAGGAGAAAACTTCATGCGTTTTTCCTTGACATACACCTTCCTGTATTCATCACTCTCAGGAAGTCCCACTTCCACAGACAAATTCACCAAAAATTCCTTCACAAGCCTCTCAAAACATACACCAACTAGTAGAACAATTTTCATCATCTGAAGTCTGAACCTTCTCAATAAGTGCCATAACTTCCTTGCACTCAAGCACATCAGAACCAACTTCCCTTTCAATGGCTAGTCTCCTTTGATAAACATAGTTCCATTTGAGAACATTTTCTTCATAATGGAAAGAGACATTGTCAAGAAGGGTAGCAGGGACATTCTTCTTCTCAGCAGGCACGATGTCTGGGGCATCTGCTTCAACATCTGACTCAGACTCAGAAACAATAGCAGGAGCCTTTTTCTTCTTCTCACTCTTGTTTTTCTCAACTTTTGCTTTGCCTTTCCCTTTCAAACCCTTTTTCATGGACTTAGAAGTAGCAGGAGAAGGTTTGGTCTTCTTCTGAGGAACAGAAGGGGCTTCATTTGCAGTGGTCCTTCTTTTCCTTTTCAAACGTGCAACAAGGAAGTGTCTCAGACAGAGAAACTTCATCATCATCAGAATCATCGCCATCAGAGATGTTCTGAAGAGGAACTTGAGTTGGATCATCAGAGTGGGTATCTTCAGAGGATAGAGACCCTTTATCACCCTTCTTTGAAGATGGAGGAGATGTAACAGTCTCAGTGGGAACTATCTCTTCAACGATCACATCCTCATCATCAGGGATTTCTGGAATTGGGGTTTCTTGAGGAATATATGTGTCCTGAGGAGCAGATGCCTCGACATCGGGCACAACATCACGATCGGAACCCATGGTGTAACACCCTATTTTTCCATTATTAGGTTATTTATTATTTTAGTTTAATTATTATTATGCTATATGGTAATTTGATGAATTATGTGATTTTATTAGATAATTAAGTGATTATGTGGTATATGGAGTGAGTAAATTATTTAAATTGTATATGAGTGATATATGTGATTATTATTTAAATCTTATGTGATATAGTATAAGATTTAGATAAATAAGGGTTTTAGGTTTTAAGTGAGTAGTTGGGAGTGAGGCCCATTGTAAGACTATTTAAGGGTTAGGAGTGAATTAGAAAGGGAAAAATCAGAATTTGAGAATTGGAGAAGTTAGCAGAGCAGAAGAAAAGAAGCTTGAAAACAGAGAAGGAGAGGAGAACAGAGAAGAAAAACATAGAATTTGATCTTCAAGAGGTAAAGGTTTGGATTCATGTTCTATGGATTAGTATGATAGTGGGTAATGATAGGAAGCGTGATTTAGAAACCCTAGGATGCATAAATTCCTAAATCGAAATATTTAGGGTTTGATTTTAAGATGAATTTTGGGGGTAGAATATAGGCGTGCATGATGCGCGGGTTGCGCGCGGGAAATTTACGAGCTCTTGTACCATTTTTCGAGCTGTGTTAATGACCGAATTTGAAGAAGTAATCTTCATAAGAGTTGTAGCACTTTTTGTTATGAAACTTTTGCCGCTGGTTTCATGTCGTTCCGACGTCTGTAGCTCGAGTTATAGGTGTTTTAGTGAGAATAGGTTAAGCTGTCTCGTTTCTCACGAACTGCAGTTAGAGTTAGATTTTTCATGAATTGTTTACTTCGTATTTTGACTTGAAAATTTACAGGGTTTACAACACGTGTATAGGGAACCATGATAAAAATATTGGATTTTTCTGAGTGTATTTGAGGTATTTAAAAATTCGCCTAGGTTGTTGTACAGTTTATAACCGTTTTGAATAAAATGAGTCATTTTAGGTGCAAATGTTGTTTTCGAAAAAAGATGTCGTGCGCGCGCATGGTAATGCGCAAGGTGCGGTGGCGCGTGGCCAGGACAAGGGTTGCGCGCGAGGGAGGTGACGCATGTAGATAGTGGTGCGCGCGGTAGTGCGCGCATGAGGGGATGATGCAGAGAGATGACGAGTTTTTGGAGAAAATTAGGAAGAATCCAATTTTTGTATAATAGTTGCAGAGCCTACTATATATGAATTATATTTAATTTACATTTGTTTAATAGTTGATCATATGATGTTATTTCTGAATTGATGTTATGTGTTAAGTTGTTAAGTTACTATGATTGCAAGTTGTGTGATTGATAACATGTAAGTGTGTTTTGTGAAATTGGAGATGATTTGAATTGTTGAGCTGGTGATGAGGTGATGAATATGCTAAAATAATTAAGACTTGGAGATGGTGTGAATATGCATATGTTAGTTGAGTTTTGCACGATACACTGCATAGTTGTCAAGAGGCAATGTTTGCTAGTTCTCGTGGAGGCTAGTGACTTGTCCCAAAACTAGAGTGGTTTTGAAGCCTAGAGCGAGGGCTTTATTGGTGGTTATCTGTCTGGAGTGGACGCGGTGATACCGCTAAGGATAACAACTTTGGTTGCAAAGGCATTTGCACGGGTCTCACTTGAGTCATGTGTTAGAGAGTTGTTGATGCTAATTAATGATAATTCTGATATTTTTTGAGATTTGATGTTGTGGTAATTGAAGAAAATAATATTTGCTTACTTGATGCTATGAATTATTGAGTATTGTCATAACTGTGAGATTGATTGATTATATTAAATTACATAATTTATAATTTGTTAGTGAAGTATGAAGAATTTATGTGGAATAGATAGGCTTTTACATTATTTATTATTATGCTTATCCATATGATATGAGTTCTCACCCTTCTGTTGGAATGATGTTCTATGCGACATCACTCAGGTACCGAGGATAGTGAAGCTTCTCGCGAGGGTTAGTAGGAGGAGCTAGTCTTTCATTTATGGTCTAGTTAGGGGAGTCATGCTCTGTTATGTAACACTGGGAAACGCTTAGTTTTGTACCTTGATGTTAAGAGTTATTTTGTGACCTCCCTTTATTTATTTTTGGATTATGTTTTATCTTGTAGTTGAAATAAATCTGTTGTGCTATGCATATAATGTTATGACATTAAAGTTGGAATTTATATATTTATTATGAGCATCCTCTGTGTTATGCATTTTACTCTGATTTAAGCTATAATATTTATGCGGGGTTTAGAGGGTGTTACACATGGGGGTTTCTTCCTCATTGCTGCTTGCAGGAGCATCATGAAAGGGTTCTTCTTCATCAGAGGGAACATCTTCAAGATTTGCATGTGAGGAACCATCTCCATGAAGGCGTGATTTGTACTGCTTCCTTTATGGTGTTCTCGCTTTCTTCCTTGATTGAGATTGGGATTTCACATTCTTGGATGAAGTGGTTGTTGAAGACCCACTTTTCAGACCCATGAAACTAACACCATACTTTTTTGTGACAGTCGTTGCATCAGTAGAATCAACCCTTCCTAAGGATTGAGACATGTTGAAGTGACAAGAACTGAACAAGACAAACAGAGAACAATTGAGAGAGAAATAAGGATTTCAGAAAACAAAAACACAAGCAGTTGAGAAGTGAAGACAAATGGCCCGTTGGGGTGCAATGCTCTCTCTGCTGGCATCACATTGGCAGTTAATCATGATTAATAAAAACTAGCCGTTAACAACTGCTCATGCATTGATTGCGACCAATCTTCACTTAATCAAATCCCAAGACTTTCTCTTAATTTGTCAAATGTGCTTGCATCAAGGGGTTTTGTGAAAATATCAGCCAATTGCTTGTCAGTTGTAACATGCTCCAAATTCATGATTTTGTCCTCCACCAAATCCCTAATAAAATGATGCCTAATGTCAATGTGTTTTGTTCTGCTGTGCTGGATTGGATTCTTTGAGATGTTAATAGCATTGAGATTGTCGCATTACAATGTCATGGCATCTTGTTCAACATTGTACTCTTTGAGCATTTGTTTCATCCATACTAGCTGAGTACAACTACTTCCTGCTGCAATATACTCTGCCTCTGCAGATGACAAAGATACACAATTTTGCTTTTTACTGAACCAGGAGATAAGATTATTTCCTAAGAAAAAGCAACCTCCAGATGTGCTTTTCCTATCATCAGCACTACCTCCCCAATCTGCATCACAATAACCTACCAAAGAGGAGTTAGATCATGAGTCTAGAGATTACCATAGTCACTTGTACCATTAATGTATTTGATAATCCTCTTCACTTGCAGCAGATAACTAGTCTTGGGTGCAGCTTGATATCTTGCACACACTCCAACATCAAACATTATATTTGGCCTGCTTGCAGTAAGATACTGTAACATCCTGACTTGACGACTGGCCTCATGGTAACAACACGAGTCTTTTCAGCGCGCTTTGTCCTCACTCGCGCGCTTCCCGGGAAAACTTCCCAGGAGGTCACCCATCATAATATTGCTCCAAGGCTAGCACACTTAACCATAGAGTTCTTATGAGTTGGGCTCCCGAAAAGAAGTTGCAACTTGTTGTCATGAGTAGTACCAATCAAATCTCTTATGCCCTCCTAACCTGTATAGTCCATCCCTATACAGTCTCGGAATACCTCTTGTTCGGGTGTGAGATTGGTTCATTCATGTGCCCCTCCGCCTAGAAGCCTGCCAGGAGCCGCTCCTTGTCCGTGCCTCATTGCACCGGCGATCACTCCCCGCCCTTGTCGGCCCCGGGTGTCACAGGCCCACCAACTTCCGCTTGGTTCGTCCTCGAACCACACCGTATTGGGAGAGGTCGGCTCTGATACCAATTGTAACATCCTGACTTGACGACTAGCCTCACGGTAACAACACGAGTCTTTTCAGCGCGCTTTGTCCTTACTCGCGCGCTTCTCGGGAAAACTTCCCAGGAGATCACCCATCATAATATTGCTCCAAGGCTAGCACACTTAACCATAGAGTTCTTATGTGTTGGGCTCCCGAAAAGAAGTTGCAACTTGTTGTCATGAGTAGTACCAGTCAAATCTCTTATGCCCTCCTCAACTGTATAGTCCATCCCTATACAGTCTCGGAATACCTCTTGTTCGGGTGTGAGATCGGTTCATTCATGTGCCCCTCCGCCTAGAAGCCTGCCAGGAGCCGCTCCTTGTCCGTGCCTCACTGCACCGGCGATCACTCCCCGCCCTCGTCGGCCCCGGGTGTCACAGGCCCACCAACTTCCGCTTGGTTCGTCCTCGAACCACACCGTACTGGGAGAGGTCGGCTCTGGTACCAATTGTAACATCCTGACTTGACGACTGGCCTCACGGTAACAACACGAGTCTTTTTAGCACGCTTTGTCCTCACTCGTGCGCTTCCCGGGAAAAATTCCCAGGAGGTCACCCATCATATTATTGCTCCGAGGCTAGCACACTTAACCATAGAGTTCTTATGAGTTGGGCTCCCGAAAAGAAGTTGCAACTTGTTGTCATGAGTAGTACCAATCAAATCTCTTATGCCCTCCTCAACTGTATTGTCCATCCCTATACAGTCTCGGAATACCTCTTGTTCGGGTGTGAGATCGGTTCATTCATGTGCCCCTCCGCCTAGAAGCCTGCCAGGAGCCGCTCCTTGTCCGTGCCTCACTGCACCGGCGATCACTCCCCGCCTTCGTCGGCCCCGGGTGTCACAGATACAATAAGCTATCAATCATACTCCTGTTCAAGCATTGATTAACATCCTCTCCTTTGTCATCCTTGGTTAATTTGACATGAGTTGCAACTGGAGTCCTTTTGTGACCTGAGTTCTCAATACCAAACTTCTTGACTATTCCTCTAGCATATTTGCTCTGAGTGATGAACATGGAATCCTCCATTTGTTTGACTTGAAGACCTAAGAAATAGTTCAGTTCATCAACTAAACTCATTTCAAACTCAGATTTCATTTGTTGAACGAAATGCTCCACCATCGTGTTCGACATTCCTCCAAAAACAATATCATCCACATAAATATGTGCAATCATGAGCTTCTCTTTATCATTCTTCACAAACAGTGTCTTATCTATTCCTCCTTTGCAATAGTCATTGCTGACAAGAAACTCAGTGAGCCTCTCATACCAAGCCCTTGGTGCTTGTTTCAAACCATACAGTGTTTTCCTCAGCTTGTACACATGATCAGGAAAATGAGGATCTATGAATCCTTTAGGCTACTCAACATAAACTTCCTCATTCAAATACCCATTCAGAAAAGCACTCTTTACATCCATCTGGTATTATCTGAATTTCTTCAAACAAGCAACTCCCAACAGGAGTCTGATAGATTCTAGTCTGGCCACTGGAGCAAAAGTCTCATCAAAATCAACTCCTTTTATCTGAGTATAGGCTTGAGCAACTAATCTTGCTTTGTTTCTAGTGACAACACCGTGTTCATCAGACTTGTTTTTGAAGATCCACTTAGTGCCAATTATATTTGCATCATCAGGTCTTGACACCAAATCCCAGACTTTATTTGTCCTGAACTGCTCCAGCTCTTCTTGCATTGCATTAATCCAGTATTCATCAGTTAGTGCCTCATTAACATTCTTGGGTTCCAATTTGGATATGAAGCAAGCATGAGCAATGAGATTTCTGGACCTAGTTGTGACACCTTCATGAAGATCACCAATAATATTTTCTTGTGGATGTATCTTCTGAATTCTGATTGAAGGAGCTTTATTTGAAGTGACCAACTTGTCTTCCTGCTCAGTGACACTTGTCTCAGGTACGATGTCCAGGTTATTGGCTAGAACACCTGCATTTTCAGTACATTATCATATTCCACTCAAATGCTTTCCTTCATCTCACTTTGCACATCATCAACAATCACATTAAATGATTCCATCATGGTTTTTGTGTGAGTGTTATACACCTTATAGGCTCTACTGTTTGTTGAGTATCCCATGAACAATCCTACATCACTCTTAGGGTCAAGCTTTCTTCTTTGCTCTCGATCTGCAAGAATATAGCATTTACTCCCAAAAACATGAAAATATTTCATTGTAGGCTTCCTTCCCTTCCATAATTCATACTGAGTAGAAGATGTTCCTTCTCTAATAGTAACTTTGTTATGTATGTAGCAGGAAATATTCATGGCTTCACCCCAAAACTGATAGGGAATCTTCTTAGCATGTAGCATGACTCTAGCTGATTCCTGAAGAGTTCTATTCTTCCTCTCAACTACACCATTTTGTTGAGGTGTGATAGGTGCAAAGAACTCATGACTTATTCCTTCTAATCCACAGAACTCAGAGAACATAGAGTTTTCAAACTCGTTTCCATGATCACTCCTAATTCTTACAATGACACTGCTCTTCTCATTTTCAAGTTTCAAGCATAGATTTTTGAAAATTTCAAATGTCTCACACTTTTCACTAATGAAGTCCACCCAAGTGTTTCTGGATAGGACCCATGAGATCCAGACTTTCAACTTGCATAGGACCCATGAGATCCATGTGTAAGAGTTCAAGGACCTTTGTTGTAGTCTCATGCTGGAGCATCTTGTGCGACATCTTGGTTTGTTTGCCTATTTGGCATTCTCCACACATTCTTCCTTCACCTAGCTTTAGCTTAGGTAGACCTCTGATTGCTTCTTCAGTGATGATCTTCTGCATGCTCTTGAGGTTAAGATGACCCAGTTTTTGATGCCACAGATTTATCTCATCTTCCTTTGACAATAAGGACCTTGTAAAGTGAGACTTCTCCTCTGAGGTCCACATATAGAAATTATCCTTGGATCTGACTCCGCTCATTAATCCGTCTTGATCATCTTTAGTAACAACACATTCTGTTTTGCTGAACTTCACATCAAGTCCTTTATCAAAGAGTTGGCCTGTGCTGATAAGATTTGCTGTTAGCCCTTTTGTAAGATCAAGTTTTGATCTAGTAGTACAACTCTATGTTTTGACGATTACATGTTAACCTTTTTGATATGAACAATTGTGGTACTCTAACGTGTTTCTCTGAGTGTGCTATTTGCAGGCTCTGACCTCAACTCAATCTCACACAAATCAGAAGCACTGTGTATAAAGAGCGACCCAAGCAACGCTTTCGCATTCACCATGTTCAGTATGAACAGTGGAAAAGCTTCAGAAGTTCTGAAGTTATACAAACTCTGATGTGGACTCAGTCACTAGAAGTTCTGAAGATCTAGAAAGTCTGATAACCAAGAAACACTGAAGGCTCAGATATTCTGATGGTGTAGAAGACTCTGAAGATCTAGAAGCTGATTAGTGAAATTCTGTTGTCCAGAAGCTAGATACTCTGAAGGCCATGTTCTTCCCTCTTAGTTCAGAATCAGAAGAAACATTGATCAGAGGATCTGAGCTTTCGCTCTGACTCTGATCAACCGGCTTCACAAGTTCCAATATGAAGCATTCCCCTGATCAGAAGTCTCCTAGGTTTAAAGGTCAAGTCGCTATCCAAGTACAAAAGCAACTGTACCTTCCTGACGACCTACCTAACAGTCTCAGACATAGCAGAAGCTGGATTTTCCAGAACTGCCCTCCAACGGTAGCATTTTCCATGCAACGCTCAACCCTAATCCTTGGAGTATATAAAGAGGCTGAAGACTGAAAGAAGCAGCTAGAAGCATTCACATACGCGCAAGACAAACTTAAATTCTTCTAAGCTTTCTTTCATCTGAAATTCATTGAGTTTACTATTAGCTTTTTAGAAGCAAATCTCTTGTAAACAATTCTTTGATAAACAGTTTGTTTAGTTCCTTTAGGAGATCAAGGCTGATCGGATCCTAGAGAAGACTAAGAGAGTGAATCTTAGTGTGAGCTAAGTCAGTGTAATTGTTAGTCACTTGTAGGTTTCAAGTGCAGTTGTAACTCTTACCTGATTAGTGGATTGCCTTCATTCTAAGAAGGAAGAAATCACCTTAACGGGTGGACTGGAGTAGCTTGAGTGATTTATCAAGTGAACCAGGATAAAATCTTTGTGTGCTTTTCTATCTCTTATCTTTAGCACCTAAAGTTCTCGGAAGATTTGTCAAAATCTTTAAGGTAGAAGCTTTATACTGAAAACGTTATTCAAACCCCCCCCCCCTTTCTACCGTTTTTCATACCTTCACCTTTCACAAGTAATACATCAGTCAGATCAGGAGACCCAGAACCTACCAGTTTTCCAATTCCTTTGATCTTCCCTTTGGCTCCATCTCCAGAAATGACAAAACTGATGGGGTGTTCTCTTATATTTTCCAAATAGCTCTTGTCTCCTCTCATGTGTCTTGAACAACCACTATCAAAATACCAATCTTCCCTTGATGAGACTCTAAAAGAAGTCTGAGCAATCAGACTTGAGACCTCACCCTTGGGTTTCCATTTCCTTTTC
This sequence comes from Lotus japonicus, assembly GCF_012489685.1. Lineage (NCBI taxonomy): Eukaryota > Viridiplantae > Streptophyta > Magnoliopsida > Fabales > Fabaceae > Lotus > Lotus japonicus. The sequence continues at coordinate 53,216,666 of NC_080043.1, read as the reverse complement.
ACTTGGGTGTTCTCAGAGCTCCTAGGGTGACTTGATGTCTGAAGATAACCATACAGCTTGAACACAGTAGGGCCTTATATGACCATTTCTTCCACAATAGTGACATCTCCAAGGGGCACTTTTGACACTTTTGTATTGAGAAATCACATGTCGAGGCTCATGTTGAGACATCTTTCCAACCAACATGCTGTTGATTAGTTTCTTGAATTCAGATTGCTTTGCAGCAGCCACAAATTCCTTTGGAACCTTCTGACCTTCCTTGTTTGCAGTCCTGTAGTCAAAGCCAATACCCTTCAAGCTTCTCCCCTGTTTGCTCCTTTCCTTGAGGATCTCATCAAGCATATGTGAGCCATTGTTCAGCATCCTAAGAGATTTATGTGTGGTTTCAAGCTTGTTTTTCAAAGAAGTAACTTCCTCCTGCAATTCTGCATTAACACCCATTAATTTTACCTTTTCTAGAGTATCAATGTCTTCCAGCTTTGATTTCCAGTCATCAAGTTCTTCTTTCAGTTTGCTGCTGATCTCATATAGCTTCTCCTTTTGAGTAGTCAGCTGCTCTATTTCACTTTCTTGCTCTTTCACACGCTTACATGCTTCCTTCCACTTGCTATGCAATAACCTATAGGTTTCAGCCAGCTCTTCATTAGTTATGTCCTCATCACTAGAGTCAGGTTCATCAATTATTCCAGAAAAAGCAGTCACTTTGTTAGCAGAGACTCCATCTTCCTCATATGTGTCTTCGTCTGACCAAGTTACCATCATGTCTTTCTTCTTCTTTTTAAGATAAGTAGCACATTCAGTTCTGATGTAACCATATCCTTCACATTCATGACATTACACTCCTTTATTCTGACCAGATTTATCATCCTCTTTGGTCTTCCTCTGAAAGTTTTAAGATCTGGCATTGTCGAACTTCATGTCCTGGACATTAGACTTTGATCTTTTATCAATCTTTCTAAAGGCTCTATTAAAATTTCTTCCAAGAAGAGCTAGAGCTTCATAAAGGTTTTCACCTTCACACTCAATATCATCATCCTCCTCAGTGTTTGACACAAAAGTTATGCTCCTAATCTTTTTCTCAGTCTTGTCAAAGGTTAACTCATAAGTTTGCAAAGAACCAATAAGTTCATCAACCTTCATGTTTCCAATGTCTTGAGCTTCCTCAATTGCAGTGACTTTCATGCCAAACTTCTTGGGCAAAGATCTCAGGATTTTCCTCACAAGCTTCTCATCTGACATAGGTTCTCCCAAGGCAAAGGATAAGTTAGCGAAGTCACGTACATGCATATGAAATTCTGAGATTGTCTCCTCTTCAGTCATCCTCATGTTCTCAAACTAAATAGTAAGCATTTGAAGTCTGGACATCCTTACTCTAGTAGTTCCTTCATGAGCAGTTTTCATAATATCCCAGGCTACCTTTGCAACAGTACACGTATTGATAAGTCTAAACATGTTCTTGTCAACACCATTGAAGATGGCATTCAAAGCTTTAGAGTTTCCCAAAGCAGCTTCATCTTTTTCCTTTGTCCACTCTTCCTCAGGTTTCTCAGTAGTCGCGGTAGAACTTCCTTCAGTATGTTCCTTGGTAGGATGCTTCCATCCTTTGACAATAGCTTTCCAAGTCTTGCTGTAAATTGACTTGAGAAAAGCAGTCATGCGAACTTTCCAATAGTCATAGTTAGTACCATCCAAAATGGGTGGCCTATTGACCGATCCACCCTCCTTGTTATCCATGAGAACTGAATCTATCTCCCTGGAGCTCACCCAAACAGAACAGGGTGTCTGCTCTGATGCCAATTGAAATTCTAGTTCCCGTATAGCAGATGTCCTACGCGATGCTTCAGAAATTTCTTTGACAATCGAATAACAGTGAAGAGTAAAAATATAAAATAAACAAGACACAACACCAAAGTTGTTAACCCAGTTCGGTGAAACTTCACCTACGTCTAGAGGGTTGGCACCCAAAGAAAGGATATCCACTATCTCAAGATATAGGAACTACAGACACTCATGAACACCACAGCTCATAGTTCTCTTCCTAATCTACCCAGTGTATTTCTACTTAGTATATCGACCTAAGTATGAGAGCCCCTCTCACTTTCTCTCAACCACTGTCACAGTGATTGGTAAGATCAACAACAATCAGAGTTTTAACACTCAAGAACACAGAACACAACCTAGCCTTATAGAATCCATGAGCAAGGTTTGTTCACAACGAACACAAGGACTAACAAAATTAACAACCCTAAAACACTTGATCTGATTCTCTCAATAGCTTTAGTAGTCTTCACGTTTTAGGTCTTCAATATATATAAGCGTCAGCAACCACACTAGGGTTTCCAGAGGCTGAAGCAGTAGTCCAAAAGCAACAGATCAAAACGCAATCTTCTATAAATGATGATTGCGCTTACAAGTCAATCACCATTAACACGATAGAAACAAATCTTCAATCAGAAATTGTTCCAACAATTGAACCAACCCACATTAAACAACCAGAATACAACTACTTAAACCGTAAGTAACCACAGTAAAATCTTCACCAGATTTCCAGGGCACACATAAGCACTCCAAGTCATGGACTAATGTCCTGTGCTACACATAGGCAGATGTCTAGACATCTGCTTCGACATCAGGTTGTTTTGGACAAAATGCAAGACAACCAAAAGTAAAACAAATATAAAAATAGTGCAATCACTCTTGATGACTTCTCGAGTCATCTGACTCATCCAATTTTGATGGTCAAAAAGTGCTCAGCGAGCGAAAGAGTACCAATGTACTTGGAAACTTATAGCTTCCCGACTTGTCTTTTAGATAGCCAAACAACAAAACTGCTCATCGAGCAAAAGAGTACCAACGTACTTAGAAACTTATAGTTTCTCCGGCTTATCTTTTAGATAGCCAAACAATAAAACTGCTCATCGAGCAAAGTGCCAGAGCACACAGGGTTTTCCCCAAAACTTGGATTCGACAACACTTCTCATTTTCCAAAACATATTTCTAAGCCCTAAGCTTTCTTCCGAGATTGTTATCATTATTTAAAGTGTTCGGATGTTATTTAGTGTATTATGAATTTTCCTTGTGAAATAGTTTTCATTTCTTTTTATCTATAATACTATGAGTTTAAAAGATCTCATCAACCCAAATGATTCCTTGAGAAGGTCTCGATCGATTAAAACAATAAGGCCCGAACCTCGGTTCATCCCATCAACTTTCTTCCAAAATCTCGTCACTAGTATGACATAACTCTCCCGTTTCCCCACTGTTAGCACCCAATTTTATCCTTCATTTATTTATTAAATTATATGGTTAGTATTCTTATAATTATAATTATTATTATTTGTTTTAAGTTGTTAAAAAAACAAAAAGAAGAAGAAAATGAAGTCACGTAAGTGACTAAAAAAAGGGAAAGAAAAGAAGGAGAAGGGGAGGTAGAGAGCTTGTGATCAGCAAGGGAATTATCAAATAAAAAATACAAAAGATAGGAACAGAGCATGGCGGTGGAAAAGCAGACCAGAGAAGATGAAATTGGCAGGGTGAAAAGACATGCACCATAAATTCTTGCCATCACCATAAGTAAGCTATTAGAGCAAGTTACAATTCAATTTTAATTTCCTTTACCTTCTAACACTATAAAAGAAACATTAAAAGAAAGAAGAGAAAGGAAACAAAACCACTTGCTGTGACAGTGAAACAGGGCACATGGAGAGCCGAAATTCATAAGGTACAGACTACAGAGCCGTTTTTTTAGACTGACTTGGCTTTGCTTAATAGACTCTAGAATCAGAAAATCATCACCATGACTAAGCTGCTTGTTTACCGCCACTGAGCATTATAAAAGGGACGCAAAATCACAATTAAAAGGGAGGAGGGAAAAAGAAAAAACCAGAATAGAGAAGAGAGGAATGGAACCAAAACAGAATAGAAGAATACAATTTTCCTCCTCAATTTCAATAACCATTTAATCTCCATCAGACCTTTCCCAGCAACCCTTAACCATGGCAGAAGCAACATATGAACCACCTTAGTCACCACAAAACCTTAACCCACTTTCAAATTTCTCTCCACTCGTTAGAAAACCACAACCCACCAAGCTTGGTGCACAGCCACCTTCCATCACGAGGCCGCCGTTCTCTTCTCTGTCGGAGCTCGAACAATGTCTCTGATCTTCCTCTGCGTCTCTCTGCCATCCCTACTTCTCGACCTCCCTGGTTTTCTCTGCTCTCTCTGTTTAATTGTGTGCGTGTGCAGGGCCGGTCCCGACATTTTGGAGGCCCTGGGCAAAAAATAAAAATGGACCCCTAATAATATTAACGTTCAAAATTTCATCGTAACTGGCCTCTTACAACTCGCTCAGGGGTCGCGTGTTCGAATCCAAGCAATGGGATTCGAACCCGGTACATAAAAGTAACATAAACAGTTACTAACCACTAGACCAGCTCAAATCAGTAATAACATCTTGAACATTAATTATTATAACCAAATGTTATTTTAGGGGAAAGTTTAATGAGAATTTTTTTTTGGGGCTCCTTCTTTTTGGAGGCCCTGGGCTGTGGGCCTGCTTGCACAGGCCCAGGGCCGGCCCTGTGCGTGTGTGTTACAGGGTTAAACAACTAAAATTAGGTCTGTGTGTGTCTTGGGATGATAAGCCCAATATGTTTGTGTATATATGTGTAGTTTAGTGTTTAGTTTTAATATATCATTATTAGTCTTTTAATTAATTTCTATCAAATCTGTTTTTGTGCCTATATAAGTACCTTTTAAATCTTTTTTTTTTCTAATCTTAGTATTAAAAATCCAAGAATATGCTTTCATTTATCATTCAAATTTCAAAATCCAAAAACATCTAAAAATCTCATAAAATACAAAGAAAAAACATCTTTTCCAAAAATCGCAAAAAAAAAAAAAAATCAACATCAAACATCTCTTTTAAAAATCACTTTTTAATGAATTTAAATCATGTTAGAACAACGTAGCCTTGATGTCTCCTCACAGAAAATACGTAGGCCGGGATTTAATTCCCGACAGGCACTAAAAAATAGAAAACCTTAGGGTTCCATGTTGATAATCATTTTCTCGCAAGTGTAAATATTAAATCATAAGACATTAAATTTAATTCTTATTTTTTGGTGTAAAATGAACATTTTTAAAGTTATTTAGTTTTGCACAATCAATCAGAGGTAACCGTTTTTACGGACGTCGTGGGGTGCTAATACCTTCCCCATACGTAAATGACTCCCAAACCAAGAACTCTGTCGCAGACCAGCTTTCTATTTGTTTTGAGGGTTCCAATTTCCCTTAATAAATTGGTGGCAACTCTTCCGATTTTAAAAAGTTTTTATACGTCGTTCCGCAGCGACCCCGGTTGCGACACCCACACTCTGACGTATAACAGATATATGTATAATTGGATAGTGACGTCAGTACAATCCAACAAAACATGACACATATATCAACACATCCTATGATTAACCACTTAGCAAGTAGCATGTGAATCAATCAATGGCAATAACCAACCAATAACACATATTTCGGACGAAGCCCCGGAAATCAGAGACACACGTCTCTATTGATTAACAACGGCCTAAGCCTCAGAAAACATTTTCCAGATCACATAATCAATCATAAGCATAAACAATAAACAAGTTGAATTTATCGACTCCTAAGTCATTAACTAGCAAGGTAAGTTGCCCTCACCTCTAGGTTTTCCTACTTCACACAACAAGGTTTCTCCACTTACTTCTCCTAAAGCTCCAAAGATTTCCTCCGTCAAACCTCTGAGCAAAACATAGCAGAATTCAACCAATTCAAGTCAGAACTAACCAAACGATAATTACTAACATTAGACGAAGCATTATAAGCTCCCGAGTACGATAACCTAACACGAGAAGACGAGTTTTCGCGAAAAGAGAAATTTTCCTCCCCCTTGGAGGTGCTCTCGGCCGTGCACATCAAGAATATGTTCCAACGCTTTTTCTTCGACCAAACTTGATTCCTAGGTTATCATGGGTCGTATCTAGGGTAAATTAAAGCTCAGAAAAATTATCGGGTCGAAAACTGAAATAGGGACAATTTGGTTAAGGTTTTTAGCTCAGAATTTCAAAGTTGGAATTTTGAAAAATAAATTTCATGAAGTTGTTACTAACGACGTTTATGACGAATAATCCTACTGACGCGAAGCTCAGTCGAGAGTTTTTTATCCAAAAAGAGAAACCTCAGCATAAAAATGGGTATTTGAGCAGTTTTGAATTCCTACGACGATCCGGCGAGAATCGACAGTGTAACACCCCGATTTCCAGGTGTCACTTTAGTAACCAAAAATAAACTTTACGCGGAAAACAGGTAATTTTTTTTTCGTTTGATTCCTTTCAAATAAAGCGATAGAAGGTAAAGACATAACCCAACACTAACTAACCAATATACAAATATATACACATGTACAGCCTCAGCTGCACTCTCCCGTCACGCGCACTCGCAGTGACTCCAAAGTAGTGTGCCCGCAGGTAAATATATACAAACCAGCACTGTAAGTAAAAGTATCGAATATACAGTCATCCAAGAGAAAGTCGGCACCCAAAAATGGCCTGAACAAAAGACCCCTATACTCCGACAGACTCTCTGTGATCCTCCTCAAAAGAACCACACAAAAAGCCACACATCGGGAACCTACCCTGTCCCAAAAAGTAAGACGATCAGAGCTCTACACAAAAAATGACGATAGCCTAACCTACCCTCCCAGCTCAGCTCATAGCTCCTCCTCCTCCTCGTCGCTGCTCGGCGAGTAGCTCTCCCCATTGCTCTCGGAGTCAGAGTCGGAATCCACCGTAATCATCTCGGTGTCCAAGTCCACGACCTCCTTCCTAACTGTCCTGCGCACCGTCCTAGTCGAGCCGGTCTCCACATCCACCTCTCCTGTAAGAACATCCTCCTCCACCACCCTAAGCAAGGGGTCCACACGGTAGCCGTGCTGTGAAGAGAAAGAAAAGAGACGTGAGGCAGATGGGACGACGGACTCCCTCTTCGGCCGCACAAGCCTAGAGGACGACGCCACGTCGGTAGGATCAATGGCAGTAGCAGGAGGTGGCGCAACAGGTGCAGCAACAACAGGCTCTATCTCCGCTGGGTCCTCATCATCAGAAGGTGAAGTCGGAGGTGGTGCAGGTGGTCCTCGACCAGTACCTGGTCCGCAGTGAACTGAGGGTGGCAAGTCAAAGCTCAGCTCCATACGCCGTAGCACTCCTCTCGTCAAGCGTCCACGCTCATCAGTCCGGTCCTCCATGACCCTTCTTCTGTACGTCGCTCGGTGACCAGCCACATCGATCACCCAAGCGGTGGGGGCATCACGATCCACCAACTCATACCTGATCCCCCCCGAGGGAGAGACCATCGAAAACCAGTCGGCCATCGACATCTGGCAGCAGGCCGACCGCCCAAACACAAACATGAAACCAAAGCCAAGGCGCTAGGGTCAACTCACGGAAATAAGTAGATATACACTCAACATGTGACAGGGTATAGATATATATGTTGTTATATATATATATATATATATATATAAATAATCCTAGCATGTTATTGGCTCTAACAATGCTTCAATAAATCAAACAGCACACAATTCCAGTCAGAATGAATGTATGCGTGAAATGCAATCAATATGATCCGGATTGTGACGCGTTCCCGTTCGCCACAAGTGAAGCATTCCCGTTCTTCACTATGGATGAACCATTCCCGTTATTCATCCTTGGTGAACCATTCCCGTTATTCACCGTATGATGAACCATTCCCGTTATTCATCATTAATGCATTGGTGAACCATTCCCGTTATTCACCAAAAGATGCACAGGTGAACCATTCCCGTTATTCACCCGATTGATGCAATATGGTTAGCCAAACATCGAATCGTCCTCACCACATAAGTGTTTAGCTCAAACCCAAACTCAAAACAAACCCAAGAGTTAGTGTCGGTCAATACAACACAACTCGGAGTTAGTGTCGGTCAATACAACACAACTCCCCCCACAAAACCCACAAACAAAGCCCAGAGTCAGCGTCGGTCAATACAACACGACTCGGAGTTAGTGTCGGTCAATACAACACAACTCCAACACCCAAAACCCAGAGTTAGTGTCGGTCAATACAACACAACTCCAATACCCAAAACCCAGAGTTAGTGTCGGTCAATACAACACAACTCGAATAACAAGAGTACTAGAGTACTCGGTGACTTTCAATCATCACCGTGGTTCACCCCCCCGTGGTGTCCACCAAAATCTCCCAAAAACCCACATCAAAAGTTGACTTTTCCCCGTCTTTCAAAATTATTTTCTCCTTTAGTTCTCCTATGATTTTTCGTTTAGTAAAAACGTATCGAATTGGATTAGTCAAGTTATGAGTTTATTTCTCAAAGTCTAAGTCTCCCAAAGTCTCTAGTTTTCGAAATTCTAATCTTTCTAATTTTCTCCAAAAACCCTCCAAAAGAAATTCCCGGGGAAAGTCTAAGTAAACCAACGAATACCAACAAATGGCTAAGTCTCAAACTCCACGTTTGAACTTGCCTAGGGTTGTTCATCCAACCCGAAATATCAAAGATCACCAGATCAATGAATCTTCACTCCGAAGTCGCGTCAAAACGCACAATCCAACAATATCACAATATCACAAGTTATGGAAAAACATCATAACATCAACTCATCATCATAATCAACATCAGATAAAGCATAAGTCGAATTTATCGACGCCTATCATGCAGTCATAGCTAATAGTAAGTTGCCCTAACCTCGAGCTGCTCCAGCCTCGTAATCAAAATCTCCTTCACACGATTGCTCTAAAACTCCCAAAGTTCCTTCAACTGAACCTCGGAGAAAACAAAGCAGAATCCAAACAAAATCGATTAGTTCGATCGCAATACAACACATAAACGATAGACAAAGCATTAAAGCTTCAGAATACGACAATCGGGTATGAAAAGACAAGTTTTCGAAAACGAAAACTCCCCCCCCCCTCACTACATAGCTCACGGCCATAAGAGAAAAAGGGCTCCGGCTCTTTTTCTTCGATCAAATCTGTTTACAAGGTAGTTTTAGGGTAAAACTAAGGCAAAGAAACTGTCAGAACAATTTTCGGACAATCAGATCAAAATACGGCCGTTCAGGGGCGTTTTGGTCCAAAATAAAAGCTCAAAACCTTAAAGTTATCAGTTCGGAAAACAAATTTGACAGCAATGATCCTAACGACATCTATGACAACAAATCCTAAAGGCACGAAGTCAGATTACGACTTTTCGAAAGTAAAGTTTCGAAATGTGCGACAAAAAGGGTTTTGAATCAGTTTTTCAGATCCTTGACAACTCGATCACAATCGGCGAATACTGACGGAGGTTTTAGACTCTTGGGCACGTAGTGAACAAACCCCAACCAAGAAATCAGAGAAAACGGACAGTTTTACAAAAAGCTCCAAACTTTGAGCACAGAAACGACTGCAAAAACGCAGTAGAAATAGTAATCAGAGGTAAGAATCAAGCTAGTTACCTCGGTACCTTGAAGTAGAGACGAACTGCACGAAGATCGGTCGAGTTTTGGCGAAAATCTTTTCTCCCTCACTCCCCTTCAAACTCGCGGCTCTAATGGTGGGTTTTGGTGAGATATTTTGAAATTCGAGCTATTTATAGGCAGGTGAAATCGCGGGAAAATGAAAATTTCGCGATTCTGATTTTTGCAGCACGTTCACCGATGAATTCTAAGAGAGATTCTGGCGTCATAATTCCAGAACTCAAAACATATCTCTGACATTTGGGAAAAACGATATCTAAAATCCCAAAAGCGGTGTAAGTTAATCTGTCCCGAAAAACTACTTTTTGTTGTGATGGTCAGACGACAAAACTTCCTTCTGAAGAAGGATTGGAAACGTCGAAACAAAATCTGGCAACTCGGACGGAAACTTCGTTAGAAGTCCCGAATAGAAAAAGTCTTCATCCATCGCTCGAATCTAGGGTTTCGAAGCAAAGAAATTAGCGTCGTCGGACTTCCGAAAAGTGAATACTATCGTGCGTACAGTCCAGGGTTCTGAAATGAAACGCTGGTCGAAGGAAAAATAAAGAGAACCTTTAAATTTTCCAAGGATTCAAAATCTCACTTAATACGTTGCTCTAAAAGCGAAATTAGCCTATTCTGGACACGCTCGCCATAAGGCAGGTGTGCAGACAACTCGCACTAATTCCTACAGCGACTACGCAACATTCCTCAAGCAATTTCTGAACTTTCTTCTTCATTAATCTTTTTCAAGCAGCAAACTCCTGTCACGCTTACACTGATTCTACGCGTGAGTCGGAGATTAACTTGTTCTGCAAATCCAGGTCTTACAGACAGACATCGGCAGAGTATTTGTGATGTATAAATGGTAGGGATGAAGTTTAGAAAGAAGAATCGAGTTATTTGGTCATATTTACAAAAAGCTCAAAACTTTGAGCACACGAAGACATGTAGAAAAGCGACAGGATTGACGATCAGAGAATAGAAGTAGTATCCATACCTCGATGCCTACGTATAGTAACTGACAGTGCGACGATCGGTCAAGAAACGACTAAAATCTTCTTCACCCTCTCCCCCTTGTAGCTCGCGGGTTTGGATGGCAATGGTGATGAGAATTTTGAGTTTTTGCTCTATTTATAAGAAATGGAAAACGCGGGAAAATGAAAATTTCGCGATTTCGATTTTTCCTGTACATGCCTCTGTGAATTATAAGTGAGAATCTGGCGACGGAATTCCAGAACTCGAACCAGGTTTCTTGGAATTAAAGAAAACGATCCATTAACGGTATTAATCGATTTAACCCGAAAAACTACTTTTTGCAGTTGATGTCGGATGAGAAAACTTCCTTCTGAAGAAAGGTTGGAAACGTCGAAGGAAATAAGTCAACAGGTGTTGAATCTTCGTTAGAAGCTCTGAATAGAAAAAATATTCATCTATGGTTCATTTTAAGTTTCTTGAGTCGTCAAAATCTTTGTTTCAGCAAACTTCCGAGAATTGAAATCGATCGTGTGTACAGTCCAGGGTTTTGTGTCGAAACATTTGTCATCGAAAGGAATAAGAAATTCTTATATTCCTCTGAAGATTTTTGAATTCCGCTTCTACAGTGCTTTAAGAGCATATTAGCCCTTTACTAACGCTTTCGTCCTAAGGCGGAAGTGAATAAGACTCGTGCTATAACCTATAACGACTATAGTACTATTCTTAGTCATTTCTCCTTTATTAAGTCATTAAAATAAGTGAACACTCGCTCAGGTTTCCTCCACGATACATCGAAACCTAATCGTGAATAGGAATTTATTTATTTAATTCTATAATCAAAATTTAGGGTCTCACAGTTCTAGCCATCTCTTGTAGGGTCTGATTCTTCCTTTCCACAACTCCATTCTGCTGAGGAGTTCTAGGCGAAGAGAAATCATGTGATATACCATTCTCATAAAAAAGATTCTCAAAATCTTTATTCTCAAATTCTCCACCATGATCACTTCTGACACGAACAATTTTGCAACCCATATTTCTTGTCACCTAAAGACATAGTTTCACTGACCCAAAGAGGTCAATATGCAGAAGTTCTAACGACCTTGAGGTGGAAACAACATTCTTAGCCTTAAAGGGTCTTTTTGTAAACTTGCCCTTCTGACATGCTTCACAAAGAGCATCTGAAGAATACTTCAGATTTGGCAAGCCCCTGACAAGGTCAAGCTTGTTAAGCTGAGAAATATTTCTCATGCTGATGACCCGGATTTAGTCTTGTTTTTTGGGTCAATTCTTTGTAGGTTTTGAGTCTTTTTCTTGTGTCTTATGTAGTGTTTCATGCATTCTCATTCATTTTTACCTTTCTTTGTGTTTTAACTTTATTTTTGCATTTTATTAGAGTTTAGGAGTCTTAGGCAATTTCCACTTGTTTTGGAGCCTTTGTTCAAAACTGACCTTTAAGTTTCTTGATATTTTCCTCAAGCTTTGTCATCAAGTTTTCAGGTTGTAACAGTTGAAGAGGGAAGGTCTAGAGGCTTGGAGACTTGAAGGAGGCCATAAAGTGGAGTAAAAATGAAGTTCAAGGGGTTTTTATGCGAGCAAGGGCGCTCAGGCGCCTCTGTCTGGCGCATGAACGCCAGCTAAACAATAGGTGTTTTCTGCCAGCATCAGATGCTGGCGCTTGAGCACCCTGGTCTGGCGCTTGAGCGCCTTGGTGGCAGAAAACTCGCCCCTTTTGCCTATAAATAGGATTTTAGTGGTTTTCTTTTGTAATTTTTCATACCCATTCCATTTTTACATAAGTTTAGAAGGAGAGGAACATCTAGAAGAGTGAGAAAAGGCTTCCAAGCTTGTAATTCAGGTTCTTAGCCCATGCTTGGCTAATCTCTCTTCTACTGCTTTGGTTTTCTTTGTAAGACTTTTTATATTTGAGTTATAATCTTAAGTTCTTTCCCACATGTTCTTCTTCTTCCCTGGAATCCTATTTTCTGAATTTCAATCTAAGCTTGTTTGCATGCTTGCTTTATGCTTTTCTATAATCAGAACGGAAGTTTGTTATAGATTAGGGAACCGATTTGGGATTACCCCTTCTATCTTGGCTACTAGGAATAGAGGTAGGGTTGGGATTTGTTGGCCTGAACTTTATAATCTTTATGGTTCAAACAAATGTTTAAGTACACAAGGAATTGGGCTTATCTTTTGGTTTGAAAGAATTATCTATGCGAGACATTGATAGGTAGTTGCTTAGGCTATAACATCATGGAGAGACTCATGAGTTCATGTGCTTAGAATGATGTGCTTGAATTGACTAGTTGAACAAGAACCCAAAGCATGTTATTTTCTGAATTTGTCTTTATATTTTCCTTTTTCCTTATTACTACTTCGACATATCTCTATTTCAATAAAACAAACCTTTGAACTCAAGGCTTAAACCGAATTTAGTCATTCACAATCCTTGTGGTTCGATAATTAAAACCGGGTGGATTCGTACACTTGCGGATTTCCCAACACATGCTCACATGCCCTAACCGTTTATGCCACACCCATTGCTCTTCGCTAATAGAAAGAAGACACTTTACATTCTGAGTTTCCAGCTCAGATAATATGATCTTATAGATGTTGTTCCGCCTCTTGCTGTTAAACAGAACTGGGTCATCTTTCTGACTAATAGCTCTACAGGACTTTTGATTAAAAATGATGTCATAACCCTTGTCAGCTAATTTGCTTGTCGACAATAAATTATGAATCAAACCATCAAACAAAAACACATTATTAATAGAAGTGCTGTTACCAGTACCAATTGTTCCAAAACCAATGATCTTTCCTTTCTGGTTGCCTCCAAAGCCAACTACGCCTCCACGCTTAAGTTTTAGCTGTTGGAACATACGCCTTTCTCCCGTCATGTGTTGCGAGCATCCACTGTCCAGATACCATGATTGGTGTTCCAGTGGAGCTGTTAAGGATATCTGCAACATACACAATCTGATCCTTAGGTACCCATGTGGCGTCGTCCCTCTTTCACAAGTGACGTCTCCGTCGACGTTTTTTTTTTGTTATCCTTAATCCTTTCTAACCGTGCACCGATTCAGAGACCACTAAGACTGTTTCCAGTTTAAGAGTTCCCCTCTAACTTTTCAGATATATGATCGTATACCTAAGATAATCAAGTTAGCAACGAATAAAAGCATCACACACATGACATGCGTGGCCTAGGCCACTACAGAGTTCAAATGAAAGAAATTAACAGAGTGTTCAAGCCAGGGTATATGCATCCCCAACAAGGCATCATCAACTAAAAACTCAATTAATTAAGAAACTGATAAAGAACTTTCGTCGGACCGTCTGCTTCATCCCCCAATCTCCTTCTCCTCAGGATCCACCTCCATGTCTCCACTGTTTCCCTCCGCCTTTACTGGCACCGGTACCCTCTCTCCCAAACCATCTGGCATCACGAACTGCTGTCTATAGATCCGGGCATCTCTGGAAAAACTTGGCGATCGCACCCTCTTCCTAGTTGTAGTCCTGAGGCACGGTGCAATCCCCCGGGGTGGAGAACCTACGAATTCTCAGAACACCTGACCGGCTGTGAAAAGCTTCTGTGGACTCCTAACTCGTATTGGCACTGCTTGAAATGGCTCCTCCTGGGGTACGAGATCCACTCCAACATGCGGATCTGGAGCTACGCTGGTCTGAGGGGCTGGATCCACCTCCGGCTGAGGCTGTGGCGGTGGATCAGGAACGGGCGGTCTGAATCTCCTGGTATGCCTCGACATATAAAAGGAATATGTGAGAGGGATAGTCACCGGATAGCCAAGCTCATATGTGAGATGCAAATAAATCACACAAGAAAGGGGGGTTTGAATTGTGTCCTTAAAAAGTTTATTTTTAAACGTTGGTTTGTGAAAAGAATATTAGTTCTTAAAAATATATTTAGTATGACTTTCCATAAACCGTTTAGTGCAGCGGAAATATAAGCAAGTAAAGCAGAACGATCGGCACACGAGGATTTATACTGGTTCACTCTAAACGATTGGGCTACGTCTAGTACTTGGCCACTGTAACGCCCCGATTTCTCGAGGGTCACTTTAGTAACCTTTTTCCAAAAACGTGTGTAAATTTTAACTGAAATAAAAACCTTTTCGAAACATTGCTTACAAATAAAATGTAGTAAGTAGACTGAATAATTCATGTTATTAATAAAAGCTTTGGAAGCGTACAATGATTCTTTCAAATTACAACATAATGATTAAACTAGTGTCCGACCGCCCCCGAGCCAACACAACAAGAAGGTCTCTAGGTTAGGTTCGAACCCTATAAACAAACTCAGCTCACCCCCAAGTACAGACTCAATTATCACACTCAATACCCGACTCATAGGTCGCGTACCCTCCAAGGCCTCCTCCAGCCTTGAAGTCGGTTGCCTTCCCTTGAGCCACTTGGTTGCGTGCCCTCCAAGGCCTCCTCCAGCGCTCGAATCATATCGCCTCGCATCCTCTGCTCTTGCCAATCCCATAGCTGAACCATCAGTCGCGCAGTCGATGTCTCGAACCTTGCCGTCGTCCACATCAAGCAGATATAGGGTCGTATCTCGACTGATCACACACATGCTTGGTGTCTAGGCGTTAAGCGCCCCAAACAACAAACAAGCAAACAAGCAAGGGTCAAATTCTAACACACACACATCATAAGTAGGGTATACTACCCTATCAATCACAAGTTCTTCACTAAGCTAACATTCACAAATATGGGAACTATATTAAGTTCTAAGGTTCACAAGTATAGGGAACTATCTCATAATTCTAAGTTTCACAAGTATAGGGAACTATCTCATAGTTTATTGTTAGTCAATGCTCGTGCACATGCATGCAGACGCTTTGGATATCCATAACCCAATCCCTCATGGAAAGGCAGGACGAACACGACTCCACGATCGGGGTTGGACACCTCCAACACACCGCTGCCCAACAGTTTGATGATCGGGGTTGGACCTCTCCAACGCACTGCCATTTCACGTTCGTCCTTTGTTCAGGTCCATCCCCTGAACGTCACCACTGACTAGCCCAGTCCAGGTCACCAGCCGTGGCCAACCAAGCCCAGTCCAGGTCACTTGGCCCACAAATGCATGCCATGCAAGTCAGTCATCATCACTAGGCCCTAAGCCCATCACGTTCATCTCTTATGAACAACATATCATCGCATAATAACTTGCATGCATAGCAATAAATATAGCTAACACCCTAGGCATATAGGCATGTTCATAATAACACTAGCTAGCATTTATTGCATCATTATCATATAGCATATCTAGTACATACATCATCAATAGTCCTAACATCATGCTTGCTAACAATCACAATCACAAACAATTTGTCTAGGCCGAGGCCGAAGTTCCCTTACCTCAAAGGTACGCTTTCCTAGAAGTCTCGGGTTGCTCCTTGAAGCTAGGTCTACACTTGGAAATTTCCTACCAACGAACTGACAGAGTAACGTTACTAATCGGACAATCGAATCGATCATAAGCCCATCCCCTTGTTGATCACGAAATTCCCCCCAAAAACCTTGCAAATCCAAAATCATTTCTTTCATAAGATCAAACATTCTTTTCTAAAACATTTTGCTTGAAGATCATAAGAACACTTGAAGAACTTTCGAAGAAAAACATAATTTTCGCATAGATTCAATCCTGCCAAGATCAAAACCTCCTTTATAAAATCCTTTCTTTGAAGGTCATAAGAACAAAATAAGAACATCAAGAACTTCTTTAGGAAAACCCTCAAATAGATAAACATTTCTAAGCAACTTGATTAAAATCATTCTCTTCTGGATTTGGCAGATCAGCTTAAGCTGCAACCACAGAGCATATTGAGAATGACCTTACTCAAGGCTTAGAAACTAAACTAACCTAAGAACAAGAAAAACAAAAGAAAGACAAGAGAGGGAGAGAGAGCTCACGCAAATGCAGAGGAGAGGAGAGCTCTTGGTGTGAAGAAATGAGAGGGGGAAAGGCTCTATTTATAGTGAGGGGTGAGAGCCAAGCATTAAATGCTTTTCTTTCTCCCCAAGAAGAAGCCCAAACCCACGAAATTTGCAGCCCATTTTAGTGTTTCTAGACTCTTCCAACCTTCCTTGATTCGGTCCTCAAAATTTGGCTTATTTCCTAATCAAATCCCTTTTAAAACTATCATTTAAATCCTTAATCTTTTAGAATATATAAATCTGAATCCAAAGGGTTTTAAACAGATGTGAAAATATCCTTGGAGGTTTTAAAAGTTCAGAAATCAATCCCCCATTAATTGAAAGTCAAAGAATCAAAATCCCTAATATCTCTCCTTCATAAAACCTAGCTAGAAAAGGAAATTACTTGCAAAAGTCTCATTTTTCTTCCTCCACAAGCCTTGGCCGCCCAACACACTCTCCATGCTCAGATTTTCTCCAAATATATTTAAAATAATAATTTAAATAAAAACCCCAAAATAATTAAGGCATTAAATGCATCATTTCCCTCCTAAATGCATCAAAACTTCAAATTTAAAATAAAAATCCTTATCAATAATTTTGGCTCCAAAAATTCGTGCATCAGCTCCATAATACCTCAAAAATATTTTCAGAATTAATTTTGATATTAAACCAAAGGTTAAAATTATTTAAATGCATTTTATTTAAATAAAAAACTCATTTTATTTAAATAAAACCTTCAAAAACCAAAGTAAGGAATATTCCCTCATAGAATATTCTTAAAATCATGTCCAGCACCTCCCCCATAAGGTGTGGCCAACGAAATCGTCCTCGTCGACTTGATTCGCCAGCTCATCGCTCCTGTCGGGCCGATTTTGACCTAAAAGTCGTCGTCGCAGAACCCTAGCAATATTACAGTCAAAATGCTCGTATCATCACGCACATCAACATCTAGAGGTTTCTAAGACTTAATATTGCTTCTAAAAATTAATTACCCTTTTTAAAAGGCATAATATCACATATAGCACAAGAAATTCACCGAATATTATTATTAAAATAATATGCTATAAAACCGGGTCTTACAGCCACCACCAAGATTTTCACTAGCAAGTATCAAGGACTTCTCCAATACAAGTATTCTCAAGGACTTCTCCCACAAGTATTATCACAGACTTCTCCAAGTATTCTACAGGAATCCTCCTACAAGTATTGTTCAGTACTTCTCCAATAATCTTAAAAAGATTATATCACTCTACAGGGTTTCTCTTCGTTCAAGAGTAATGGTAGAGAATTTATGGGACTGGAACTCTAAGTGTTTGGGTTCAGATCTGAATTTGGAGCACTAAAGAGTTATGAATCTAAGTGAGAAGAGAATAAAGAGATTTGACTCTTTTAAGGTACAAGGTTCTCTCTTTCACTTGCAGAAGTAAAAGCTTTGGTTTGACTCTTTTAAGGTACAAGGTTCTCTCTTTCTTCTTGAGCTTTGAATGCTTTTGAGAAAATAGTGATGAATGCTTGAGTTCTTGTTCTTTCGGAATTAATTCACCTGGTCTTCAATCTTCAAGAGTGCCTTATATATTCGCTTGCTAGTGTTGTAGCCGTTGTGAGCTTTAATCTGACCGTTGCTCTTAGCCGTTGTGTAATGAGATCAAGCCATTGATTCAAATGGCTTTGGTTGGTAGCTTCATTAAATATGAGCTCAGAGGCAAGTCTATCCTTTAGCCGGAAAGGTGATGTTTGTTAGCTAGTAGGTGGTGATAGACTTGGGCTACTTTTCAGACATGAGACAATTGGGAAATATGATGTTGATGGCTTGTCCTTTTTATTTGTTGGTCAGCGTGCCTTTAGCTGAAGTAAACTAGTCTTCACGTGGTCTGATTTGAGTATAAGTCAATTGGTTGCCTTTTCATTTGAATGTAGGGCAACAAGATACAATCTAACTTTAACTTTGGCGCTCGATATTTCTGACTGATGACGCGACACTGGACGGTCAGTGAGTTGAGTCTTGCTTTTCAATTAGCTTGCTTGCTAATTAGTTTTGTAACTATTGAAGCTTTTCTTTTCGTGATGATTGAACGTTGAAGCATAGAACATGGGTTGTGTTTCTCCTGAAATTCAAGTGTTATAATACGTTTATTTTTCAAGAGACATGCTTCTATAAAAATTGTTATGATCAAAATAAGATTTTAAAAACGTTATGATGCATTTGAACTTAACAATCTGATTCAGGTACCCTGCACCATAACATAGTCAGTTCATTATAACAGCAGAACCATGTGTTGGGTTCGAGGTACCAGCCAGTGGGGGGAAATCAGCGCGAATGGCGAGCACCGGAGGGAGGCTCATCGTCTAACCTGTGATCTGCTTTATGATATAAAAATAATGCATGGGTGAGTCAAATGTGACATTGCACAAGTTTCACGTCAGATAAACAAATGATAAAGTTCAAGATAACATACTATTAAATACAAGCATGTTAACAAACACACATAGTATCACACATATTATGAGGTTTCATCTCCTTATACCTTCGTCCTTCAAATTGACTTCTCTCACTACTTCTTTTGAAATGGTGAGTCCATCGCCAACCTTTTTATTTTATTTATCATGTGATGAGTATGTTTTATAGGGCCCAAAGCCTTGCCTTCTTTAATCTTCGGAAAGTTGTCTCGGGAACATGGACATTCCTTACAGTCCACTCTTTACCGGACACGATCGTTCAGTAGCTCACAGACAGAAATACACAACTTTGCGACTCTTGATACTTTGCATCAGGCCGGCCTCCCGGACCCTACCGGTAGCTGATGGAGAGGTAGAGTCATTGTGTAAGTCCCGGGTCTATTCATCTCTGAACAAGACCACCATTGACGTCTCTGTATTCCCACTCTCATTAGTGGTAGTGACAGCACTTTCCTACTCCTTGTCGCTCCGTGAGTTTGTTTACAAACATCAACTGTAACGCCCCGATTTCTCGAGTGTCACACAGTAACCAAAACGTCGTGAATTTTCGTCGTTTAATTAATTAATCTTCAATTAGTGACAAAAATTCAATTTTACAAAATTCTTGAAACTTAACCATTTCGAACTTGCGGAAATAATCATCAACGTAAACCTCAAGCTTTATTAATCATTGAAAAGAGTATGAAATAAATATCCAAAAGAAAACTTCAAAAAAAATTACATCAAGTTAAACTATCCCAACTAAAATAAAGTAATGGTTCAATGCTTCCAAAACTCGGTACTCTCAACCTAAAAGGAAAAATGGATGTCTCTCAACCCAACCATATCCTTGGTCCCTTCCTCTTTATCTTCTTCCTCTTCATCAGAAGTGTAGTCGTCATCCGGTAGTGGCTCGTCACGGAGTATCAGCTCCCAAGAATGGGTCGTCGCTGTTATCTTCACGACCATCTACCCCCCCCCACAGATAACACATAAACAAGTAGCGCAAGGGTCAGGTTGCAAACAAGATAATCATAAACATATCATAAAGCACAATAACATTCGCTTATGAAATTAAGTTTTATGACAATTAGTTAGACTAGCGCATCCTCACATCACACAACCCACCTCAACACCAATGACCATATTCACGATCATCCGCAGATGAACAATTCTCGGAGGGGACACACCGTACAACCCTCAATCACGTGGGGACACACCATACAACCCACAAAATCACAAGGTGACCGCAGTCAACCAAATCACGTGGGGACACACCGTACAACCCACAAACACCCTCGCGTGCAAGTAACTATTTGTCTCTACGGCACCATCGTTCTCATGGTACATAGTCTCACCTAGACCTATGTTCCATTAATCACGTTTTCACTTTTTACTTGCAAGCGAGTTATTTCTCTTTCTCTTATATTGAGGCTCTAAGTCAAGTCTTCCTAGAGTCTTTTATTCTCATCACAAAACTAAAGATAGCAACAAAACATTCGCAGTGCACAAAAGGGGATTACGGCTAGGTGAGCGACCCTTTTGTACAAATAACCAATTAAACAGTGTGAAATCATTTAAGAATAGCCATATACATAAAAACATGCATATTATGTCACAACAGCACCACAAGGCAAGTACCAAGGTTCATGAAATCAAGCTTAACAACATATAACTCACAGCATCTCCTAAACACATGTTCCTAAACAAAACTTCAAAACATTTTCGCAACTCAACATATTGACAGCAGAAACAACTTTCACAAAAACAGAGCCACATAATGTATCTATCAACCAAAAATCACGTATGATACCTTTCTGGAAAGCTATTTTAAATATCTACAACTATCTAGTTACACACTTGTTCATTTGAGTCCCAGAATTAGGTGATATTAGGCCTTAAAGCTTACTGTCCGGAACAGGAAAGACAGCAGGTGTAACAGTTACTTAAAATGACCTCCAGATCACATTACGAAACCAAAAATTATGATTTGTATACGTTTGGAAAGCTATTTCGAAATTATACAACTTTCATTTTAATCACTTTTTTCATTTGACGATCCTAAATAGGTGAAAAGGGGCTCTGAAGTCCGCTGTCCAGTACAGGAAACTGGCAACGAAACTCCCACCTCTAGTTTAAGCTATAAACCATTTCAGCCCAAGGCTTTAAGCTATATTCTAGCATTTAAAATCAAATCACATACGTCTCATATCATAATAGTACAGCAAGCAAACTTCCAACCCAAACCCTCATGCAAACCCTCAACAATCAAGATTTTTCACAACCAAATATAGCAACAAGTCCCTAACAAACTACCCAAGTCCTAGGACCAGCCCTTACCTTGATTCTTGATCTGAAAAGAGAAGAGAATGAAGTTTGGAAGAACAATCTCTTGCTGTCCAAGTCCCCTTCACCTTCCTTCTCCCTCGCGATTTCTCTCTCCCTCTCGCAAAGCTCTCTCTCGCGTGTACGACGGCGTCCCGGCGGTGGTGGCGGCTTGAGCGGCGACCTCCCCCCTTGCTCTCTCGAGTTCTCTCACTGTCCTCTCTCTGGTTTTTCACGTGAAGAGATGGGGTGCAGTTTCTGTTCTGAATGAGGGAAAGAAAATAGGGATTTCCCCTTAATCCCATGCAAACCACAAGTGGGCTAGGGTTTGGTTTTCCCTTTTCAAGCCCCAATCTCATCACCTTTGACCCAATTATTTAAAAACCCTAAACAGGTCTTATTTAATTAAAAACATACTCTTTTTAATTAAATAACCTAACCAAATTTGGAATTAAAATAAAAATGCACAAATTAATTCGTTGGCACTTTACTGCCAGAACCCCACTCGGTACAATTCGAATATCATGAGCTACAGGGGTCGGAATGACCTGATTCCACTTCGGGAATTTTTTACACTTAATGGGCTACAACTCTCTTCAAGGAAGTGTTCCCAAATGAGGTCGCTAAAACCCTCTAAAAATTCACACAAGTTGACAGTTGTAATCTGTCAAAACTCAAACTTAGCCAAAAGTCTTATTTTATTCAATCTATCACTTAAGCATTACATAAGTAAGTCTAGGGTCTTACATCAACCATCGCCCCCTTATTCTCCTTAATAATTTCTAGCAAACTAGAAACAAACATATGTACCTTACTCTTCAAGTAACTACACCTCAATGTGATTATAGGTGAGATCTATGGGGATCAAGTAGTTGGGTTTTAAGGCAGGAAATCCTTATTCATTCCGGTAATGGCAATGTACTTTTTATAATCAATTTTGATATAAAGGTTGTCACCTATCATCTATGAATTTCATTTTATAATTAATATTATCTATCTCCCTATAGTGTTTCCTAACATGTATCCATAACACATTAATCCGGTGAATTATTTCCCTATACCCTCCTACTTCAGATGTTTAATTTGTTTATTGTCATAAGATAAATCTTTTATCCGAGCCATTAGGCTATTTTCCTAAGTATCACCATATCCCATGGCGTACTTTATCTCCTTTCTAACAATGCAGCAATACAACATCCACAAGCAATTCACAACATGAATCACAAGCAAACATTCAGCATCACTTCATCAAGCATATAATTCAATAGCATTTGTAAACAGTCAAGTAAATAACAATATGTTTACTATCGCCTTAGCGATTACTTATCCGTCATGTACCAAGACAAGGTCTTGTCCAACTCCCCTTACCTTGATTTCTTAGTGGCTGAGAGTCTTGAGGCTCCAAGCCTGCATTCATAGGCCATATAAGTCATTATAAGCTCCCTAATCACTTAGTTAAGTTTAATTAGAGCTTAACTACACTTAGTCATTTTCCTAAGTTCATTTTCAATCCTTAAGGCCTTTGTCACTATTACTAAGCCTTCCTCTAATCATTCTAAGGTTCTTAATAATTTCATATTAGCCTCCTAGTACTTAACTAAGGTCAGATTATGCAAATTGAGCTTTGTTGGTACATGTTACCTTGCATTTTGTCAAAACAATCGATTGTCGAAGCAGATGCCGTGGCATCTGATTTTGTGAAGCTAGGGCATCAGTCCTCAGCTTGAGTTTATGTTGTGGGCTCTTTGAAGATTAATTGAAGATTTGTTTTTCTTGTTACTTGAGGAACAAGTAGCTATTCCAGAAGGGTTTTATTTATGGGTTGTTATTTGTTGAAACAATCTCTGTTAAAAGATTGGTTTCTATCTTTACTTGTGCATTAAGTAACAAGATGTATCAAGATTGCGTTTTGAATTGCTGTTGCTGCAATCTGTTACTTCAGCCCATGCTAACCCTAGAGCCCATGCCACCGTTGCTGAAGTCTATAAAAGGATGAAGACCTAAAACTTGAAGACTACTGAAGCTATCGAGAGAGATCAAGTGTTTTAGGATTGTTTATTGTGCTTTGTCCTTTGTTAGTTGTGAATCCTCTTTGCTGACTGATTCTATAAAGGAAAGAAGGGTTCTGTGTGTTTGATTACATTCAAACTCTGATTGTTGATTGTGTTCACCAATCTCTGTGGCAGTGATTGAGAGAAAGTGAGAGGGGCTCTCATATTTAGGTTGAGATTCTAAGTAGAAATACACTGGGTAGATTAGGAAGTGAACTATGAATTGTTGTGTTCATGAGTGTCTGTAATTCCTGAATCTTGAGATAATGCATTTCCTTTCTTTGGGTGCAAACCCTCCAGACGTAGGTGAAAGTTTTTCACTGAACTGGGTTAACAATTCCTGTGTTTTGTTGTTTCTGTTTTAAGTTCTGTTTTACTGTCAAGCGATTGTCGAACCTATTGTCCCAGCGTCGTGCAGGACATTCGTACTACAGGGAACCTGAATTACAAGCTTAATTCTATTTCATCTAATTTCTAATTAATCATAAGCTTACTTACAAATTAAAAAATTATATCATACGCTTCTAACATACTTCCAGTAGCCGATTCCTACAATTTTCCACGTTCCGAGTTCAACTAGACCATTTTTCAGAAGCACCTGAGCATTGTTGCTACCTCAATTAGCCAATTTTTGAATCGGCCGAGAGGTTCTACCATGTTCCAGAAGCATAGACTAATCAATTTGGCACTCCAATTCGAGGCTAGAAGCTCAACCCGATAGCGTGTTTAAGCTTCAAAATTTGAATATTGGTTCCATCGATTCCTAGCGATTCATGGCTGCAAACTGGTTCAAAGCTTCCTAAAAATATTCTAACATGCTCAAGGATACATTTTGGAGTGAAAACAATACAAAAATGAGCGAGTTGCAAAAACTCACTCGCCGGAGAAGATGAAACTCGCTGGAGAAGATGACCGGAGATGTCCAAATCGTCACGGTCGAGCAGTTCTAGGCACTGGAACTTGGTCTACAGGTTATGGTGATGAGCTTGGTGCTATTGGGTGCCGCTATGGAGGTCTGGGATGTGAGGAAAGTCGAGTTACAGAATGAAGAACTCTCCGGATTCTGGAAAATGCTCGCTGGAGTTGCAGGTTCTTCTCGATTTTGAGCTTCCCTTGCTCAAAGGTTCACAAAAGTTACCTAGATCGAATCCTTACCCTCTCATAAACTCAATGGACCAAAAATTACACTCTAACACTCAGTAATTAAAGAGAATCGAAGAGGAGAAGTGCTTGATGTTCTTCTCAGGTTTTCTCACTTTCTAGGCTCTCTGATCACTCTTGGTTCGCTCTGAGACTTGGAATAGAAAGCTGAGGACTTAGGGACTTAAAAAAGCATCTTTTTATGGGCTGTTGGTGGCTTAACTTTGAAAACCATGATTAAGCTCTAATCCTAGTTGCACCACCTAATGAATTTCATGCAATTTGATTATCACAAGGCTCCAGAAGCTGCTTGTTGGTCAATCTGCAACTGTACAGAATTCACCCGGTTTTAAATTATCGAACCACAGGGAATTGGTGTGGCAATTCAGTTTAAGCCTCGAGTTCACGGTAGGAAAGCGAGTAAAATTCAGTTTTAAAGTTGATTGTTTAGGTGATACTTAATTAGAAAACTAACAAAGATAAGTGTGTGATAATCAATGGTGAAAATGCCTTGGGTTCTTGTTTAACTAATTCAGTTCTAATCAACCTATTCTATCCATAAAACTCTGAGTCTCTCCTTGATGTTCTAGCCTAATCAATCATTTATCGATGCCTCGCATAGACAATCCTCTCAAGCCAAAAGATAGGCACAATTCCTTGATAACCTAAACATTTGCTAAAGGCATTAAGCATGCAATTCAGGCCAACAAATCCCAGCCCTTCCTCTATTCCTAGTAGCAAGCATAGAAGAGGTAATCCCACAACAAGTCACTAATCTATAACAAATTTCCGTTCTATTATAGAAAAGCTTAAATCTAGCACATGTTCTAACTTGAAACATAAAGCATGGATATGGGATTCAAGGGTTTACTCAGAAGATTCATGAATAGAAATAGGAATTAAGATTAAAACATCATAAGTCTTACAAAGAACCCAAAGCAAAAGGGGTTTTAGACAAACATGGCTATGAAATCTATACAAGAAGATAAAGATGAAACCTGAAACATAGGGCTTAGAGAAAGTTCCTCAAGCTCCAGAACTCAAACCCTCTCTTCTAACTTATGAAAATATGATAAAATGACAAAAGGTTCCAAGAGAAATGTCTAAAAACCAATTTATAGGCAAAACAGTCGAGTCTGGGCGCTCAGGCGCCAATTCAAAGCGCCTGAGCGCCAATTCCAGCTGAAAACATGCTCTCTAGAAGGTTCCCAGCACCTAGGCGTCAATTCCCAGCGCCTAGGCGCCAATTCCAGAAGGCTCAGAAAATATAACTAGCGCCTAGGCGCTCGAAGCTCGCTGGAAAGGCTTTTTAGCTTCTTCATAACTCATCTTCAAGCACCTTTTAAGTCCTCCATCAATTCCATGCTTCTTGGCCTTCTTTCTCCTTCAGTTTCTGATCTGAAAACTTAACCCACAAGACAAGGAAAATATCCAGAAGCTCAAAGAGCTTATTAGCAAAGAGGACCCTCAAATAACATAAGAAAATCATGCAAGTCCTAAACTTACTTAAAATGCGAGAAAAGTCCCTAAAACTACAAAATTACCAAAACAAAGTAAAGACTCAAAGAAAGATAAAAATGCATGAGAATGCATGAGACACTACATGAGACTCAACAAAAAGACTTAAAACTAACAAACAAATGACCCTAAAAACACTACTAAACTAGGGTCATCACACCACTATACTCAACGGCAGCTCGCCCTCGAGCGTAAAAAACACTCGCTTGCCATCAAGCGCAAGAAATGCTCCCAAAACAAGTGCTCTCAACAAGGAATACTTCACACAAAACAGGGGGACAAAGCAACCACAACTGGTTCCAAGAGAAAGATCCAACAACCTACTTCATGCATCTTTTGAAAAGAGAAGAGTGTAGAGTCCATTGATGGGAAGCATATAGATCTAAAATCCTAGGATGAGATATATATTTAGTGCACTGAGCACACAAGCCGTTCATAGCTTCTGGATATCATTCACTCAAGAGCAACCAAGATCAAACATGCACAAATTTAATGAGACTACAAAGGGTTGAAATGTTGGCTTGGTGAAGTACAAGGTGGTTGGTCCCTAAGGAAGACTAGACTTCAAAACATATTGAGTGTGGTCCAAATAGTAACCCCAGAGCTTTCAATAAACAAACTTAATAAGCACAAGTCTCTTGACCCCTCTTTTTCAACTTTCTTTTCTTTTTTGTTTGACACTCTAATTTTGATTAGGAGTGCTTTTCTTTCTTTTTTCTTTTTTCTTTTTTTCAGTTGAGGCAAGAGACACTTTCAGTTTTAATTAGCTCCAAAACAATGCAAGGACCAACACTCCCCAAATTCCAACCTATCATTCATCCCAATCATTTAGCTAACAAAGAAATCTTCAATAGGCTCAAAAGGGACAGCTAGGGACAAATGTTCAAGCCAACAAACTACGAAGCTCAAAACCTACAGGTCTCAAGAATTGTGCAAGTATCACAGAGCATGCAAATAGTGAAATCAATACAGAACCAAGAAGTACAAGGGAGTCTGGATCCTCCAGGGAAATTATATGGTGAAGGGTCAAAGACGGACCCTTATGGACTACACCAACTCTATCCTTAAGAAACACTCGGAAGACCGAAGTCTCCTCCTCTCTTCCCCAAAGCATGCAATCACTTATCCCCAAAAGACAACACAAGGATTCACAAAAGCATTTTCAAAACCAGCACTAGTAAGAGAACATAACTACGGGCAAAAACATGTGAGTATAGGGAAGTAAAGACCCAAAAACGACTCTAACAAACAATGCACGATTAAAAGAAAAATAAAAGCTACAAAAGAAAAATATGCAAAAATGCATGAGGTAAACTAAGGGAAAGAGTCGACCTCCTTTACCAATTACCATGGAGGCCTTAGACACACCTCCTACTCCAGAATCCATGCTCTCATTCCCTGCAAAATGCAACAAACAAACAAGCAAAAGAAAACAAGACTTGGGTTTTCTCCCAAGCAGCCCTAAGTTATAGTCCTAGGTGGACTCTCCTTCCTTTGGTGTTAGGAAGGAAATTCCTTACTATCAATATTTCTTTCACATGTGCAAGGTATGAAACTTGCACAAAACCTTTGGAACATCTCCTCCCAAGAGAGGGTATCATCTAAACCATCGTACCAAATCCTTGCTCTCCCCTTCAAGGAGTGAGGGAAAAGCTTAACCTTGAGCTCATCACTAGTCACACCTTCCATTTTTACAAGGTGACTAGCTTGTGTGAATCAGGCCATGTGGGCTTGGAAATTCTCATCTTTAGACCCCCATACTTGTTTTCTCTAACAAGCTTGATGAGAGCTTGATTAAGCTCAACACCTTTTTCACTTACATTGGGGGTCTCCTTTGAAGACTTGGACAAGCTTTTGATCATATCACAAACAAAATTATCATTAAGGTTAGTTTGTGAATTAGGATTGAAAACTGAAAATCTTACCTTGTCCTTACCAACTCGAAGAATGAGCTGACCCTTATCAACATCGATCTTCGCCCTGCCAGTGGCTAAGAAGGGCCGGCCAAGAATGAGAGGAATCTTAGCATCCTCCTCCATGTCTAGCACCACAAAATCAACTAGGAACACGTACTTATCAACCTTAACCATCACATCTTCAATGATCCCATAAGGTATTTTTAGGGATCGGTCCGCCATTTGTAAGGAGAGCATGGTCGGGGTGACCTCTCCTAAGTTCAGCCTTCTAAACATGCTAAGCGGCATCAAGTTGATGCTCGCTCCCAAATCACACAAGGCTTCAACAACAGTCAACCCCTCAATCTCCACTGGGATAGTAAAAATCCAAGGATCCCTTCTCTTCTTAGGCATTTTCCTTTGCAAAATGACACTACACTCCTCGGTCATCATAATAGTTTCATCAACCTCACTCAACTTCCTTCTCTTATTTAAAATTCCCTTCATGAACTTAGCATAGATAGACCTTTTTTCCAAAGCATCGGATAAAGGGATATCAATATAGAGTTTCTTAAAAACATCCATAAATTTTGAAAACTTTTTATCCAAATTCTTCTTAGCCAATGCTTTAGGAAATGGAACTTTGCCAAGTTCAGGAATAGGATCATTCATCACTCTAGTTTTTATAGGAACACTCACTTCCTCCTCAACTATTTTCTCACTTTTTCCCTCAATTTGCTTTTTTAACTCATGTAACACTCTCCCACTCCTAGTGGTAACAACAACAGAATTTTCTTGTTCGGGATTGAGGATAGTATCAGAAGGAAATTTACCTTGAGGTCTTTCGGCAATTTGCTTGGCTAGCTGGCCAAGTTGGTTCTCCAAGTTCTTGATAGCCGCCTCTTGGTTCTTATGGTTGTTGTTCATGCGGTTGATGCAACTCTCCAATAGCTCATCTAAGCTCTTCTTGCCACCATCATTTTCACCAACTTGCTCTTGGACTTGTTGAGAAAGTCCAGAGCTTTGACCTCGGAAACCCTGACTAGTAATGGTGCAAAATTCACTAACATTGGGCCCTCCAATAGCCACACACCCCACTTTGGCTGCTGTAGCACCGACCAAATTGGTCGCCTTTATGTGATTTTGAATCTCCGCAATTCGTTCGGAGAGTTTCTTGTTGGAGGCCAAGAGCTTGTCGTAAGCTTCCACTTCAAACTTACTCCTTCGGGTTTGGCGATCATTTTCAGAGTTCATGGCTCTCGCTGCCATCTTTTCTATTAAGTCATACCCCACTTGTGGGGGAAGAGCATCGAACTCTCCATTAGAAGCCGGGTCCAAACCAAACCTCCAAGAGTATTGTAGACCATCATAAAATGTTGCAACCAATTCAGCTTGGGTGAGATTATGTTGTGGGCATTTCCTCAAGAGCTTCTTGAAGCGCTCCCAAGCTTCATAGAGATTCTCTTCAGCGATTTGCACAAAATTCATGATGTCTTTTTTCAATTTCCTCAAAAGAGCTTTTGGGAAGAACCTTGTTGTGAATTTTTTTTCTAGGTCTTCCCAAGTAGTGATTCTATCTTGAGGTTGTGAATTTAGTCAATCCTCAGTCTCATCCTTTAACGAAAATGGAAATAGGCTCAACCGAATTGCTTCCGATGAAACATTGCTCACTCGATAAGTGTTGCAATTACGGATGAACCTCTCCATATGAGCATGAGGATCTTCTGAGGAACCTCCACCATATTGGCTTTGGCTCACCAAGTTGATGAATGCCGGTCTCAACTCAAAGTTTCCATCTCCCTCGGGAAAGACAAAACTCCCGGGATAATCATAACTCATAGTAGCTGAAGTGAGTTCTCGTAGAGACCGGTTGGCATTCTCAACTTCTTGTTTTTGTAACCGGAGAATGATCCCCTCTTGGATTCTCGCCTCAATGTGGGCTTCAATCTCCTCCTCCGTCATACGGCCACCCATGACTAATCTGAAAGTGTAACACACAAACAGAGAAAGATTAGTAGCACCAATTATAGACAAAGATAAAAACAAAAAAAATAAAACCACAAACTAAAAACTTAAACCAAAAACCACAAACAATTCCCCGGCAACGACGCCAAAAACTTGTTGGTCAATCTGCAAGTGTACAGAATTCACCCGGTTTTAAATTATTGAACCACAGGGAATTGGTGTGGCAATTCAGTTTAAGCCTCGAGTTCACGGTAGGAAAGCGAGTAAAATTCAGTTTTAAAGTTGATGGTTTAGGTGATACTTAATTAGAAAACTAACAAAGATAAGTGTGTGATAATCAATGCTGAGAATGCATTGGGTTCTTGTTTAACTAATTCAGTTCTAATCAACCTATTCTATCCATAAAACTCTGAGTCTCTCCTTGATGTTCTAGCCTAATCAATCATTTATCGATGCCTCGCATAGACAATCCTCTCAAGCCAAAAGATAGGCACAATTCATTGATAACCTAAACATTTGCTAAAGGCATTAAGCATGCAATTCAGGCCAACAAACCCCAACCCTTCCTCTATTCCTAATAGCAATCATAGAAGAGGTAATCCCACAACAAGTCCCTAATCTATAACAAACTTCCGTTCTATTATAGAAAAGCATAAAGCTAGCACATGTTCTAACTTGAAACATAAAGCATGGATATGGGATTCAAGGGTTTACTCAGAAGATTCATGAATAGAAATAGGAATTAAGATTAAAACATCATAAGTCTTACAAAGAACCCAAAGCAAAAGGGGTTTTAGCCAAACATGGCTATGAAATGCATACAAGAAGATAAAGATGAAACCTGAAACATAGGGCTTAGAGAAAGCTCCTCAAGCTCCAGAACTCAAACCCTCTCTTCTAACTTATGAAAATATGATAAAATGACAAAAGGTTCCAAGAGAAATGTCTAAAAACCAATTTATAGGCAAAACAGTCGAGTCTGGGCGCTCAGGCGCCAATTCAGAGCGCCTGAGCGCCAATTCCAGCTGAAAACATGCTCTATGGAAGGTTCCCAGCGCCTAGGCGCCAATTCCCAGCGCCTAGGCGCTCGAAGCTCGCTGGAAAGGCTTTTTAGCTTCTTCATAACTCCTCTTCAAGCACTTTTAAGTCCTCCATCATGTAAGACCCGGATTTTCGGAACAAGTTAATTTCCGACTCACGCGTGGAATCAGTGTAAGCGTGACAGGAGTTTGATATTTGAGAAAGATTAATGAAGAAGAAAGTTCAGGAATTGCTTGAGGAATGTTGCGTAGTTGTTTTCGGAGTTAGTGCGAGTCGTCTGCACACCTGCCTTTTGGCGAGCGTGTCCAGAATAGGCTATTTCGCTCTTAAAGCAACGTTTTGAGTGAGATTTCGAACTCTCGGAAAATTTAAAGTTTCTCTTTATTTTTCCATCGACCAGCGTTTCATTTCGGAACTCTGGACTGTACGCACGATAGGTTTCACTTTTCGGATGTCCGCCGACGCTAATTTCTTTGCTTCGAAACCCTATTTTCGAGCAATGGATGAAGACTTTTTCTATTCGGGACTTCTAACGAAGATTCCGTCCGCGTTGCCAGATTTGTTTCGACGTTTCCAATCTTTTTTCAGAAGGAAGTTTTGTCGTCCGGCGATCACAGCAAAAAGTAGTTTTTCGGGACAGATTTAACTTATACCGCTTTTGAGATTTTCGATATCGTTTTTCCCATATCATAGATATTTGTTTTGAGTTCTGGATTTCTGACGCCAGAATCTCTCTTAGAATTCCTTGGTGAACGTGCTGCAAAAATCGGAATCGCGAAATTTTCATTTTCCCGGGATTTCGCCCGCCTATAAATAGGCGAAAAAGCAAAATATCTTTCATTTTCCTCCATTAATGGCCCAAATTCGTGGAGAGCAAGGGGGGAGGAGATTTTCGCGAAAACTTGACCAATCTTCGTGCAGTTCGTCCCTACTTTTAGGTATCAAGGTAACTAACACGATTCCTACCTCTGATTGTTGTTTCTGTTGCGTTTCTGAAGTCGTTTCTGTGCTCTAAGTTTTGAGCTTTTTCTAAAATTGTCCGATTTCTCTGATTTCTCGCTTGGGTTATGTTCCTTATGTTCCCCTGAGTCTAAAACCTCTGTCAGTAAACTCTGATTGCGATTCAGTTGTCCAGGATCTGAAAAATTGACTCAAAACTCTTTTTGTCTCACATTTCGAAACTTTATTGTCGAAAAGCTATAATCTGACTTCGTGCCTTTAGGATTTGTTGTCACGGATGTCATGAGGATCGTTGCTGTCAAATTTTTTTTCAGAACTGATAACTTTGAAGTTTTGAGCCTTTATTTTGGACCAAAATGCCCCTGCGTAGTCGTATTTCGACCCGATTGTCCGAAAATTGTTCTGACAGTTTCTTTGTCTTAGTTTTACCCTAAAACTACCTTGTAAACTGATTTGATCGAAGAATAAGAGCCGAAGCCCTTTTCTCCTTATGGCCGTGGGTTTTTCCTAAGGGGGGGGGAGTTTTTCGTTTTCGAAAACTTGTCCTTTCGTACCCGTTTGTCGTATTCTGAAGCTTTGATGCTTTGTCTATCGTTTATGTATTGTTTTGCGATCGAACTAATCGATTTTGTTTGAATTCTGCTTTGTTTTTCTCCGAGGTTCAGTTGAGGGAACTTTGGAAGACTCAGAGCAATTGTTTGAGGAGAACTTTGTTTGCGAAGCTGGAACAGCTCGAGGTTAGGGCAACTTGCAATATTTAGCTATGATTGCATGATAGGCGTCGATAAACTCGACCTATGCTTTATCTGATGTTGTATATGATGATGATTTCTTGTTATGATTGTTTCATAACTTATGATATTGATGATGTGTTGAATTGAGCGTTTTGACGCAACTTCGGAGTGGAGGTTCATTGATCCGGTGATCTTTGACATTTCGGGTTGGATGAACAAACCTAGGCAAGTCCGAATGTGGGGTTTGAGACTTAGCCATTTGTTGGGATTCGTTGGAATTCCTAGACTTTCCCCGGGAAATGTATTTTGGGTGGTTGATTTTTGGAAACTTAGAATGATAGAGCTTTCGAAAAATAAAGACTTGGGAAACTTAGACTTTGAGAAATAAACTCATAATTTGACTAATTTGAATTGAAATCATTTTTATTAACGTTTAAGCATAGGAGAACTGAAGGGGAAAAATATTTACGAAAGACGGGGAAAAGTCGACCTTTGGAGAGTTATCGGAATTGGGAAAGCCACTAAGGTGAGCTATGGTGATGATTGAAAGTCACCGAGTACGTTAGTACTCTTGGGGAAGTGTTATGGAGCCGTGTTGTATTGACCGACACCTAGTGCTCTTGTTGTTTGGGCTGTGTTGTATTGACCGACACTAGACCCTCGTGTAATCTTGTTGGTGGAGTTGTGTTGTATTGACCGACACTAACTCTTAGGTTGTTTTGAGTTTGGGTCGGAGCAGTTTATTTAGCCATCCAAAGGATGAGCCGGGAAGCTTCACTGAGGCGTGAGACTTCGTGAAAGCATGGAACTTCACTGAAGCGTGAGACTTCGTGAAAGTGAGTAAGCTTCACTGAGGCGTGAGACTTCGTGAAAGCAGAAACTTCACTGAGGCGGGAGACCTCGTGGAGACGGGAACCTTCGCTGAAACGGGAGACTTTGCGGAGGCGTACACCTTTGCTGAAGCGGGAGACTTCGCGGAGGCTTGCAACTTCACTGAAGCGTGAGACTTCGTGAAGGCGCGAAACTTCACTGAAGCGTGAGACTTCGTGAATGTGTGAGATTTCACTGAAGCGTGAGACTTCGTGAAAGCGTAAGACCCCATTGAAGCGTGAGACTTCATGGAAGCGTGAGATTTCATCGTCGTTTACCCTAGGGCAACGACAGGGAACATTGGTTTAGTTGGATACGTGTGTGTTGGGAGGACGATACATTGTTTGACTAACCTTATCACCTAACTTCCTATGTTGAGATTATGATGATTTGATGTTGATGAACATCGTTAGGTATTAATGATTGAACTGTGTAGGAGATTCGAGAACATGCTATGTATATACCTTAGAGTAGGCAATACATAACTTATATGTATATATATACAACATATGTATATATCCCCTTTATCACAAGTTGATTGTATATCTATTGTATTCTGTAAGTTGACCCTAGCGCCTTGGCTTTGTTTGTATGTTTGTGTTTGGGCGGTCGGCCTGCTGCCAGGCGTCTGTCAGCCGGTTCGTCATGATTCGTTGTGCGGGAAAGACCCGGAGCGGAACGACTATTACTGAAGCTTTCGACGAGGACCCGGACTTCATGCCTGATCGAGGGAGGGTCGATGATAGTAGTGTGGGGTATGGGTGGTTAGAGTCTTTTGGAGTTGGTTGTTACTGTAATAGCTCTGATTCGTTTTGCTTTTGGGACAGGGTAGGTTCCCGATGCATGGCTTTTTGTGTGGTTCTCTTACGGAGGGATCACAGTGAGTCAGTCGGACCATAGGGGTCTTTGCTTAGGCCATTTTGAGGCCGACTTTCTCCTAGTGGTTTGTAATTATAATTTTCTCACTTACACTTCTAGGTCTGTATATATTTGCCTACGGGCACACTGCTTTGGAGTCACTGCGAGTGCGCATGACATGGAGTGCAGCTGAGGCTGTACATGTATATATGTTGTATATCGGTTAGTTAGTTGTTGGGGTTTGTCTTTACTTTCTTATCACTTTGATTTAAAGGAAAGAAAACAAAAAAAAAAATTACCTGTTTTCCGCGTAAAGTTTATTTTTGGTTACTAAAGTGACACCTGGAATTCGGGGTGTTACATTGTGGTATCAGAGCTTAGTCGAGTCTTTTGGGAGTCTTTGGGGAATAGGTCTTCTGTGCTAGGTTGTGTGACTCTGCAAAGAGTGAAAATTGATTGTCTGTAGAGCGATTTTCGCTCTAATTGCTTGCGTTACTACTCAATCGGATTGAGTGGTTTGTCTAGTGCTACCGTATGGTTAGTACTAATCGGACGTTCGATGGGATATAGGATGGTGGATCTTAACCAGATGGCGGAGGCTACACGTGAGCATCATCAACGACTGATGGCGACAGCAATGTATCAACAAAGAGGAATGAACCGAACTGGAGCTGGGGGACCAATGAGGTCAGGTTCCCAAGGCTACAACGGAAGGAAGAGCTACCATAAGTGGGGACCATATCAGCGTTCCGAGGGAAGAAATCTTATCTCAAGAGAGTACAAACCGACGACTGCTGATACTGGGGGGAAGCCAGTTGGTGACAAAGGAGTGACATGTTTTCGTTGCAGAAAGTTTGGGCATTTTGCTAACAAATGCTCAGTGATTGGACGGAGATGCTTCAAGTGTAACCGAGAGGGGCATCTAGCTGTGAACTGCAAGACCAAAGAAAGTCTATGCTTCAATTGCAACCAACCGGGACATTTCTCCCAAGTTTGCAAGGCACTCAGGGGCGAATCATCAGGGAATGTTGGGAAAGGAAAACAACTTGCTCCAGAGGAAAGGATTCATGCCAAGGAGGGCAAGAGCTGAGGAGTTGAACGAGGAAGAACGTGGGAACGATGTAGGACCTTATTCGAGGTTGCTCGTGATTTAACTATAGAAGTTACACGAGGTTGGGAATAGCACACTAAGTCTAGAAAGTAGTCTTCCACCGATGCGTTTATGAGGAAGCTAGTAGTTGAAGAACGAATCTTAGAGAGATTCCTTATGGGTAGTATACGCGTTATGTTGAGGGTGCGTAGTTCCGTAGCGGGACCGTTAAGGATTGGATGTCGGGATAATTGTGACTACTGGATGATAGGAACTCATTGACTGTTCCGGTGGGTTTTTCTAAATTTCACCTTCGATGTATTAGGCCTGATCAACCTAATATTGAGGGGGTGATATTCGGAATCACAGCTGGTTATGGACTTTGATAGAAGGATGTGTAAGATGAATTTGAATTGATTGAGGAGTAGTCGGATTTGGGAGGAAAGTTCGTGTTAAGCACTTGATTGTGAAAGATTAAGATTTGAATCTGTGGAAGTCGATGAGTGTCGTATAGACATTGATTGGTTAGTTCGTGTGATTACTCCAAGTAGAGGTAGACTAAGCCAATAGAATTGATGTTGGAAAATCTTTAAGTATTTTCTCGGAAGTTATGAAGTCATAGGTTATGTGATTTCTGACGTGGGATTATTAGAGATTAGATAGGTTGGATTTAATATCCGGTTATAGATGATTGTTTGATGGTAGCGAGATTGAGAAGAATTAGCTCTGAACCAGATTGTTATAGTCGAGTTCGAGGAATAAGTTTTGCTAAGCGTTTGATTAATATGGGGAGACATTATAGTCTTAAGAGATGAATTTTCGCTTGAAAAGTGTTGAATTAATGATTAAGTTGGAGAAAGAAAGTTTTAGCATAAGTTGAATACTTGAGATTGTTGATATGCACTTCAGACAATTGTGCTTAGATTACTAAGTGAGATTCACTAAGCTAGATTGAAACTTTGAGGTTAAGATTGACCTTGAGAGTTGGGAATCACATACGAGTAAGAGATCTTACGGTTGTAGCTGTGACAATAGGAGTTGAATCTTAGAAGAATGAAGACCTGGAGATGAATTTCGGGTTAAGACCATTGAGGTATAATATAAGAGTGATCTTGAAGTAAAGGAATTCTGGGTTGTGTAGGGTGTTAAGGTTGGTCATAAGTTGGTGATCGATTGATGTTGATTAGGAGGTTGCGGACATAATGACCATGTGATAAAATTTGAATGATGTTAGCATAATAAGTTATGATTATGGATAGCAGGATCAAGTGGTGAGTGTGGAAGCATGACGACACTTATCAGGTCGTTTGGGTAAGTGAAGGAGTTATAGTTTTAAGGAACGGATATTCATTTAAGAAGTATTGAAGGATTAAAGGTCGTTAGAGGACCAAACTTGGTGTAGGTTTAGGTTTTAAATCTATGAATGTCTGTCTAAGGTGTGTAAGACTCGAAGGTTGTCAGAATTTGATTGAGAGATTAAGAAGTTGATTGACGAGATGGTGATTGAGTCACAAAAAGGAAGGTGTTAGTATTAAGATGAATACCTGAGGTTGTTATATTTTGACGAGTTTCGTAGAGTATAAGAGTCAATGGGACTTTGTTATGGATTTTGATGATGCATATTACGGGTAACAAGTGGATTTTACTAAAGTTGAATGAGAATCCTAGGGCTAAGGTTGACCTAGTGAGCTGAGATTCATGTACACCTAAGAGATTTAGTGGTGTTAGCGGCTACGATAACAGTTAAATCTCAGAATGTTGAAGGATCGGATGATAAAATGGCTAGTTAAGTCCCTTGAGGTATAGTTATGATTTAATCTTCTAGAGGATAAGTCTCGATTTGTGCGAAGTGTTAGGGATTTCAGTAAGTGTAAATAGGTTTGAGTGAGAGAAGTTTTGAGGAAGAAGACGATAATAATGGATTGTTAGATATTAAGAAGAGGATTATCTTATAAGTTGTTGATAACTTGATGTTGAAGGGGACAAGAGTAGTGAAGGACAAGAAATAAGGACATAAGTCGATTTTTAATTCGAATGGTGACTAAGTAGGAGATTGATTTCATGGTGCGAGTGATGATAGTTACGAAGTTGGATGTGACGTTAATGGACTATTAGATTCCAACGCAATATTTCGTCTAGAAGTTATCGAACGAACAAGTGGAGTTTTGGACTGTAGATGAAGATCACGAGGACGAGTTGAGTATTTACCTTAAGATGACAGAGAGGCACCGAGTTTAAGAGGAATTTCGGACGACCGAAAGTAAAGAAGTAAGTGGCTAAGATGGTGCGACTGCACGGAATGCCAACCGGTATCATTTCAAGCAGAGGTCCGACGCAAGTAATCGAGTCAGACGACATGAGGTTGAATGATGTTTTGTCTTTTGAGACACCGACAGTTAGCAGTGGGGATAGAAGAGTGAAACAGTTAAGGGGAAAACAACTTGCTTAAGTAAAGGTTATGAGGAACAATGACACGGGCAATGCTACAGGGGAATTGGAAGACCAGATCAAGGAACTGTATTCCGGACTTTTCTCAGAACTCTGAGTTTCGAGGACGAAACTTTCTTTTTGGAGGGGAGTATTGTAAGACCCGGATTTTCGGAACAAGTTAATTTCCGACTCACGCGTGGAATCAGTGTAAGCGTGACAGGAGTTTGATATTTGAGAAAGATTAATGAAGAAGAAAGTTCAGGAATTGCTTGAGGAATGTTGCGTAGTTGTTTTCGGAGTTAGTGCGAGTCGTCTGCACACCTGCCTTTTGGCGAGCGTGTCCAGAATAGGCTATTTCGCTCTTAAAGCAACGTTTTGAGTGAGATTTCGAACTCTCGGAAAATTTAAAGTTTCTCTTTATTTTTCCATCGACCAGCGTTTCATTTCGGAACTCTGGACTGTACGCACGATAGGTTTCACTTTTCGGATGTCCGCCGACGCTAATTTCTTTGCTTCGAAACCCTATTTTCGAGCAATGGATGAAGACTTTTTCTATTCGGGACTTCTAACGAAGATTCCGTCCGCGTTGCCAGATTTGTTTCGACGTTTCCAATCTTTTTTCAGAAGGAAGTTTTGTCGTCCGGCGATCACAGCAAAAAGTAGTTTTTCGGGACAGATTTAACTTATACCGCTTTTGAGATTTTCGATATCGTTTTTCCCATATCATAGATATTTGTTTTGAGTTCTGGATTTCTGACGCCAGAATCTCTCTTAGAATTCCTTGGTGAACGTGCTGCAAAAATCGGAATCGCGAAATTTTCATTTTCCCGGGATTTCGCCCGCCTATAAATAGGCGAAAAAGCAAAATATCTTTCATTTTCCTCCATTAATGGCCCAAATTCGTGGAGAGCAAGGGGGGAGGAGATTTTCGCGAAAACTTGACCAATCTTCGTGCAGTTCGTCCCTACTTTTAGGTATCAAGGTAACTAACACGATTCCTACCTCTGATTGTTGTTTCTGTTGCGTTTCTGAAGTCGTTTCTGTGCTCTAAGTTTTGAGCTTTTTCTAAAATTGTCCGATTTCTCTGATTTCTCGCTTGGGTTATGTTCCTTATGTTCCCCTGAGTCTAAAACCTCTGTCAGTAAACTCTGATTGCGATTCAGTTGTCCAGGATCTGAAAAATTGACTCAAAACTCTTTTTGTCTCACATTTCGAAACTTTATTGTCGAAAAGCTATAATCTGACTTCGTGCCTTTAGGATTTGTTGTCACGGATGTCATGAGGATCGTTGCTGTCAAATTTTTTTTCAGAACTGATAACTTTGAAGTTTTGAGCCTTTATTTTGGACCAAAATGCCCCTGCGTAGTCGTATTTCGACCCGATTGTCCGAAAATTGTTCTGACAGTTTCTTTGTCTTAGTTTTACCCTAAAACTACCTTGTAAACTGATTTGATCGAAGAATAAGAGCCGAAGCCCTTTTCTCCTTATGGCCGTGGGTTTTTCCTAAGGGGGGGGGAGTTTTTCGTTTTCGAAAACTTGTCCTTTCGTACCCGTTTGTCGTATTCTGAAGCTTTGATGCTTTGTCTATCGTTTATGTATTGTTTTGCGATCGAACTAATCGATTTTGTTTGAATTCTGCTTTGTTTTTCTCCGAGGTTCAGTTGAGGGAACTTTGGAAGACTCAGAGCAATTGTTTGAGGAGAACTTTGTTTGCGAAGCTGGAACAGCTCGAGGTTAGGGCAACTTGCAATATTTAGCTATGATTGCATGATAGGCGTCGATAAACTCGACCTATGCTTTATCTGATGTTGTATATGATGATGATTTCTTGTTATGATTGTTTCATAACTTATGATATTGATGATGTGTTGAATTGAGCGTTTTGACGCAACTTCGGAGTGGAGGTTCATTGATCCGGTGATCTTTGACATTTCGGGTTGGATGAACAAACCTAGGCAAGTCCGAATGTGGGGTTTGAGACTTAGCCATTTGTTGGGATTCGTTGGAATTCCTAGACTTTCCCCGGGAAATGTATTTTGGGTGGTTGATTTTTGGAAACTTAGAATGATAGAGCTTTCGAAAAATAAAGACTTGGGAAACTTAGACTTTGAGAAATAAACTCATAATTTGACTAATTTGAATTGAAATCATTTTTATTAACGTTTAAGCATAGGAGAACTGAAGGGGAAAAATATTTACGAAAGACGGGGAAAAGTCGACCTTTGGAGAGTTATCGGAATTGGGAAAGCCACTAAGGTGAGCTATGGTGATGATTGAAAGTCACCGAGTACGTTAGTACTCTTGGGGAAGTGTTATGGAGCCGTGTTGTATTGACCGACACCTAGTGCTCTTGTTGTTTGGGCTGTGTTGTATTGACCGACACTAGACCCTCGTGTAATCT
The DNA here is from genome assembly GCF_012489685.1 of Lotus japonicus. Lineage (NCBI taxonomy): Eukaryota > Viridiplantae > Streptophyta > Magnoliopsida > Fabales > Fabaceae > Lotus > Lotus japonicus. The sequence continues at coordinate 53,176,498 of NC_080043.1, read as the reverse complement.
TGTTGGTGGAGTTGTGTTGTATTGACCGACACTAACTCTTAGGTTGTTTTGAGTTTGGGTCGGAGCAGTTTATTTAGCCATCCAAAGGATGAGCCGGGAAGCTTCACTGAGGCGTGAGACTTCGTGAAAGCATGGAACTTCACTGAAGCGTGAGACTTCGTGAAAGTGAGTAAGCTTCACTGAGGCGTGAGACTTCGTGAAAGCAGAAACTTCACTGAGGCGGGAGACCTCGTGGAGACGGGAACCTTCGCTGAAACGGGAGACTTTGCGGAGGCGTACACCTTTGCTGAAGCGGGAGACTTCGCGGAGGCTTGCAACTTCACTGAAGCGTGAGACTTCGTGAAGGCGCGAAACTTCACTGAAGCGTGAGACTTCGTGAATGTGTGAGATTTCACTGAAGCGTGAGACTTCGTGAAAGCGTAAGACCCCATTGAAGCGTGAGACTTCATGGAAGCGTGAGATTTCATCGTCGTTTACCCTAGGGCAACGACAGGGAACATTGGTTTAGTTGGATACGTGTGTGTTGGGAGGACGATACATTGTTTGACTAACCTTATCACCTAACTTCCTATGTTGAGATTATGATGATTTGATGTTGATGAACATCGTTAGGTATTAATGATTGAACTGTGTAGGAGATTCGAGAACATGCTATGTATATACCTTAGAGTAGGCAATACATAACTTATATGTATATATATACAACATATGTATATATCCCCTTTATCACAAGTTGATTGTATATCTATTGTATTCTGTAAGTTGACCCTAGCGCCTTGGCTTTGTTTGTATGTTTGTGTTTGGGCGGTCGGCCTGCTGCCAGGCGTCTGTCAGCCGGTTCGTCATGATTCGTTGTGCGGGAAAGACCCGGAGCGGAACGACTATTACTGAAGCTTTCGACGAGGACCCGGACTTCATGCCTGATCGAGGGAGGGTCGATGATAGTAGTGTGGGGTATGGGTGGTTAGAGTCTTTTGGAGTTGGTTGTTACTGTAATAGCTCTGATTCGTTTTGCTTTTGGGACAGGGTAGGTTCCCGATGCATGGCTTTTTGTGTGGTTCTCTTACGGAGGGATCACAGTGAGTCAGTCGGACCATAGGGGTCTTTGCTTAGGCCATTTTGAGGCCGACTTTCTCCTAGTGGTTTGTAATTATAATTTTCTCACTTACACTTCTAGGTCTGTATATATTTGCCTACGGGCACACTGCTTTGGAGTCACTGCGAGTGCGCATGACATGGAGTGCAGCTGAGGCTGTACATGTATATATGTTGTATATCGGTTAGTTAGTTGTTGGGGTTTGTCTTTACTTTCTTATCACTTTGATTTAAAGGAAAGAAAACAAAAAAAAAAATTACCTGTTTTCCGCGTAAAGTTTATTTTTGGTTACTAAAGTGACACCTGGAATTCGGGGTGTTACACATCAATTCCATGCTTCTTGGCCTTCTTTCTCCTTCAGTTTCTGATCTGAAAACTTAACCAACAAGACAAGGAAAATATCCAGAAGCTCAAAGAGCTTATTAGCAAAGAGTACCCTCAAATAACATAAGAAAATCATGAAAGTCCTAAACTTACTTAAAATGCGAGAAAAGTCCCTATAAAACTACAAAATTACCAAAACAAAGTAAAGAGTCAAAGAAAGATAAAAATGCATGAGAATGCATGAGACACTACATGAGACTCGACAAAAAGACTTAAAACTAACAAAGAAATGACCCTAAAAACACTACTAAACTAGGGTCATCACTACTCCAGGTCTAATCACGTCCAGGCATCATTCAGGAGGGGTTTATGGGAACTAGAAGTCATCATGCGGCTTACTATTGATGAATAGTAGTGTGTCATCATGGATGAATGGTAACCTAAGGCACCGGTTGGTCAATTTATTTATTCAGTCTTCAAGTCGGGACAAATTAGCTACTATTCTTCATCATTTCTGCAGCTAAGGGTTTTATAGTAGTGTATTTCCCCTCGGAATGTTGAATACTAACACATCTTATATACTAGGGTTTGGTTCATTGGTTCAACTATCGATCGATCTGAGACAATGTATCTCTGCTGTCAAGAGATTCGATCAGAGTAGCTTCCTATCCTTATCGACTCGAGTTACTCACCTAAATGGGAGTAATGACGACCATGTCTTTGGTACTTTTGATTGTCGATTCGATCTAATCGTCACACCGACTTTCTATCGTCGCATCATAAATTGTGTACAAAAATTAGGTCATCTATATATAGATATATCTATCTTTTTATACTTACTCATGTTTAGTTAGAGTTCTAATCCTAGCTCAATCCTAGTTCTAGGGTTAAGTCATCGACTAGCGGTCATCACCTGATTGGTTAGAGTATGTGATGTTACATTCTCCCCTCCTTTTTGAGAATTCCGTCCCGAAATTCACCATCCATCCCTTCTAATTCCCATGTAGCTTCCGAGTCTTCCCCTTCTCCCCAAATTTGTTTCACTAATGGTATTTCTTTCTTTCTAAGCTTCTTCATCCTCCTATCTAATATCTGCTTAGGTTTTGCTGTGTATGTTAGGTTTTCTCTAAGTTGTATATGTTCAGGTTTCATTACATGAGAGGGGTCGGGTATATATCTTTTCATCTGGGACACATGAAAGACATCGTGCAAGTTTGACAACGAGGGTGGTAATGCTATCTGGTAAGCTGATGTTCCCACTCTCCTAAGAATCTGATAAGGTCCTAAGAACTTAGGTGTGAGTTTCTTCGACCTTATAGATCTTCCTATACCTGTGACCGGACTAACTCGGAGAAAAACATGATCTCCTCCTTCAAATTCCAAAGGTTTCCTCCTGCGGTCGTAGTAAGGCTTTTGTCTGTCATGTGCTATCCTTAGTTTCTCTCTAATCTATTTCACCTTCTCAGACATCTCCTGAACTACTTCAGGTCCTAAGACTAACTTGTCTCCTTCATCAAACCAATATAGTGGTGTCATGCACTTCCTTCCGTATAGCGCCTCGAAAGGTGCCATTCCTAAACTTGAGTGAAAACTGTTATTGTAGGAAAATTCCACCAATGGTAGGCAGTCTTCCCAGTTTCCTTGTTCTTCCAAAATACAAGCCCTCAACATATCCTCCAGTGTTTGAATTGTTCTTTCGATCTGCCCATCCGTTTGCGGATGATAAGCCGAACTGAACCTTAAATTCGTTCCTAAGGCTTTGTGTAGGCTCTTCCAAAATTGCGAAGTATATCGCGGATCTCTGTCTGACACTATACTTGTCGGTATTCCATGCAGTCGCACAACTCATAAGTGAATATGTCATGTTTATTGCTATGAAATGTGCACACTTTGTGTGTCGGTCCACGATTACCCATATTGCATCCTTCTTGGCTTGCGTCCTTGGCAATCCTGATACAAAATCCATTGAGATACCTTCCCACTTCCACTCGGGAATCTCCAAGGGTTTCAGTTCCCCAGAAGGTTTTTAGTGTTCTGCCTTCGCCTTCTGATACACCATGCGCGTCATCACCTTCTTGAAGATGTCTTTCTTCATTCCTGACCACCAAAATCTCTCCTTTAGGTCTTGATACATCTTAGTGAATCCTGGGTGTATACTCAAAGCGCTTATGTGTGCTTCTTCCAGAATTCTTTCCCTCAATCCTTGATCTTCTGGAATGTACACTCACTCTCTGAATCTCCACAGTCTGTCTCTTCCTTTTGTGAATTCGCCTTTCTTTTCCCCCTCATTTTTCCGCATCTGCTCTTGAAATTCCTGATCGTCTTCCTGACTTTGCTTTATCTCCTTCAGAAAATCACTAGTTACTACGATCATTCGGAATCTCATCTGTCTGGGATTCAGCTCCACTGCTAAGCTCAGATCTCTGAATGCTTCAAGTAGCTTCATTTCCTCGATCATCAATGCAAAGATATGCAAACTTTTCCTACTAAGAGCATCTGCTACAATGTTTTCTTTCCCTGAGTGATACTATAGCTTGAAATCGTAATCCTTCGGGATTTATGATCACTGAATACAGTGAAGTTTGCTCCGTAAAAATGTTGTCTCCATATCTTCAAAGCAAACACGACAACTGCTAATTCCAAGTCGTGCGTAGGGTAATTCACTTCATGCGACCTTAGTTGCCTAGAAGCATAAGCTACCACTTTTCGCTCTTGCTTTAGCACTCAACCTAATCCCATCTTTGACGCATCGCAATGGAGTTCGAAGTCCTTCGTGGGATTGGGTAGAATCAAGAATGGTGACGTAGTCAACCTCTTCTTAAGCTCTCTGAATCTGTCTTCACACTCAGGTGTCCATTTGTAAGGTTGATCCTTCCTGGTAAGCTTCATCAAAGGTGTGGAAATCTTCGAAAATTCTTCGATGAATCTTCTGTAGTATCTAGCTAATCCGAGGAAACTTCAGACTTCCGTGACCGTCTTCAGTGCTTCCCATGAGTTCACAGCTTCTACCTTCGCCGGATCCACTGCTATGCCAACTTTGCTCACTAAGTGCCCTAAGAATTGTACTGATTCTAGCCAGAACTCGCACTTGGATAGTTTGGTGTATAGCTTCCACTCTCACAAGATTCCTAGCACTAGCCGAAGGTGCTCCTCGTGCTCTTCCTTACTCTTCGAGTAAATCAATATGTCGTCAATGAAGACCACAATAAACTTGTCCAGATATGGGTTGAAGATTCTGTTCATGTAGTCCATGAAGATTGCGGGTTCATTAGTCACTCCGAATGGCATGACTAAGTACTCGTAATGCCCATATCGCGTTCGAAAAGCGGTTTTCGACACGTCTTCCTTCTTCACCCCAATTGGTGGTATCCAGATCGTAAATTGATCTTGGAAAACTCTTCTGCACCCTTCAATTGATCCATCGAGTCATCGATTCGCGGTAGCGGGTACTTGTTCTTGATAGTCACTTTGTTCAGCTGCCGGTAATCGACACACAACCTCATGCTACGATCCTTCTTCTTGACCAGCAAAACGGGTGCTCCCCAAGGGAATACACTCGGTCGAATGAATTTATTTTCCAACAACTCCTCTGAAGGTATGAAAAACGATAGAAAGGGGGGGGGGGGGGGTTGAATAGCGTTTTCAGAATAAAACTTCCCACATAAGATTTTAACAAATCTTTTGAGACACAAGTAAAGTGCTTAAGATAAGAGATGAGAAAAGCACACAAGGACTTTATCCTGGTTCACTTGATGAATCACTCAAGCTAGTCCAGTCCGCCCGTGAAGGTGATTTCTTCCTTCTTAGAATGAAGGCAATTCACTAATCAGAGATTTGTTACAACTGCACTTGAAACCTACAAGTGACTAACAATACACTGACTTAGCTCACACTAAGATTCACTCTCTTAGTCTTCTCTAGGATCCGATCAACCTTGATCTCCTAAAGGTAAACTAAACAACTGTTTAAGAAATATTGTTTACAAAGAAATTGCTTCTGAAAAGCTTGTAGTAAACACAATGAATTCGATGAAGAAAGAGTGCTTAGAAGATTTGAATATTGCATGTGCGTATAAGTTTCTTCCAACCGCATCTTTCATTCTTCAGCCTCTATATATACTCCAAGGATTAGGGTTTGGACATTGCATGGGAATGCTACCATTGGAGGGCAGATCTGGAATTTCCAGCTTCTGCTGTGGCTGAGAATGTGAGGTTAGGTCGTCAGGATAGTACACTTGCTTTTGTACTTTGGATAGTGACTTGACCTTTAACCTTGTTGACTTCTGATCAGAGGAATGCTTCGTGTTGGAACTTGTGAAGCCTGTTGATCAGAGTCAGAGGGAAGCATGGATCCTCTGACCGTTGTACCTTCTGATTCTGAACTCAGAGGAGAAGTACTTGGTCTTTAGAGCCATTTTGCTTCTGGACTTCAGAGTCTTCGCTTTTCATCTTCCGGATCTTCAGAGTCTTCTAAACCATCAGAACTTCTGAGCCATCAGAGTGTCTGGGTATCAGAACGTCTGGATCTTCAAAACTTCAAGTGAGCTGAGTCCATATCAGAGCTTCATTAACTTCAGATCTTCTGAAGCTTCTGATTTGTGTGAGATTATATTAAGGTCAGAGCCTGTTAAGAGCACACTCAGAAAACAAGTTAGAGTACCATAATTGTTCATACTAAAATGTTAATTTGTAATCATCAAAACATAAAGTTGTACTACATGATCAAAACTTGATCTTACAATCTCCCCCTTTTTGATCATGACAAAACCAAGTATTTTGATGAACAATTCTTAAACAATAAACTGAATTCACTCAGAGTTTAGAGAAATAGAATTAGACTTATCCTGATGTGAATGGTTTATTTTGCTCATTCTGAATCCAAGTCACAGCTTGATTCTGAGCTTAGCTCCCCCTGAATCTAAGACTTAATGAAAACGTTAGTGATATCTAGATTCTGAGCTAAATAATAGAAGAGTTCAGAGTGAAAACACATGACATAGATGAAATGAAATAATCAGAGCGCATAAGTATTTAGAGTCACGAGTAGGGTATCAGAGTCAACCAATATCACTTCAGAAGAAGTGAAATGTATTCCTTATATTTGCCCAGTGACACATCTATGATCATAAAGGTGGGACTCTTAGATTCTCCAAAAGAAAAAGAAATCACACTAACACAGCTTACACATCAAAAACTGGGTTATACTCCCCCTTTTTGTCATAAGCAAAAAACTTGGGGTGTGAAAAAAACTTAGCTTGAAGTACAAGGTACTCCCCCTTAGAGAAGGTCTAAGTTTCAAAAAGATGGAGAAGGAATTAATGATGAAAAAGAAATTAGCGAATTAATGAAGGGAATTAATGCATATGTAGAACGTTTACCACCGGCCACGAGAGTAAAGAGAAGCTTCAGTTACCAATAACTTATCCTCGAGAAACTGCAAGAGCAATAACTTTTGGAGAGAGTAGGATGCTTATATAAAGCGATTAGGAACAAAGTAGGCTTCACAACAAGACTACTTTCGAATCACAAATGGCATCATACATGGTTGCATTGGAGGAGCTCAGAAGGAAGGCTTTTGATGAAGATCTTTTCATCAATGTTAGGCACCCAGAGGGTTCGAGAACCATACATGAGCTGACTACAACGCTGCTGGAAAAGGATCTTAGTCCAGAATTGGAGAAAGATCTGAAGGAGTTCCTCTGCTTCGTGGAGGAGATTCAGGAGCTTTGCAAGCTGGAGCAGAATCTGCTGGAAGAGAAAGAAGCAGTGGAGAAGAATCTGGTGACGATGGAAGAGAATCTGGAGAGGGATGAGCTGAGCAACAGGCTCGGCAACATAGAGTAGATACTCGATCGTCTGGAGAAGGAAAGAGTAGAGCAGCGCCAAGAGTGTAGGAGAATGAAGAAGGATCCTCCATTCTAGAGAAATGCAGATGTATGATGATGTAATATGTAATTGAGTTATGATATAATTTTTTTTTCCAGGTATATGTTGTGTTAAATGCAAGAAGAAAGGCGAAATAAATAATCACATAACGCAATAAAGAAACTAAAAACATAAAAACAAATAACTAAAAGTTTATCAAACAAAGAAGAAAACGAGAGAGATCCTAAAACTAAGGTTTTGCAGTGCGACGAAGGAGTTCTTGAATGGCTTCGTTCATGCTGAACACGAGAGTCTCATGAGAATTAAGACGTTGTTCCAAAATAGCAAGTCTGGAAGATCTTGGCTGAGTAGAACTCGATGGAATATCCTGAAGATTGTTGTGAGCAGAGTGAGGAGCTTGAGTGGAGTGTGAAACAGCACTTGTGAAAAGCACTGGTGCAAGAACTTGACCTCGGAGAGCATTAGCTTCAGCCTGTGGCCTTTCAGCTTCTTTCAGAGCTTCTAACCTTGCATTCTCAAGTCGTTCAGCTTCTAGACGTGCAGCCTCATCTTCTTGTTCTTTCTTCTTTCTAGCTTCCTCAATAGCATCAAGTAACTCAACCCTTAGTTGTTGTTCAGGCATAGCCACTCTTCTGTTGAAACGCTGCCTAGCAGCTTCAACCCTCTGATCCCTTTCAGCTGTGAGATGACTCATCAAGATAGGAACTTGAGCAATCATCCAATCACATAGATGATCCCATTCTTCAGCAACAGAGTCAGGGTTCTCATGAAGGTCAGTGTGACCTTGCACATTGCGAACCATTAATGATGCTTCATAATTAAACACACTGATGCACTCAAGAAGGGAGCTGGGTTTAAGATATGTATAGGGAACAATGGAGATATTAGTCTTAGGAGAATGAAGAGGCGAAAAACACTAGAAAGGGGAGGTTTGAATAGAGTTTTTAACTAAAAGCTATACTTTTGACCTTTTTCCAAACTCAAAGATAAGAACAGGGTGCTGAAGATAATGAGGTAAAGCACGCAAGTGTTTTATCCTGGTTCACTTGAGATAAAAGCTCAAGCTAATCCAGTCCACCCGTGAAGGTGATTTCTTCCTTCTTTTGATGAAGGCAATTCACTAAATCAATGAGTGTTACAACTGCACTTTGCTACCTGCTAAGTGACTAACAATACACTGATTTTCTCACTAGTATCCTCTTAAGAAGCTGATCTACCGATCCTCTTAAGACTAGCTAAACACTGAATCAACCTTGATTCAGTCCTCTCAAGATCCGACCAACCTTGGTCTCTTAAGGAACTTTACAAAGTATTGTAAAAGGTTTCAGGTTTACAAGAAATGCTTCTAAAAAGCTAATGGTAAACTCAGATGTTTAAGAACAGTGAAGAAATAATGCTAAGAGATTGGTTCGAATAAGTTGAATGGTTTCAGCAAAGTTTCTTAGCTTCTTTCTTCTTTCTTCAGCCTTTAAATACTCCAAGGCATATGGTGTAGCCGTTGCTAGGGTTTTGCCCGTTGGAGTGGCAATCTTGTAATATCAGACTGCTAGGCTGAATGAGGTAGGTGGCGGACAGACTGAGACTGTACGATATGTACTATGATAGTGACCTGTCCTTTCACCAGCTGACTTAAGATTTGGAGTGCTTCAGATGAACGTTGGTGAAGCTTCTGATCAGAGTCAGACGAAAGCTTGGATTTTTCTGACCTTGCAACTTCTGCTTCTAGACATGTTCTTCAGAACCTCTGAATGTCAGAGCTAGAATAGCTTGGGTCTTCAGAACCAACTTCTTGCAGGTCTTCAGAACTTGAGTCTTCTACTTCTGGACCGTTCCGCTGGAGCATCTGGTCTTCAGAACTTCTGACCCCGGTTCTTCAGTACCTCTTGAGAGCTTCTATCTTCAGAACTTCTGAAGGATTTGCCACTGTTCTGAACGAACATGGTAAGCTTTAGAGCTCTCTTTTACTACCCTTGGTTCTTCTTCTTCTGAATGTGGCTTGGGTCAGATTCAGAACCTGTTTGTCACAACTAAAAGAGACAAACGTTAGGGTACCACAATTGTTCATCATCACAAACCTTAATTGTAATCATCAAAATATAGAGATGCAACCACTGATCAAACCTTGATCTTACAATCTCCCCCTTTTTGATGATGACAAAACAAGTATTTTAATGAACAATTCTTGATGAGGACAAGGACAAGGACAAGGGTCATGGAGCACTAAAAGGACTTGGAGGACCAATGACTAGGGCAAGGGCTAAAAGGGCCAAGGAAGCACTTCAACAGATGATAGCATTAGCTCTTGAGGAAGGAACCAATGTGCACGAACTTGAGCCCAAATTGGTGAATTTCCTCATGAAATATGAAGAGGAAGTCGTCCAAGATCAGCCCAATTAATTGGAGCTGAGTTCGAATTTTATTTCTAGTTTTTTTTTTCAATCCAATAAGTCCCTAATACACCAAGGATGCATTAGCAATTAATGGACCTGAAGTGGAGGCATGTGGGGCGTGAATAAGAAGGCTTTAAGGGAGGAATATTCCAAATTTGCATCAGCTCTTGATGGCTGAAGTAAAACTCCAAGAATCTCCTTCAATTGAAGTTAATTTCCTATTTTTGTTTAATGTTATGAGAGAAAGTTTAGGGGCTGTTACAAGCTGAGCTTGACCAGCTCATTAGGAGTTTTTATTTGAATTTTCAGCTCAGAATTGGATGTTAAAACTCCATAATTAGTCATTAATTGGAGTTAAGACCATATCTCACCTTTGTAATTCAAAAACAAAGCCAAACTCTTTTAAAAGGGGGGGACGGCCAAGCATGGAGACATGAATGAATAAGATTATTTTTTTCTGAGTTAGTTCAGTTTGTTGAGAGTGATTCTCATATCCCTTGAGTGATTCAAGACCTTGACTTATCAAAGGTTTGCCACCACCTTTGTGTGACGTCTGCACTTCCATATCCATAAAGTTCCATTCCAATTCTGTCCATCTTTTCCTTGCACGAAATTCTTCTTTGTTTTTCCCTTCCAACTCTGATTTCTCAAGTCCTAAAATCATCCTAGACGATCCATCAAGCCCTTGCATCAACTTGGGGCATATCATTTGGTAATCAGAGCTCCGGTTCTAGGATTTTGGTTTCTTTTCTTATCTGGAATTCTGGTTTGCAACTCTTTATCATTTCTTGTTACCTTGATTTTAGTTTTTGTTTCTTTTGGCTGAACCATTGCAAAAGTTAAGCCTTGTTAATTGTTCAGAATCAAAAACAAATTACAAAACGAAAATTCAAAAAAAAAAAACGAAAATTCAAAAAAAAAATGGCTGAATGGTTCTTGTTTAATTAGCCAAATTCAATTGTTCAAGGTAATTTTGTTGCTAGCATTCCAATTTATTTTCTTCTTTCTGTTTGTTCTTGAATTCTTCTTTAGTCTCTAAATATTTTGAGTCCTTTCCATTTCTGTGGTGATTTGTCTTGTCTTCTTTTGTTTCATATTCTAAAGTCTATTCTAATCTGTGTGACTCTACACAAATTTGGTGGCATAATTCTTTGTGTGTCTTAACTTTGATTTACTCAAGAGATTGTGAGAATTTTTGAGTGGAAAAAGGCAAGAGTGCACATCATAGAAAAGCCAATTTGAGGGAAACACGAGAGAAGTGAGGTAAACACTAACATTTGTTTGTTCTACTTGAATCTTTTCATTTGTCAAAGATGTCAGGAGAAGAGGAGGAGCAACCAGCAGTGCGACTCTCGACCATCGAAATGCGGGCTCTTACACAACATCTGGAAAACTTAATGAGGAGGCAAACTGAAGAGATCCACGAAAGGCTGGATCAAATGGAGAACCGGAACAATAGTGACAGTGAAGGCGGGAGGCCACGACGAATTCATGAAAATCCTAGACCTGCTCGGATTGAAGGAGTCAAATTCCAAATTCCTCCTTTTAAGGGAAAGAGTGATCCAGAGGCATACTTGGAGTGGGAACTCAAAATAGAGCATGTCTTTGCTTGCAACAACTATGAGGAGGACCAAAAGGTGAAACTTGCAGCTGCTCACTTTTCAGACTATGCTCTTGTTTGGTGGAATAAGTTTGCAAAAGAGAGATTGAGAAATGAGGAGCCAGCGGTGGAAACATGGGCTGAAATGAAACGAATCATGAGGAAAAGATATGTCCCTTCAAGCCATGCTAGGGATGTAAAATTTAAACTTCAAAAACTTACCCAAGGCAGCAAGAGTGTTGAGGAGTATTACAAAGAACTTGAGGTGCTTATGTTGCAAGCCAATCTTGAGGAGGATGAAGAGGTAACCATGATTCGATTTATTAATGGTTTATCTAATGATGTTAGAGATATTGTAGAACTTCAGGAATATGTAGACATGAAGGAATTGCTGCACAAGGCCACTAAAGTTGAGCAACAACTCAAAAGGAAAGGGCTTGCAAGGAAGAGTTCTACCAATTCCAATTCATCTTGGAGAGACAGAATGAAGAATGAAGGGCCGAGCACCCTTAGCAAACCAGCCACCAAACCACAAGCTTCAGCTTCTTCAAAACCTCTTGAACAACCATCCAAAAAGAGCAAAGAGGTCAAGTGCTTCAAATGCCAAGGTATGGGACATTATGCTTATGAATGTGCCTCCAAAAAGACCATGATTCTTAAGGATGATGGAGACTACACCAGTGAGTCCGAAGGAGAACAAAGTGAAGAAGAAGAGGAGGCAGCCATGAATGGTGAACTGTTGATGATCCGAAGAATGCTTGGTAGCCAACAAAAGCCAAAGAAAGAAAGCCAAAGAGAGAATATCTTTCACACAAGATGTTCTGTCAATGGGCAGATTTGCTTGATGATTGTTGATGGCGGGAGCTGTACTAATGTGGCTAGTGAAAGAATGGTGGAGAAGCTGAACCTGGTCACAAAACCACATCCTTGGCCATACAAACTTCAATGGCTCAGCCACTATGGAGAAATACAAGTAAGTAAGCAAGTTGAAGTTGACTTTTCCATTGGCAAATACAGGGATAAGGTTCTTTGTGATGTTGTTCCCATGGAGGCTAGTCACATACTGTTGGGAAGACCATGGCAATATGACACCAACTCTGATCATAATGGCAGCACCAACAAGATCTCATTCCAACATCATGGCCAGAAAATTACGCTCAAACCTTTGAGCCCTAGGGAGGTGCGTGAGGATCAAAAGAAAATGAGAGAAAAGATTGAACAAGAGAGAAAAGAAAAGAGTGAGACACTTGAGAGAGAGCAAAAAGAAAAGAGTGAAATACTTGAGAGAAAAGAAATTTGTTTGATCAAAAAGAGAGAGGTGAAAAGGATGATAGCTTCAAAACAGATCCTATACTTGATGTTTTGCAAAAATCAGATTTTGAACACTAACACTTTTGAAAATTTTGAACTGTCTTCTAGTGTTAAATCTCTTTTGCAGGATTATGAGGATGTGTTTCCAACAAGTGTTCCAAGTGGTCTACCACCACTGAGAGGAATTGAGCATCAAATTGATCTCATTCCGGGAGCTTCTTTGCCTAATAGGCCAGCATATAGAAGCAACCCACAAGAAACCACTGAAATTCAAAGACAAGTGGAAGAACTCTTGAACAAAGGGTGGGTAAGAAATAGCATGAGTCCTTGTGCTGTACCGGTAATTTTGGTACCAAAGAAAGATGGGACTTGGAGAATGTGCTCTGATTGTAGAGCCTTGAATAACATCACCATTAAGTATAGGCACCCTATTCCTAGACTTGATGATTTGCTTGATGAATTGCATGGAGCATGTTATTTTTCTAAAATTGATTTGAAAAGTGGTTACAATCAGATAAGGATTAAAGAAGGGGATGAATGGAAAACTGCTTTCAAAACTAAATATGGTTTGTATGAATGGTTGGTTATGCCTTTTGGTTTAACTAATGCACCTAGTACTTTTATGAGACTAATGAACCATGTTTTGAGGGAATTCATTGGGAAATTTGTGGTTGTGTACTTTGATGATATTTTGGTCTATAGCACTACTCTTGAGCTGCATGTTGAGCACTTAAGATCTGTCTTGAGTATGCTTAGAAAGGAACAATTGTTTGCCAATCTTGAGAAATGCACTTTTTGCACTGACCATGTTGTGTTTCTTGGTTTTGTTGTGAGTTCGAAAGGAGTGCAGGTTGATGAGGAAAATATCAAAGCCATTCAAGAGTGGCCCACTCCTAAATCCGTGGGTGATGTAAGAAGTTTTCATGGCTTGGCTAGTTTCTACAGGAGGTTTGTTAAGGACTTTAGTACCTTGGCAGCACCCCTAAATGAAGTGGTGAAAAAGAATGTGGGTTTTCATTGGGGAAAGAATCAAGAAGAGGCCTTTGCTGCCCTAAAGCATAAGCTTACCCATGCACCTATACTTGCTTTACCTAACTTTGCTAAATCTTTTGAACTTGAATGTGATGCTTCAAATGTAGGTATTGGTGCTGTGTTGCTTCAAGAAGGCCACCCAATTGCTTATTTTAGTGAAAAGTTAAGCGGAGCTGCCCTTAACTATTCTACTTATGATAAGGAATTGTATGCTTTGGTGAGAGCTTTGAAGACTTGGCAGCATTATCTTTTGCCCAAGGAATTCGTGATTCATAGTGATCATGAGTCGCTGAAATACTTGAAGGGGCAAGGTAAGTTGAACAAAAGACATGCCAAATGGGTTGAATTTTTGGAACAATTTCCCTATGTCATAAAACACAAAAAAGGGAAAAGTAACATTGTGGCTGATGCTTTATCCAGGAGACACGTGTTGCTTTCCATGTTAGAGACTAAATTGCTAGGACTTGAACATGTGAAAGAAATGTATGAAAAAGATGATAACTTTGCTGAAATTTTTGTGGCTTGTGAGAAAGTTTCTCAAAATGGATTTTATAGGCACAATGGATTTTTATTTAAGGAAAACAGGTTGTGTGTGCCTAAAAGTTCCATTAGAGAACTGCTTGTTAAAGAATCCCATGCTGGGGGATTAATGGGTCATTTTGGAGTCCAAAAGACTCTAGAAACTTTACAGGAACATTTCTATTGGCCCAAAATGAAACATGATGTGATCAAGTTTTGTGAACATTGCATTGTTTGCAAGAAGGCTAAGTCTAAGGTGATGCCACATGGTTTGTATACTTCTTTGCCAATCCCTGAATACCCTTGGGTTGACTTGTCTATGGACTTTGTTTTAGGCCTCCCTAGAACAAAGAATGGTAAGGATTCCATTTTTGTGGTTGTTGATAGGTTTTCAAAAATGGCTCACTTTATTCCTTGCAGGAAAGCTGATGATGCTTGTCACGTTGCTGATTTGTTCTTTAAAGAAGTTGTAAGACTTCATGGGATGCCTAGAAGCATAGTTAGTGATAGGGACACCAAGTTCCTAAGTCACTTCTGGAGGACTTTATGGGGGAAGTTAGGCACTAAACTTTTGTTCTCTACCACTTGCCACCCACAAACTGATGGGCAAACTGAGGTGGTTAATAGGACCCTAGGCACCTTGCTTAGGACTGTCCTTAAGGCCAATTTAAAGGCTTGGGAGGCGTGTTTGCCTCATGTTGAATTTGCTTACAATAGGGCTGTCCATAGCACTACAATTTGCTCTCCATTTGAAGTAGTGTATGGATTTAACCCTTTGACTCCTCTTGATTTGTTGCCTATGCCTAACATTTCTGTTTTCAATCACAAGGAAGGACAGGGCAAAGCTGAATATGTCAAGAAGATGCATGAGCGTGTGAAGGCTCAAATTGAGAGAAAGAATGAGAGTTATGCTAGGCAAGCTAACAAGGGAAGAAAGGAGGTGGTGTTCCAACCCGGAGATTGGGTTTGGGTGCACATGAGGAAGGAAAGGTTTCCAGAACAAAGGAAATCCAAACTCCAACCTAGAGGCGATGGACCTTTTCAAGTGCTTGAGAGAATCAATAACAATGCCTACAAAATAGAGCTTCCAGGTGAGTATAACATCAGCTCAACCTTTAATGTCTCTGATTTATCTCTCTTCGATGCAGATGGAGGAGAATTTGATTTGAGGTCAAATCCTTTTCAAGAGGGAGGGAATGATGAGGACAAGGACAAGGACAAGGGTCATGGAGCACTAAAAGGACTTGGAGGACCAATGACTAGGGCAAGGGCTAAAAGGGCCAAGGAAGCACTTCAACAGATGATAGCATTAGCTCTTGAGGAAGGAACCAATGTGCACGAACTTGAGCCCAAATTGGTGAATTTCCTCATGAAATATGAAGAGGAAGTCGTCCAAGATCAGCCCAATTAATTGGAGCTGAGTTCGAATTTTATTTCTAGTTTTTTTTTTCAATCCAATAAGTCCCTAATACACCAAGGATGCATTAGCAATTAATGGACCTGAAGTGGAGGCATGTGGGGCGTGAATAAGAAGGCTTTAAGGGAGGAATATTCCAAATTTGCATCAGCTCTTGATGGCTGAAGTAAAACTCCAAGAATCTCCTTCAATTGAAGTTAATTTCCTATTTTTGTTTAATGTTATGAGAGAAAGTTTAGGGGCTGTTACAAGCTGAGCTTGACCAGCTCATTAGGAGTTTTTATTTGAATTTTCAGCTCAGAATTGGATGTTAAAACTCCATAATTAGTCATTAATTGGAGTTAAGACCATATCTCACCTTTGTAATTCAAAAACAAAGCCAAACTCTTTTAAAAGGGGGGGACGGCCAAGCATGGAGACATGAATGAATAAGATTATTTTTTTCTGAGTTAGTTCAGTTTGTTGAGAGTGATTCTCATATCCCTTGAGTGGTTCAAGACCTTGACTTATCAAAGGTTTGCCACCACCTTTGTGTGACGTCTGCACTTCCATATCCATAAAGTTCCATTCCAATTCTGTCCATCTTTTCCTTGCACGAAATTCTTCTTTGTTTTTCCCTTCCAACTCTGATTTCTCAAGTCCTAAAATCATCCTAGACGATCCATCAAGCCCTTGCATCAACTTGGGGCATATCAATTCTTAAACAATAAACTGAATACACAAGAGAGAACAGATCAGAGTTTAAACTTATCCTTGTGTAACGGTTTGTATTGCTCCTTCTGAATCTGGGATAACACCTGATTCTGAGCTGGGGTCTCCCCCTGACTCCCCCTGAATCAAAGACTTGATGAAATGATGAAGAGTCTAGATTCGGAGTCTAGTTATGTGATCAGAAGATACGCTTAGAGGGATGTGTACTCATCAGAAATTGATGGTTCAGAACTGGCGTAGATCACATGAGAACATATAGTATTGTCCAAGTATTGATGGAATAAGGCGTCAGAAGCAAATTAGTTCAGAATTTGAACAAAATGTATTCCTTATTTAAGGACGCTTGACAATATCTATGTGCTATAAGTATTTGATACTTATTCTCCTCTATTGGTTTTATATAATATAAGAAAAAGTTTATCAAAAACCATTTTATGTACTCCCCCTTTTTGTCATAAGCAAAAAGAGTGAAAAACGCAAACAATAACAACAAATAATAATGCATAAGAGACGCTTGTTATTATTAATAAACGAAGAAAGAGTACAAGGGAGAAGGGACGAAGAAAAATAGTCCTAGATACATAGGAAAGCACGAGAGTTCTTCATGGAAAGAAGCTGAAGGTACATGGGACAAATGTCCTGATCAATGGAGGCTAACTGGGTAGCCAGTTCTTCTTTCAGAGCTTCACTTTCACGAATAGCAGGAGTGGAGGAAGCATCCTGATCGGCTTCTTCTTGATCTTCTTCATGTTCAAGAAGCATACAAATGCACTCGAACTGAGCTTCAAGGTCCTTCCGGCGAGAGGCCAGACGAAGGAGGTCGTTCAGAACTTCCTGAAGATTCTGAAGACAGTGAGTCTGATGGGATGTCAGCCAACAATCCAGAAGATTCTCAATCTTCACAAGAGCTTGAGAAATGTGAGAAGTAGAGAGATTAACGCTCCAGGGAAAGACTTGGTCAAATACCAGAGTCTTGAGTTCAGAGATCAATTCAACAAAAGTCATTTTTGATTTAGAAGAGAAGAGAATTGAGATGAATTGAGTTGAATTTGATTGAATTGCGTTGTGATGGAGAAGAAGGAAGGCAGCAGATTATAAGGAAGAAAAGTAACAGAAAAACATACATAAAACTCATCAAATCATAAAAGCATGTGAGTTACTAAAGGAAATGGACGGTGCATTGAATAAGTGAATCAGAATTTAACACGGTCAAACATGAAATAAATTAAAAAAATGCATGCAAGATAGATGAGAGGGGTTCAAGGCTTTGATGAAGAAGGAAGATTCTCGATCAGATACTTCATCATAGCTTCCATTCGGCTTGAGGATTCCTGAATCTGTCGACTTTGTTCACTCTGAACAAGTCCTTGTTGCTCAACCATCTGAAACAACCTCTGCTGATCATCTTGAATTCTGTCAATCCTGGCAGCAAGAATAGCAACTTCTGGATGGGGAAAAGGTTCTGGAGCTTGAGCAGGAGCAGGAACTTCTGCCTCTGATGGAATTTCAGCATCAACTTGAATTGGCACTTGCTTCTCAACTTCATCAACATCTGCATCTTCCAGAATGACTATTCCGTCAGAACTGTCTTCTGCAACCTCTGCTGGAATCATCTCAGCATCTTCTGAGGTACGTTCAGAGATAACATCAGTTCTTTCAGCCATGGCTCTTCTCATCGGTTCACACACCATGTGTAGCAATCTCTGCTTTTGCTCATGAGCTCTCTCAGAAGCATCATGAACTCTCAGACGCCTCTCAGTGCTAAGCAGCTTCTGAAACTCATAAGCTCTGCTTTCTGACCATCTTCCGAAGGCAGACCACAGACCATCAACTAAGGAAGCATTAAGCTGATTATCAGTTACCTGATATAACCATTGCAATCTTCTGGTTGCTTCTTCAGAAAACTCCTGAATGAGTTGAATGAGATTTTGTGGCCGGAAGGAGAGTGCCAGATCCAGGATTGGCTGAGGAGTGTTGGTTGCATTTGAACTTGATGCATTAGAACTTTCAGTCCTCATTTGCCCTGAAGGCATTGATTCATCCATATGAACTGGTCCATGTCCTGAATGATCAGATTCATCCATCCTTTCAATCTCAGGAATTGTCTCTTGCCTTTCCCTGGATGTTGCTGTCTTTTCAGGTGAGGTAAAACTCAAATCTCTTGAGTTTACATTGGAGTAGTGAGACAAGGACACATAGGAGGATTCAGCAACAGCATCTGGGAGCACATCTTCAAAGTAGGAGGCTACATGCTGGATAGGTTGCACATTGAAAGGAGGTTCTAGAATCTGAACATCCTCATCTTCATCATCTTTGTAACACCCCGATTTCTAGGTGTCACTTTAGTAACCAAAAATAATCTTTACGCGGAAAACAGGTAATTTTTTTTTTCGTTTTCTTTCCTTTAAATCAAAACGATAAGGAAGTAAAGACAAAACCCAACTACTAAACTAACCGATATACATCAAATATAAACATGTACAGCCTCAGCTGCACTTCCACGTCACACACACTCGCAGTGACTCCAAAGTAGTGTGCCCGTAGGCAAATATTTACAGATCCTGAAGTGTGAGTGAGAAAAAGTATAATTACAAACCACTAGAAGAAAGTCGGCCTCAAAATGGCCTAAGCAAAGACCCCTATGGTCCGACTGACTCACTGTGATCCCTCCGTAAGAGAACCACACAAAAAGCCATGCATCGGGAACCTACCCTGTCCCAAAAGCAAAACGAATCAGAGCTATTACAGTAACAACCAACTCCAAAAGACTCTAACCACCCATACCCCACTCTACTATCATCGACCCTCCCTCGATCAGGCATGAAGTTCGGGTCCTCGTCGAAAGCTTCAGTAATAGTCGTTCCGCTCCGGGTCTTTCCCGCACAACGAATCATCACGAACCGGCTGACAGACGCCTGGCAGCAGGCCGACCGCCCAAACACAAACATACAAACAAAGCCAAGGCGCTAGGGTCAACTTACAGAATACAATAGATATACAATCAACTTGTGATAAAGGGGATATATACATATGTTGTATATATATACATATAAGTTATGTATTGCCTACTCTAAGGTATATACATAGCATGTTCTCGAATCTCCTACACAGTTCAATCATTAATACCTAACGATGTTCATCAACATCAAATCATCATAATCTCAACATATGAAGTTAGGTGATAAGATTAGTCAAACAATGTATCGTCCTCCCAACACACACGTATCCAACTAAACCAATGTTCCCTGTCGTTGCCCTAGGGTAAACGACGATGAAATCTCACGCTTCCATGAAGTCTCACGCTTCAATGGGGTCTTACGCTTTCACGAAGTCTCACGCTTCAGTGAAATCTCACACATTCACGAAGTCTCACGCTTCAGTGAAGTTTCGCGCCTTCATGAAGTCTCACGCTTCAGTGAAGTTGCACGCCTCTGCACAGTCTCCCGCTTCAGCAAAGGTGTACCGTGTACGCCTCCGCAAAGTCTCCCGTTTCAGCGAAGGTTCCCGTCTCCACGAGGTCTCCCGCCTCAGTGAAGTTTCTGCTTTCACGAAGTCTCACGCCTCAATGAAGCTTACTCACTTTCACGAAGTCTCACGCTTCAGTGAAGTTCCATGCTTTCACGAAGTCTCACGCCTCAGTGAAGCTTCCCGTTCTTCACTATGGATGGACCATTCCCGTTATCCATCCTGGATGAACCATTCCCGTTATTCATCCTTGGTGAACCATTCCCGTTATTCACCATATGATGAACCATTCCCGTTATTCATCATTTATGCAAGGTGAACCATTCCCGTTATTCACCCGATTGATGCAATATGGTTAGCCAAACAACGAATCGCCCTTACCACGAAAGTGTGTAGCTCACAACCCAATCTCAACAAACCCATGAGTTAGTGTCGGTCAATACAACACAACTCGGAGTAAGTGTCGGTCAATACAACACAACTCCATCCACAGAATACACAAGGGTCTAGTGTCGGTCAATACAACACCGCCCAAACAACAAGAGCACTAGGTGTCGGTCAATACAACACGGCTCCACAACACTCCCCAAGAGTACTAAAGTACTCGGTGACTTCAATCATCACCATAGCTCACCTTAGTGGCTTTCCCCAATTCCGATAACTCTCCAAACCCACAACAAAGGTCGACTTTTCCCCGTCTTTCGTAAATGTTTTCCCCTTTAGTTCTCCTATAACTATTCATTTAGTAAAAACGTTTCGAATTGAATTAGTCAGGTTATGAGTTTATTTCTCAAAGTCTAAGTCTCCCAAAGTCTCTAGTTTACAAAATTCTATTCATTCTAGGATTTCCGAAAACCAACCACCCAAAAGAAGTTTCCCGGGGAAAGTCTAAGTAAACCAACGAATCCCAACAAATGGCTAAGTCCCAAACCCCACATTCGGACTTGCCTAGGGTTGTTCATCCAACCCGAAATGTCAAAGATCACCGGATCAATGAACCTCCACTCCGAAGTTGCGTCAAAACGCTCAATTCAACACATCATCAATATCATAAGTTATGAAACAATCATAACAAGAAATCATCATCATATACAACATCAGATAAAGCATAGGTCGAGTTTATCGACGCCTATCATGCAATCATAGCTAAATATAGCAAGTTGCCCTAACCTCGAGCTGTTCCAGCTTCGAAATCAAGGTTGTCCTCAAACAGTTGCTCTGAATATTCCAAAGTTCCTTCAACTGAACCTCGGAGAAAAACAAAGCAGAATTCAAACAAAATCGATTAGTTCGATCGCAAAACAATACATAAACGATAGACAAAGCATCAAAGCTTCAGAATACGACAAACGGGTACGAAAGGACAAGTTTTCGAAAACGAAAAACTCCCCCCCCCCTTAGGAAAAACCCACGGCCATAAGGAGAAAAGGGCTTCGGCTCTTTTTCTTCGATCAAACCAGTTTACAAGGTAGTTTTAGGGTAAAACTAAGGCAAAGAAACTGTCAGAACAATTTTCGGACAATCGGGTCGAAATACGACTACGCAGGGGCATTTTGGTCCAAAATAAAGGCTCAAAACTTCAAAGTTATCAGTTCTGAAAACAGATTTGACAGCAACGATCCTCATGACATCCGTGACAACAAATCCTAAAGGCACGAAGTCAGATTATAGCTTTACGACAATAAAGTTTCGAAATGTGAGACAAAAAGAGTTTTGAGTCAATTTTTCAGATCCTGGACAACTGAATCGCAATCAGAGTTTATTGACAGAGGTTTTAGACTCAGGGGAACATAAGGAACATAACCCAAGCGAGAAATCAGAGAAATCGGACAATTTTAGAAAAAGCTCAAAACTTAGAGCACAGAAACGACTTCAGAAACGCAACAGAAACAACAATCAGAGGTAGGAATCGTGTTAGTTACCTTGATACCTAGAAGTAGGGACGAACTGCACGAAGATTGGTCAAGTTTTCGCGAAAATCTCCTCCCCCCTTGCTCTCCACGAATTTGGGCCACTAATGGAGGAAAATGAAAGATATTTTGCCTTTTCGCCTATTTATAGGCGGGCGAAATCCCGGGAAAATGAAAATTTCGCGATTCCGATTTTTGCAGCACGTTCACCAAGGAATTCTAAGAGAGATTCTGGCGTCAGAAATCCAGAACTCAAAACAAATATCTATGATATGGGAAAAACGATATCGAAAATCTCAAAAGCGCTGTAAGTTAAATCTGTCCCGAAAAACTACTTTTTGCTGTGATCGCCGGACGACAAAACTTCCTTCTGAAGAAAGATTGGAAACGTCGAAACAAATCTGGTACACGGACGGAATCTTCGTTAGAAGTCCCGAATAGAAAAAGTCTTCATCCATTGCTCGAAAATAGGGTTTCGAAGCAAAGAAACTAGCGTCGGCGGAAATCCAAAAAGTGAAACCTATCGTGCGTACAGTCCAGAGTTCCGAAATGAAACGCTGGTCGATGGAAAAATAAAGAGAATCTTTAAATTTTCCGAGAGTTCGAAATCTCACTCAAAACGTTGCTTTAAGAGCGAAATAGCCTATTCTGGACACGCTCGCCCTAAGGCAAGTGTGCAGACGACTCGCACTAACTCCGAAAACAACTACGCAACATTCCTCAAGCAATTCCTGAACTTTCTTCTTCATTAATCTTCCTCAAATATCAAACTCCTGTCACGCTTACACTGATTCTACGCGTGAGTCGGAAACTAGCTTATTCTGAAAATCCAGGTCTTACAATCTTTCTCAGCAGGGATCTCACCAGATTCGGTAATCAGAAGGGTTCTTGAGGTGGATGAAGGTTTGGGTGTGAATTGTTGAACCAAGTCCCTCAAGGTGGCCTCACTCTGAGCGATACCCTTGATAAATGAATTGAAGAGGGGCACAGACTCAGTGGTGGTGGATGTGGAAGTGGTTTGAATTGGGATGGATGGAATGGAAGTGGTAGCAGTTTGGATGTTTGAGTGGGGAGTTCGTGTTTGAGGTTCTGTTTGAGGTAAGGCTGTTTGGGTTAATGTTGGCAGAGATGTAGATATGGGTACAGGTTGTTCAGGAATAACTACTAAAGCAGAATCTAAATTAATGCTTTTAGTAAGTTCCTTACTTGAGTCTCGGAGTAAGGTAGATCTGGTGATTCTAGCAGACCTTGAAGGATCTGACGCTATCTTTGATCTCCTTTCTCTTTGTACCTCTGCAACAGTTTCAGAAGCTTGCTTTGGATCTGACTCCTTTTTCTGAAGTGGACCCTTCAGAGGCAGTTTCAATCTCTTGGCTATGGGCTCTACATCTGAATCAGTGGATTCTCCAGCTTCTGGAGATTCCCTTATAACTTGAAGCACGTTCCCAATGATTTCACAATCATCCTGCTCAGCTTCTTCTTCAACTTGGGTTGCTTGAATTCTTTGCCTTTTTACCAGAGGAACATCATCATCCTCGGTTTCCTCATCAGAAGATTCTTCAATGATTGCTTTCCTCTTGACATCCTTTCTAGGTTAAACTTCTTCTTCTTGGCTTCCAGAGGAAGAATCCATAGAGCTCTCAGAACTATCAGATAGAGATTCCTGAAATGACTCTACTGAAATTCTTTCAGGAGAAGGTTCTGGAACTGGTTCCCAGATAACTACAGACTTTGATGCTGCTTTTATCTTCTTGGTCTTCTCTATCAGAATCACTTTGCCTTTGGGATCTGAAGGCTTGCTGGTTGTTCTCTTGGCTCTCCTTGTTGGCATCTCAGGAGGACTATCAGGAAGAGTCCTGATGAACTCCTCAAGAGTGATTGGATCTCCTTTGCTTCTGAGCATTCTCACATATTCCAGAATGCTGGCTGGATTGTCCTTCTTGGACCAGAGAGGAAAGTCATCAACAGGGTAGTTCTTCTGACGAACCTCTTCAGATGTATCTTCTGTAGGCTCAACTTGGACTTTCTCAATGATCTGCATTCTCTTCAACTTAGTCCCATTGAGAGCATCTCCAATGGACATAGCCAGATCCTCATGAAGTCCGAGGTCAGACAAGGTCTTGACCAGTTTATTTTGGGTGAAGATATCTGAAAGCAGCCTCCCATACGGAATGTAGGAAATAGACCTCTTGGTCTCAACTACAGTAGTTCTTGACTTTTCAATGCATTCCTTCAGATAGTTGAAGAGCAGAAATGGCAGACATACAGGCTCACCCTCAGAAATATAGTACATGATTACCTTTTGAGTTGCATTAAGGTAATCAGTTCCTCCCGTTCTGGGGTGAATGCAGTGGATGAAAATCTTCTGCCAGATTTTCATTGCTGGCTTCAGATCCTTTATGCCATACTTCGTCTTCTCCAAAGACCAGTTGTCATAGATGGCTTTATTTACTAATTTCCTCATGCCAGGAACATTAGCATCCACGTTTTTTATTCTCTTCCCTTGTTGAAACTCCATTCCCAGCAATTTTGCAATGGACTCCTCAGAAATAACAATCTTCCTATCCAGTACATGAGAGATGACAAAGTAGTCGTTGCAGACGGCATTTTTCCAGAATTCAACAACTAATTTGTAATAGATGGGTCCGCAGAGCCTATTGAAATAACCAGACCAACCTTGCAAGTTAACTTGATCCCTGATATCAAATCCATGATCAGCTAGGTTATCGAAGTTCACTCTTGCTTCGTTGCACACAACCAGTTCTTCAGCCTTCTTGACGCAGGTGACCACATTGGCCGTGTTCAGAATCTGCTGAGCTTCTTCAAATCTTTGCTTTTCTTGATCTTCGGCAGTTAGTTTGGAAGAAGTAGTAACACTTGCTCTTGATTTCCTTGATTTGCCCATGATTCTCAGTGATGCGAGGTTTAGGGTTCATAGAGAAGGGAATATTGGAGGGAGAAGAGTGAATGAAAATCAATGCACACAAGCGTTTTGAAAACCGTTTGTGTAAGTGTGTGGAAGATCGTGTGTGAAACATGTGTATAGTGGGTTTAATGGTAACCGTTGAGATTTTAGAAGGCAAAAAGAGAAAAGCAAAATCAACGGTTTGTAAAATAGATAGTCTGAAAATAGCATAGTGGAGGAGAGTAGGCATCATCATTATAGCAGATACACCATGCGACTTAAGGAACTATGTCACAAATGAAGTGACACGTGTATTGTTGCCTACCACAGAAGTTTAACCAGTGGGTTAAGTGCTTCTGATCGAGTACCTTCTGAAGAGGTGACATCTGATGACTTCAGAGACACCATGGTCAGAAGTTCTGAAGAAAACCTTACTCTGGACAAAAGTCCATGTTCAGATTTTCAAGAATAAATAAAAACCTATCTTCTGCTAAGGGCTTAGTGAAAATATCTGCCCACTGATGGTCAGTATCAACATACTCTAATGATAGAGTGCCCTTCTGAACATGATCTCGAATATAATGATACTTTACCTCTATGTGCTTTGCTCTTGAAGGTAGAATCAGATTTTTGCTGAGTGAGATAGCAGCTGTGTTGTCACAGTAAATAGGAACCTTCTTTAGAGACAAACCATAGTCCTCCAGATGATTCTTCATCCATATGGTTTGTGTACAGCAAGTGGCAGCTGAGACATATTCTGCTTCTGCAGTAGATAGAGCAATTGTGTTCTGTCTCTTGCTTGACCAATGAACAAGATTTACTCCAAGGAAATGGCAGCTTCCGGAGGTGCTTTTCCTTTCCACTCTGTCTCCAGCAAAGTCAGCATCACAAAAACCTGAAAGTGTATACTCTGATGTTTTTCTATACATCAAGCCAAGGTTAGTGGTTCCTTTCAGATATTTGAGGATCCTCTTAACAGCAGTTAAGTGAGTCTCTCTAGGATCTGATTGGAATCTAGCACAGAGATGCACACTAAACAATATATCAGGTCTGGAAGCAGTTAAGTAAAGAAGAGAGCCTATCATTCCACGATAGAGCTTCTGACAAACCTTAGAGGAAACTTCCTCTTTCTCAAGAATGCATGTTGGATGCATTGGAGTCTTAGAGATGTTGCAGTCACTCATGTTGAACTTCTTCAGAAGTTCCAAGGTGTACTTCTTCTGATGGATATAGGTGACTCCTGGTCGTTGATCAATTTGAATTCCTAGGAAGTATTTGAGTTCTCCCATCATGCTCATTTCGAATTCAGCCTGCATCATCTTAGAAAATTCCTTGCACAGAGAGGGATTAGCAGAACCAAAAATAATGTCATCAGCATAAATCTGAACTATAAGAATATTATCCTTATAGGTTCTGCAGAAAAGAGTGTTGTCACCTTTACCCCTTACAAACTCATTCTTCAGAAGAAAGGAGCTAAGTCTTTCATACCAAGCTCTGGGAGCTTGCTTCAGCCCATAGAGAGACTTCTTGAGCTTGTAGACATGCTCTGGATGCTTGTCATCTTCAAATCCAGGAGGTTGCTTGACATACACTTGTTCAGAGATGTAGCCATTAAGGAAGGCACTCTTGACATCCATATGATGAAGAATGATGTTGTGATTTACTGAGAAGGAGATCAGTAGCCTTATAGCTTCAAGCCTTGCCACAGGAGCAAAGGTCTCAGTGTAAGCAATCCCCTCTTGTTGACTGTAGCCTTGAGCCACCAGTCTTGCCTTGTTTCTCGTTACTTCTCCTTTTTCATTCAGCTTGTTTCTGAATACCCACTTGGTTCCTATGACATGGAAACCTTTGGGTTTTGGCATTAAGGACCAGACATCATTCTTGGTGAACTAATCTAGCTCTTCTTGCATTGCCAGAATCCAACCTTTATCTTCAAGAGCTTCATCAACTGATTTGGGCTCAATGAGAGATACAAGTCCCTTCAGACTCAGAAGAGTCTCTTCTGAAGGTTTGAGCATAGATCTAGTTCTGACGGGAGCATTTTTGTTGCCAATGATCAATTCTTCTGGATGAGAGGCAATTATTCTCTTTTTCTTCTGAGGTTGATCAGAAGTTGGTGGAGCATCTTCAGATGCTTCTGCCTCTGGAGCAGCATCCTTTGGACTGACTTTTGGTTGATTAGCTTCTGATGGGTCAATGCTGAGATCTGCAAATCTTTCAAACAGCTTTGACTTTTCTGAGCCAAGGTTATCATCAAATCTAATTTGGATAGATTCCTCAACAGTTTGATGAACAATGTTATAAATTCTAAATCCTTTGGATCTTTCAGAATAACCAAAAAAATAGCATTTTAAAGCTTTAGAGTTGAATTTACCCAATTGCTCCTTAGTGTTGAGCATGTAGCAAGTACTTCCAAATGGATGGAAGTAAGAGATATCAGGTTGTCTTCCTTTGCATAGCTCATAAGGAGTCTTCTTCAGAATTGGTCTGATGGAGATTCTGTTCTGGATATAGCATGCAGTGTTGATTGCTTCTGCCCAGAAGTGCTTGGCCATACTTGATTCTTGCATCATGGTGCGAGCCATCTCCTGAAGAGTTCTGTTCTTTCTTTCAACAACTCCATTTTGTTGAGGAGTGCGTGGACAGGAGAAGTTGTGAGAGATCCCTTGAGAGTTGAACAATTCTTCAAAGGCTTTGTTCTCAAATTCTCCACCATGATCACTTCTGACAGTAATCACTGAAGTTTGGAACTCCTTCTGAACTTGGGTAATGAAGTTGGTGAACATAGTGTGTGTTTCATCTTTGTGCCTTAGGAACTTTACCCATGTTAACCTGCTGTAGTCATCCACAATGACTAACCCATACTTCTTTCCTCCAATGGATTCAGTTTTCACTGGTCCAAAGAGATCAATGTGAAGTAGCTCAAGGAGTCTTGTTGTAGATACCACATTCTTTGCTTTAAAGGGCTTCTTGGTGAATTTTCCCTTCTGACAAGCTTCACACAGAGCCTCTGATGAGAACTTCAGACGAGGCAATCCTCTGACGAGGTTTAGCTTGCTTAGTTGAGAGATTTTCCTGAGGCTGGCATGCCCTAGACGTCTGTGCCAAACCCATTGCTCATCGTTAACAGACATGAGACACTTGACCTTCTGAGATAGCAGTTCACAAGATTTGATTTTGTAAATATCATTTCTTCTCTTCCCAGAAAACAGAACAAATCCATCTGTTTGACTGACAGCTTTACAGCCGGTTTGATTGAAGATCACATCATAACCTTTGTCAGCTATTTGGCTTATGAAGAGCAAGTTATGCAATAATCCTTCCACCAAAAGTACATCATTAATAACTGGAGTTTTTCCATCTCCTATGGAACCTTTTCCAATAATCTTTCCCTTCTGGTTTCCTCCAAAGCCAACGTCTCCTCCTGACTTAAGAGGCATCAGTTTTTGGAATATAGACCTTATGCCCGTCATGTGTCGCGAGCATCCACTGTCCAGGTACCATGACAGGTGTTTTAATTGAGCTGCATAAGATGTCTGCAACAGGAATAATTTTTGTCTTAGGTACCCATATCTTGGGTCCTTTCTAGTTAGTTTTCCCAGAAGTTCTTGAAACTTTGGGTGCAACAGGAGGATAATACAAGGGAACTTGATTATAATATTCGGACATGTCAAGTTTAAGTTTTCCCTTTGGTTTTACCATCTTGGGAGTAACCTTTTCTGGAATTATAGTACCGGCAGGAACAAAATGCTTATGTAAAGGTTCGCGTTTGGGCTCAGATGACTCACCTCTCATAGGTTGAGAGTAGCCAAGGTCATTGTTTCCATTTCTGCTTATGTCATAGATCATTGAAGCCATAAGACTTCTATCTTTGCCTTTAGCTAGGAACCTTTGAAACGCTTTCTCATATAAGGTTTCATGCTTGACATCAGATGATGCAAGTTGATCTTCTAGTATTGCATTTTTAGCACAAAGAACATAGTTGTCATTTTTAAGAGAATAGTTCTCTTTAATGAGTTCAGAGACTGACTTCTCATGGACTTCTGATGAACCAATTTTAACGACATATTTTCTTTTAAGCTCTTTATGTTTATTTAAAAGAACATTATGTTTCTCCATTATTTCAGATAATGCAATTCTTAGCTCAGATGGAGAACAATTAGAGAATACCTCGTCATCGTTCTCAGAGTCTGAGTCATCTTCTGAAGCTCTCATATCATCTTGTGCTTCAGCATCTCTGCTAGTGGTAGCCATCAGAGCTTCCACATCTTCATCTTCTTCTGACTCAGCTTCATCAGAATCAGTCGCATCGAAGGTCACAAGAGCTTTCTTCTTGAAGACTTTTCTTGGTCTACTGTCCTTCTTTAACTTGGGACAATCACTCTTGTAGTGCCCAGATTCCTTGCACTCGAAGCAGGTGACTTCCTTCCCAGAGGACTTCTTCTGACCAGATGAAGATTCAAATCTTCCTGTACTTTTCTTTAGTCCTTTGCCCTTGCTATGTCTGTTCTTCCAGAGTTTGCTTAATCTCTTTGTGAAAAGAGATAGCTCTTCATCACCAGACGCATCTGATAGTTCTTCAGAGGAATCTTCCTCTTCTGCCTGATAAGCTTTTGCTTTGTCAGATTTTGACTTAAAAGCAATAGATTAGTCTTTCTTTTGAGGCTTGTGCTCCTTGAGTTCAATCTCATGGCTTCTGAGATGACTCACAAGCTCTTCTAACTTCAAGGAGTTCAGATTCCTCGAGAGTGTTAGTGCAGTGACAAAGGCCATCCATTCCTTAGGCAAGCTTCTGATGATCTTTTTGACATGATCACCAGTAGAGTAGCTCTTGTTTAGCACTCTGATTCCAGCAATCAGAGTTTGAAACCTTGAGTACATCTCCTCAATGGTTTCACTAGATTCCATCTTGAACTGCTCATATTGTTGTATGAGAGCAAGAGCCTTGGTCTCCTTGACTTCTTCATTTCCTTCATGCGTCATGACGAAGGAGTCATAGATGGATTTTGCTGTTTCTTTGTTAGAGATCTTCTCATATTCAATATATGATATTGAGCCGAACATCATAGACTTCGCCTTGTGATGATCCATGAAACGCTTCTTCTCAGCGTCAGTCATTTCAGAACGGGGGATCTTCACTCCTGAAGCATCTACTGGATCAGTATAGCCTTCCATGACCATATCCCAGAGATCTGGGTCAGTGCCAAGGAAATAACATTCGTTCTATCTTTCCAGTATTCAAACTTTTCACCATCAAAGACTGGTGCTCTGAGTTGGTTGTTGTTGTTGTTGTTGTCAGCGGAAGTATTGGCTTGGGCCATCGTTGTTTTTCACACTGGGTTCTGGATCACTGATCACTGTTAAGTGTTTTAATCAGAACCGGAGCTCTGATGCCAATTGAAGGTGCGAAAAACACTAGAAAGGGGGGGTTTGAATAGAGTTTTTAACTAAAAGCTATACTTTTGAACTTTTTCCAAACTCAAAGATAAGAACAGGGTGCTGAAGATAATGAGGTAAAGCACGCAAGTGTTTTATCCTGGTTCACTTGAGATAAAAGCTCAAGCTAATCCAGTCTACCCGTGAAGGTGATTTCTTCCTTCTTCTGATGAAGGCAATTCACTAAATCAATGAGTGTTACAACTGCACTTTGCTACCTGCTAAGTGACTAACAATACACTGATTTTCTCACTAGTATCCTCTTAAGAAGCTGATCTACCGATCCTCTTAAGACTAGCTAAACACTGAATCAACCTTGATTCAGTCCTCTCAAGATCCGACCAACCTTGGTCTCTTAAGGAACTTTACAAAGTATTGTAAAAGGTTTCAGGTTTACAAGAAATGCTTCTAAAAAGCTAATGGTAAACTCAGATGTTTAAGAACAGTGAAGAAATAATGCTAAGAGATTGGTTCGAATAAGTTGAGTGGTTTCAGCAAAGTTTCTTAGCTTCTTTCTTCTTTCTTCAGCCTTTAAATACTCCAAGGCATATGGTGTAGCCGTTGCTAGGGTTTTGCCCATTGGAGTGGCAATCTTGTAATATCAGACTGCTAGGCTGAACGAGGTAGGTGGCGGAGAGACTGAGACTGTACGATATGTACTATGATAGTGACCTGTCCTTTCACCAGCTGACTTAAGATCTGGAGTGCTTCAGATGAACGTTGGTGAAGCTTCTGATCAAAGTCAGACGAAAGCTTGGATTCTTCTGACCTTGCAACTTCTGCTTCTGGACATGTTCTTCAGAACCTCTGAATGTCAGAGCTAGAATAGCTTCGGTCTTCAGAACCAACTTCTTGCAGGTCTTCAGAACTTGAGTCTTCTACTTCTGGACCGTTCCGCTGGAACATCTGGTCTTCAGAACTTCTGACCCCGGTTCTTCAGTACCTCTTGAGAGCTTCTATCTTCAGAACTTCTGAAGGATTTGCCACTGTTCTGAACGAACATGGTAAGCTTTAGAGCTCTCTTTTACTACCCTTGGTTCTTCTTCTTCTGAATGTGGCTTGGGTCAGATTCAGAACCTGTTTGTCACAACTAAAAGAGACAAACGTTAGGGTACCACAATTGTTCGTCATCACAAACCTTAATTGTAATCATCAAAATATAGAGATGCAACCACTGATCAAACCTTGATCTTACAGAGAAGTTGGATGATTACTGCTATTTGCTTGAGAAGCACCTTGAGGAGAACCAACATCTAGAGTTTGGACGTTTGAGGTGTTGATCTCAAGGTTAGGCTGAGAGGTCTCAACCTCAGGGTTTGGAGATTTAACCGAGGAATGGTTTGAGACCGAGTTTTCTGGTTGGACATTTTCTGGTTGTGAGGGAAGTGCTGGTTGTACAGGAAGAGATGAAGGAGATGCTGCATTCAGAGGGACCATTGGAATAGGATGATCTGGATCAACTAGACGTTCTGGTCTAGTTCCAGGATATGTCCTTGGGCTAGGAATGGTCTGATAGTACTCAGGGATAGCAGCCTCTTTCTGTTTCGCAATTTGATCAAATTGGCGAATGGATTCAGAGTTATTTGAGGGTGAGGAGTCGGCAACATTTGTGGGAAAGGATACAGAGGGACAAGGAGCAGTAGTGTCTGTATCAGTTGTTTTGCGAGCAGGATGATCTGATGCTCTGCGGACAGAGTGATCAGAGGTTCTGGGTTCATGGTGAGATTGGTCAGAAATAATGGGTTCAGAGGCTTGTGGATTATATTGAATGGTTATAGGTGAGGTAGGTTCAGAGGGTTTGGGAGTCTGAAGCATATTCCAAAGAGGTGCTTCTTCATCAGAGGGTTGAAAGAATGAAGATCTAGGTGAGGTATTTGGAGATGTGTTTTGGTCAGCTGGTTGAGAATCTTGAATGGGAAAGAGTGGGGTAGCAGTGCGATTTAGAAGGGCAGAAATGGGTAGTGCATCAAATGAGCTTAAATCATCATCATTAAATGAAACAGCAAACTTACTTGATGATTTCACTGCAGACCGAGTAACCCTGGCAGGAGCCTCATTTCTGGTTACCTCAACAGCTGGTTCCACACCAGTTGGCTTCTCCACAATTCTCACTTGCTTCTTCGACTTCTTTGGTGGAGGAGCATCATCATCATCACCATCAGAGGGAGCATCTGGCTTAGAGGGTTCCTCATGCTTCCTCTTAGGCTTTTCATTCTTCTTCCTCTGATCAACACCATTAGAAGGATCAGTCTCTTCAGAGGATTCCTCTATAATTATTCTTCTCTTCTTCTTCTTCTTGGGAGGAGAATCAAATTCTGGAGCTGGTGGCAGGGTTCTGAAAAACTCATCCACATCTATTTCAAAACCTTGTTCCCTCAGATCAGCTAGATAGTGCAAGATAGCAGCTGGGTCATCAGCTTTGGACCATAGAGGGTAATCGGTCAGAGGGACTCTTCTCTGTCGGACTTCATCATAGGTGTCTTCATGAGCAGGTGCAACCTTTGTTTTAATCAATCCCATCTTTTTCATGGATGTGGAAGTGAAGACATCACCAACAACAGTCGTCAGATCCTCTGTGCAGCCTGCTTTAGTCAGATCTTCTATCAATTTGCTTTCCAGAAAGAGGTCTGAGAGCAATCTTCCAAAAGGAATGTATCTGATTGCAGACTTTGGAGAAGCAGTTGTTCTTGACTTCTTGATGCACTCTTTGAGATAAGAGAACAGGAAGAAAGGAAGGCAGATTTTCTTGTGGTCCTGAATGAAGAAAAGCATCACTTTCTGACAGAAATTGATGTAATCTGGAGAGCTTCCCTTTGGCCTTTGATTGATGCAATGCAGAAGAATTTTGTGCCAAATCCTCAGCTTAGGATGAAGTTCTACCACTTTGCAGTCATTCTTGCCTGGTCTTGTGTAGAGAGCTTGATTAACCGCTTCTTTGGTCTTGGGTTTCACCTTTGATTCCAACAGTTGGAATCTGTAGCCTGTACTGGTATTTTCACCCAGAAGATCAACGATTGATTTCTCCGTGATGATAATTCTTCTGCAGCGATGTAGGAGACTACTTGGTTATCATCACAGTCGGCATGTTTCCAGAATTCCTTTACCAATTTGATATAGACTGGACCACGAAGCCTGTTGAAGTATTCTTCCCAGCCTTGAGCTTTTACTTCAGGACGAAGATCAAACCCGTTGGCCGCAATGTTATCTAGATCAAATCTCCATTCTGCAAGAACCTGGAGTTCATCAGGAGAGTAGACACAAGTAACAGCACAACCCCTTTGTGCGAGAGGAATTATCTGGCCTGTAGCTTGAGCTTCTAGTTGATTTCGCTGAGTAGCGGAGCTCGATTGACCGGTAGCCTGACCCACCACCATGACAGGAAATCTCCTTCCTTCAACAGTTTCACCTCTGTTGGATTTCACCATTTCTGAAGCGCAAAGGTTTGGGTAGAAAGAGAGAGGATGAAAGGAGAGAGAGAGAGAGAGATCGTGGGGATTAAGGGTTTTGCAAACGAGAGAGAGAGAGAGAGTAAAACAATAAGTGATGGAGAATGTGTGTGCATAGTGCTTTTTGAAAATAATCGTTGTTGATTAAAAAGCAAAGTAAAATCAACGGTTAAAAATTAAAGACATCAATACAAACAGTTAATACACATATCACACGGTGGAGAGAAGCACATCAACACTCATTACGACAGATTGTCAGCACGGGCACAAGGAACGATGTATCATAGTTACTGACGCACATTTACTGTCTCAGCTTCAGAGTAAGCACCAATGGGTACTTAACCTCTGATGGAGTTACATTCTGAACTAGACATCTTCTGATAAGAAGCATCATAGTCAGAGGTTCTGATCCATCTTCATGCTGGACAAAAGTCCATATTCAGATTTTTCAGAATGAAATTAAATCTATCCTCTGCTAAGGGCTTTGTAAAGATATCTGCCCATTGATGGTCAGTATCAACAAACTTCAGAAGAAGTACGCCCTTCTGAACATAATCTCTAATAAAATGATACTTTACCTCAATGTGTTTTTCCCTTGAGTGTAAGATAGGATTCTTGTAACACCCCGATTTCGGTGGCGTCACTTTAGTAACAAAAATAAACTTAATGCGGAAAATGTGAATATTTTTTTTTCGTTGATAATATAAACAAGACTGAAATAAATAAAATGCAAATGCGAAAGACAACAGAACTAATATACAATATATATTACAGCCCCCGCTGTAAGTAGCAACCTCGTCACGAGTAACCTCCAGTGACGGAAAGAAGAAAAGTGTAACGCCCGTAGGCAATATGTACAGGCCAACGTAAAGGTGAAGTGTCCGCAACACCATCCCTCAAAACTGAGAATAAGCTGACCCAATGGCCTGAAAATAAGACCTCCTAAGTCCAACCAACTCTCTGTGATTTCCGTAAAGAAACCACACAAAAAGCTATAGGTGGGAAACTACCCTGTCCCCAAAGAAACAAAAGACAGTCAGAGCTACGACTCTACTCCTACACTAATCCTAATCTCGAGGAGCTCACACTAACACTCAGTCCTACGTGCTAGCATGATCGTCGTCTGAATCGGAATCCAGAACGACCAAGTCTACATACACTACCCGTCCTCCTCTCGCAACCGCGATGCGCTCCGGTGCTGGACTCACGGGCTTAGGGCCCGATCCATGATCATCTATAACAGCAACGGTGGGTGAACTGGACTCTGCTGAATGCACTCCCACAGGCTCCTCCTCTGAGGGGTCCTCATCATCCGAAGACGACGGTGGTGGTGGTGCTCCTCCTAATCCTGGTCCGCAGTGCACACCAGGTGGCAAGTTGAAACTGACAGTGCATCTCCGCAGCACTCCTGACGTCAAGTGTCCTACCCTATCTACATGGTCCTCCATGATCCGCCCCGAGTACGTCGCTTGATGGCTAGCGGGGTCAACCACCCACGAACCGGGGTCATCCTGGTCTATCATCTCGTATCTAATCCCCCCCGAAGGGTGGACCATTGTGAACCAGTCCGCAATGGACATCTGACAAAAGGCGTTGTCCGCCAAAACACACACAGAAGACGCGAGGGTCAACTCCAAAGAATTATTTAGATAATAAACCCAATAGGTACAGATAAGAAATAGCCACTTAGGCTTATAGCTAGGGATAACATCCTAGGGTTGCATATTCCACAAAGAACATAAACGACAATAATAACACTTAACATGTTCCAAATAGGATTATCAAGTAACAATCACACTCAGCAACTAAGTCAGTATGCATGTTGCATGAAATGATATGACGGTTAACCCGGTTAACCAAATGCATTCCGGAACGGATGGACATCAAACGGGTCAGCCTTAACACCAGCCACGGTGGGACCATTTCGGCCCGCGTGCCTCTTACTCCAACAACAACGGTAGTCAGATCAGCCGTAACCCGTAGGTCTGCCATTTCGGTCTGCTACAAGAGTCGTCTACAAACGCTCTTACACGGAAATCCGGGTCTTATGACCATTTTGGAATCCGACGAGGTCCAGAGTACGTCCTGTATTAATACCTCATTAATGTTGCATGAATGCAGGATGATTAGTCAAACAACGTCTCCGATCTCACTCGACATGTCGCCACGTGTTCTAGCTAAATTAATGTCTCTAAAAACTTACCCTAAGGTAACGGTCGATTCTGCGACAAAAGACACATCTTTCAACAACACACATAACTCATGATGATCTCCAAATCATCCGACTCTTCTCAATCCGATGGTCAAAACTGCTCAACGAGCAAGAGTATCAACATACTCGGAAACTATCAATTTCCCGGCTTATCCCTCGGATAGCCCAACAACACAACTGCTCCAACAACACAAGAGTATCAACATACTCAAAACTTCTCAACTTCCTCAACACTTGGATCCGACGACACTTCTCGTTTTCCAAAACTAAGATTTGCATCCTAAGCTTCCTTTCGAGTTTAATATCATTATTTGAAGATTTAGAGGTTGTTTGATTTCTTATGAGTTTTCTTTACAAAATAATATCCTTTTAGTCTTATCGCAAATCCTATAAGTTCTCGGGATCTCCTAATCCCCAAATGACACCAGAGAATGTCTCGATCCATGAAACACCATAACAAGGCCCGAATCTCATTCGTCCTATCAAACTTTCTCAAAACTCTCAAAATAAAATCGGCATGACCTGCCCGCTATTCTCACTACTCAGAATCACAGATATCAGCGAAAGACATAATTACATCATCACAGTCAACAAACATGTCATATATCAATACATCTCAGAATAAACACGTAGCACTTAGCATATAAAGCATGCACCACACATCCTAGATTACCCACATAGCACATAGCATGTAAGTCAATCTCAAAAACAGTCAGTAGATGAAACATCTACATTGTCAGCCGA
Source organism: Lotus japonicus (assembly GCF_012489685.1). NCBI lineage: Eukaryota > Viridiplantae > Streptophyta > Magnoliopsida > Fabales > Fabaceae > Lotus > Lotus japonicus. The sequence continues at coordinate 53,140,095 of NC_080043.1, read as the reverse complement.
AGCCTCAGAAAACATTTTTCCAGTCAAACACAAACAAGTGCATAAACAGTAAATCAATGTCGAAAGCATCGACCCTAAGCATTAACTAAAGATTCAGTGAGTAGCCCTCACCTGAAGATTCTCCAGTATGGTCCTCTAACACTTCCTCACAGTCAAAGCCTTGTTCCTCAGGGAAATCCTCAAAAGCACCTTCAAAGTAAAACCACAGAATTCTATCAAAATCTATCGGAAACTAAGCTATCAATACTCACTAAGGTTACACGAAGTAGTACATACTCCGAGGTACGATAATCTAGCGCGAAAGGACAAATTTTCGAAAAAGGAATTTTCCCCCTCCCCCTTAGGGTGCTCGGCCACTATTGGTAATTGTGGGGTTCGATTTTTCTTCGATCAAACTTGGTTCCTATGCTATCATTAGCCGTAACTAAGGGTATTCTAAACTCGGAAAAATTATCGGATCAAAAACTGTCGCAGGGGTATTTTGGTCAATATTTTTAGCTCAGAAATTCAAAACTGAAATTTCGAAAAACAAATTGGATGGGGACGTCACCAACGGCGTTTATGACGACTAATCCTACTAGCACTAAGCTAAGGCGATAGTTTTCAGCCCAAAGGACGAAGCTTTGTCCCAAAATGGGTATTTTCACCAGAATTGAAACTCGACGGTAGTTTTTCGAGAACCGGCGGAGTATTATTAGCTAAACATACTCAGAAGAATGTAGGGAAGATGTTTAGAATCAAAAATGAGATATTCAGGATAGTTTTGCAAAAACCTCAAAACTATGAGCACAGAAAGACATAGAGAAAAGCTATGGAAAAGACGATCAGAGGTAAGGATTAGCGACTATACCTCGGTACCTTGAAGTAGCAACTGTTGGATCAACGATCAAGCAAGAAATGAACAAAAACTCTTCTTCCTCTTCCTCTTGGTGAGCTCGCGGGTTTTGGAGAGAAAATGGTGGAGATTTTGTGATATTTTCTCATTCTTGGCTATATATAGAGGTTGGCAAAACGCGGGAAAATGAAAGTTTCGCGAATCTGATTTTTCCGGCTTCATTCTCCGTGAATTCTAAGATAGGTTTTGGCGACATAAATCCAAAACTCAAAAGAGGTTCCCTTGTATTTTTGGTAACTAATGCAAAGTCGGTGTAAAACTATTTTACCCGATAAGTTGCTTTTTGCATCGAATGTCGGAATAGAAAACTTCCTTCTGAAGAAAGATTGAAATCATCAAGAGAAATGGGTGTACGCGTGTAGAATCTTCATTTGAAGCTCTGAATAGAAAAAGTCTTCATTGTCGGTTGTCTCTAGGGTTTTGAAATACTAGGGTTTCGGTTTCGGCAAACTTCCGATGATTGGAATCGGACGTTCGTAGATCCTAGAGTTTCGCCTCGAAACGCTTGTTATATAAGGAATAAGAGAAGTTCTAACATTTCTCTGAAGATTTTTGGAATTAGCTTCCATCGTGCCTATAAGTGAAAACTAGCTATTTACTAGGGTTTCTGCCCTAGGTTTAAACATGTATCGATCGTGCTATAACTTTTATCGATCATGATGCAATCCTTAGACTTTTCCTGAACTTTCTCCTTCATAATTTTATTTCATTTAATAAACTCTTGTTCAGGTTTCCCTTCACAATACATCAACCCTGATCGTGAATAAGATTTTATTCACTTAGCATAAGCTTAAAAACTTGGGTCTTACATTACTACCCTCCAAAAAGAAAGTTTCGACCTCGAAACTTAAGGGTCAGTAAAAAGTTCTGGATACTGTTCTTGGATCTTCTCCTTCAGTTCCCATGTCGCATCGCCGGTGTCTTTGTTCCATATTACCTTCACTAACTCGATCTCTTTTCCTCTCAACTGTTTTATCCTGGTGTCACCAATGCTAATTGGCGGTGTCTCGAAAGACAGATCATCCTTCAACTCAATGTCATCCAGCTCGATAACATGTGTCGGATCCGCAATATACTTCCTCAGTTGTGACACGTGGAATACGTCATGAATGTTCGATAGAAATGGAGGTAGTGCAATCTGATAAGCGACTGGTCCTATTCGACGAGTGATCTGATAAGGTCCAATAAACTTCGGCGTAAGCTTCTTTGACTTGATTGCTCGACCAACTCCCGTAGTCTGGGTCACTCGCAGAAATACATGGTCTCCCTCTTCGAATTCCAGAGGTCTGCGTCTTTGATCTGCATAACTCTTCTGTCTACTCTGAGAAGTCTTCATCTTCTCTCTGATCTGCTTGATCTTCTCAGTAGTCTGTTGCAGAAGTTCCGGTCCTACTAACACATTTTCTCCGTTTTGGTACCAACACAAAGGTGTTCTACACTTGCGGCCATACAAAGCCTCATACGGTGCCATACAAATGCTCGTATGAAAACTGTTGTTGTATGTGAACTCAATCAATGGCAATAGGTTATCCCAACTGCCCTTGTTGTCTAACACGCAAGCGCGTAGCAAATCCTCCAACGACTGGATTGTCCTCTCAGTCTGTCCATCAGTCTGCGGATGATAAGCAGAACTTAGTCTCAGCCTCGTTCCCAAAGCCTCCTGAAGAGCTCCCCAAAAATTTGATGTAAACTTCGGGTCTCTATCGGAAACAATACTTGTTGGCACTCCATGAAGTCGTACAATCTCGGATATATATATCTCTGATAGTTTTTCCACGTTGTACGTAGTTCTCACAGGTATAAAGTGAGCCGACTTAGTCAATCGATCCACTCTTACCCAAATAGAATCATATCCCTTCTGAGTTCTTGGCAAAGCCACTACAAATCCATTGATATGCTATCCCATTTCCATTCTGGTACATCTAAGCTTTGTAGCATACCTGAAGATTTCTGGTGTTCCACCTTCGCCTTCTGACACGTCAAACATGCGGCTACATACTCAGCCACTTGCCTTTTCATTCCTGGCCACCAAAAATTCATCTTCAAGTCCTGATACATCTTTTTCATTCCAGGATGAATGCTCAACTTACTCTTGTGACCCTTGTCCATAATCAACCTCCTCAAGTCAGGGTTGTTAGGTACGCAAACTCTATCCTTACACCGTAGGATATTGTCATTTCCTATCTTGAACTCCGGGTCTTTACCTTGACTTACCAAATTCCTTTTCCCGAGTAGAAACTCATCTTGTAACTGTTGGTCTCGGATTTCTTCCATCAATCCATTGGCAATTCTGATCATTCTGAACTTCAGTTCTCCCTCGGATAATCTCACATCCAAGCTCAAATCTCTAAATTGTTCCAGCAATTGCAGCTCTTTCACCATCATCGATGAGATATGCATCTTTCTGCTCAAGGCATCAGCAACAACGTTCGCCTTTCCAAGATGATATTGCAGAGTGAACTCATAATCCTTGAGAAATTCCATCCACCGACGTTGTCTCATGTTCAGCTCCTTCTGCTCAAACAAGTACTTCAAGCTCTTATGATCACTGAATATGGTGAAATTGCATCCATATAAGTGATGTCTCCAAATCTTCAGCGCAAATACGATCGCAGCTAGTTCCAAGTCATGAGTTGGATAATTCTTCTCATGAACCTTCAGTTGTCTTGAAGCATAAGCAACCACCTTCCGATATTGCATCAGCACACATCCCAAGCCTTGATGCGAAGCGTCACATTACACTTCATACGGTTCCTCTGGTTGCGGTAGAACGAGTACAGGTGACGTCGTCAACCGTTCCTTCATCGTCTGAAAACTAGTTTCGCACGCCTCAGTCCATGCAAAAGGTTGATCCTTCCTCGTGAGTTGAGTCAAAGGTCCAACAATCTTGGCGAAATTCTCGATGAAGCGACGATAATATCCCGCCAAACCAACGAAACTCCTGATCTCAGTCACTGTCTTTGGTCGTTCCCAAGATAATACGGTCTCTACCTTTGCTGGGTCCACAGCTATACCCTCCTTAGAGATCACATGGCCTAAGAGTTTTACCTCTTCGAGCCAAAATTCGCACTTAGAAGGATTGGCGTACAACTCCTTCTCCCTCAGCACTTGTAAAACTTGTCGCAAGTGCCCCTCATGATCCTCAGCATTCTTTGAGTAGATCAGAATATCGTCTATAAACACCACGACGAATCGATCCAAGAATGTATGGAAAGTCTTGTTCATGTAGTCCATGAATATGGCAGGTGCGTTTGTCACCCCAAATGGCATCACTAAGTACTCATAGTGTCCATAACGGGTTCTGAATGCCGTCTTCTGGATATCCTCAGTCTTGACTCTGATTTGATGATAACCCGACTTCAGATCGATCTTTGAGAATATCGCAGCTCCTCGCAGTTGATCCATCAAATCATCAATCCTAGGTAACGGATACCTATTCTTGACGGTTACCTTGTTCAGTTGTCGGTAGTCGACACACAATCTAGATCTCCCGTCCTTTTTCTTCACCAATAGGACTGGCGCTCCCCAAGGTGAAACGCTTGGTCGTATAAATCCGTTCGACAGAAGATCTTCTAGTTGAGACTTCAATTCCACTAGCTCCGCAGGTGCCATACGATATGGTGCAATCGAAATCGGCCCTGTTCCCGGTACGATGTCTATAGCAAACTCAGTGTCGCGTACAGGCGGCAAACCAGGTACATCGCCAGGAAAAACATCCGTGAAGTCTCTCACCACTGGAATATTGTCAATTTCCGGGTTCCCCTTGCTCTCCAAGCTTAGCAATACTGAATACTCTTGAGATCCTTCGTTCAAAGAGACGCTAATGTGATTGGCAGATAGGTACTTGGAAAGATCCGAATCAGGAAATACCACTCTCTTTCGGTTGCAGTCCAAAAGACAATGATAGCGGGACAACCAATCCATTCCTAGGATAACATCTAGGTTCTTAAGAGTTAGGCATACTAGGTTAGCATGGTAGACTCTATTGTTATAGGTTACCGGGCAAAACATACATGCAGTATTAGCAAGTAGAGTTTTGGCAGGAGTGGTAACTATAAGACCGAAGCTCAAAGCAGTAATAGGAAGTCTTAATCTGATCGCACATTCTCTAGAGATAAATGAATGCGTTGCACCGGAATCAAAAAGTACAGATAGGAGATTACCGTCAATCTCGCAGTCTCCCCTGATCAGCCCATCGACCCCCTCAGCATCTTCACCATCCATGGTGTAGACTCTCGCTTTAGCTGCAGGACGCTTTCCTCGAGCAGTGTTGACGGTTGGTTCCGCCTTTGGTACCCTGCACTGTGCAGCGGTATGCCCCAATTTGTTACAGTTGTAGCATTGAGGTCTCATGTCGGGACAAGCACGAGCAAAGTGCCCCGGCTTCCCACACTTGAAGCAAGTCAGCTCCCTGTTCTGAGTCTGATCTCCAGAACCACCAGCAGCACCCACCATGGGCCTGTAAGATCCTGAAGCAGATCCTCTACCAGCAGGACGCTGATACGGCCTCCTGTTTTGAAACCTCCCTCTGTTCTGAACATTCTGAGAGCCCGACCTCATCGGCCCTCCAGTTCCAGCCCGGTTTAGCCTCCGGTTCTTCATCAGTTCCACTTCCGTGGCTTTCTCAACCAACGATTGGAATCGGATGATTCCCAGTGGCCTCACTGAGTCCTCAATGTCAGGCCTTAGTCCATTAACAAAGCGCTTACACATGTAGCGCTCATTCACATGATCATGGAAGAATTGAAAATGCTTCGCCAAAGATTCCAGCTTGGAAGCAAATTCCGGTACAGACATACCTCCTTGACGGAGTGTCAGAAATTGTGACTCCCGCTCATCCCTGGCACTTGTTGGAAAATACTTCTCCAAAAATGCAGTTCGGAAGGAGTTCCAGTTGATCTCCTCATGGTTGTCTTCCATAATCCCCCTGGTGCCCTTCCACCAGTACTCGGTACTCGGCATCACCGAGCAGTAGATAAGTTGCCATACCCAACTTGGCACCCTCAGCAGTTTGCAGCACACCAAATATCTTCTCAATCTCCTGAATCCAGAGATCCGCTTTGTCCGGGTCAGTACCACCCGAGAACTTTGGTGGATCTTGTCTCCTGAAGTCATTCAGGCCTTTGTTCTGGTCCAGAGTTATTTCCCTCTAACGTTGATGCTGTGCACGTGCCTCCTCAGCAGCACGCCTCATAGCACTATCATTCGCCTGTGCGGTCACCGCCTGGGCCATAGTGGCCATCATCTCAGCTAACTGATTAGTATTCACCATGTTCTGTTAAGTGAAGCAAACAGTTAGTACTTATCATAAGATAGCATCTAGCATAATTATACAATATGATTAACCAATAACTTCAATCAATCTCTAAGCGAAAAATCGCTTGCAGACAATCAATTCTCACTCTTTGCAGAGTCACACAACCTAGCACAGAAGACCTATTCCCCAACAACTCCCGAAAGATTCGACCGTGCTCTGATACCACAATGTAACACCCCGATTTCGGTGGCGTCACTTTAGTAACAAAAATAAACTTAATGCGGAAAACGTGAATATTTTTTTTTCGTCGATAATATAAACAAGACGGAAATAAATAAAACGCAAATGCGAAAGACAACAGAACTAATATACAATATATATTACAGCCCCCGCTGTAAGTAGCAACCTCGTCACGAGTAACCTCCAGTGACGGAAAGAAGAAAAGTGTAACGCCTGTAGGCAATATGTACAGACCAACGTAAAGGTGAAGTGTCCGCAACACCATCCCTCAAAACTGAGAATAAGCTGACCCAATGGCCTGAAAATAAGACCTCCTAAGTCCAACCAACTCTCTGTGATTTCCGTAAAGAAACCACACAAAAAGCTATAGGTGGGAAACTACCCTGTCCCCAAAGAAACAAAAGACATTCAGAGCTACGACTCTACTCCTACACTAATCCTAATCTCAAGGAGCTCACACTAACACTCAGTACTACGTGCTAGCATGATCGTCGTCTGAATCGGAATCCAGAACGACCAAGTCTACATACACTACCCGTCCTCCTCTCGCAACCGCGATGCGCTCCGGTGCTGGACTCACGGGCTTAGGGCCCGATCAATGATCATCTATAACAGCAACGGTACGGTGGGTGAACTGGACTCTGCTGAATGCACTCCCACAGGCTCCTCCTCTGAGGGGTCCTCATCATCCGAAGACGACGGTGGTGGTGGTGCTCCTCCTAATCCTGGTCCGCAGTGCACACCAGGTGGCAAGTTGAAACTGACAGTGCATCTCCGCAGCACTCCTGACGTCAAGTGTCCTACCCTATCTACATGGTCCTCCATGATCCGCCCCGAGTACGTCGCTCGATGGCTAGCGGGGTCAACCACCCACGAACCGGGGTCATCCTGGTCTATCATCTCGTATCTAATCCCCCCCGAAGGGTGGACCATTGTGAACCAGTCCGCAATGGACATCTGACAAAAGGCGTTGTCCGCCAAAACACACAGAAGACGCGAGGGTCAACTCCAAAGAATTATGTAGATAATAAACCCAATAGGTACAGATAAGAAATAGCCACTTAGGCTTATAGCTAGGGATAACATCCTACGGTTGCATATTCCACAAAGAACATAAACGACAATAATAACACTTAACATGTTCCAAATAGGATTATCAAGTTACAATCACACTCAGCAACTAAGTCAGTATGCATGTTGCATGAAATGATATGACGGTTAACCCGGTTAACCAAATGCATTCCGGAACGGATGGACATCAAACGGATCAGCCCTAACACCAGCCACGGTGGGACCATTTCGGCCCGCGTGCCTCTTACTCCAACAACAACGGTAGTCAGATCAGCCGTAACCCATAGGTCTGTCATTTCGGTCTGCTACAAGAGTCGTCTACAAACGCTCTTACACGGAAATCCGGGTCTTATGACCATTTTGGAATCCGACGAGGTCCAGAGTACGTCCTGTGTTAATACCTCATTAATGTTGCATGAATGCAGGATGATTAGTCAAACAACGTCTCCGATCTCACTCGACACGTCGCCACGTGTTCTAGCTAAATTAATGTCTCTAAAAACTTACCCTAAGGTAACGGTCGATTCTGCGACAAAAGACACATCTTTCAACAACACACATAACTCATGATGATCTCCAAATCATCCGACTCATCTCAATCCGGTGGTCAAAACTGCTCAACGAGCAAGAGTATCAACATACTCGGAAACTATCAATTTCCCGGCTTATCCCTCGGATAGCCCAACAACACAACTGCTCCAACAGCACAAGAGTATCAACATACTCAAAACTTCTCAACTTCCTCAACACTTGGATCCGACGACACTTCTCGTTTTCCAAAACTAAGATTTGCATCCTAAGCTTCCTTTCGAGTTTAATATCATTATTTGAAGATTTAGAGGTTGTTTGATGTCTTATGAGTTTTCTTTACAAAATAATATCCTTTTAGTCTTATCGCAAATCCTATAAGTTCTCGGGATCTCCTAATCCCCAAATGACACCAGAGAATGTCTCGATCCATGAAACACCATAACAAGGCCCGAATCTCATTCGTCCTATCAAACTTTCTCAAAACTCTCAAAATAAAATCGGCATGACCTGCCCGCTATTCTCACTACTCAAAATCACAGATATAAGCGAAAGACATAATTACATCATCACAGTCAACAAACATGTCATATATCAATACATCTCAGAATAAACACGTAGCACTTAGCATATAAAGCATGCACCACACATCCTAGATTACCCACATAGCACATAGCATGTAAGTCAATCTCAAAAACAGTCAGTAGATGAAACATCTACATTGTCAGCCGAAGCCTCAGAAAACATTTTTCCAGTCAAACACAAACAAGTGCATAAACAGTAAATCAATGTCGAAAGCATCGACCCTAAGCATTAACTAAAGATTCAGTGAGTAGCCCTCACCTGAAGATTCTCCAGGATGGTCCTCTAACACTTCCTCACAGTCAAAGCCTTGTTCTTCAGGGAAATCCTTAAAAGCACCTTCAAAGTAAAACCACAGAATTCTATCAAAATCTATCGGAAACTAAGCTATCAATACTCACTAAGGTTACACGAAGTAGTACATACTCCGAGGTACGATAATCTAGCGCGAAAGGACAAGTTTTCGAAAAAGGAATTTTCCCCCTCCCCCCTTAGGGTGCTCGGCCACTATTGGTAATTGTGGGGTTCGATTTTTCTTCGATCAAACTTGGTTCCTATGCTATCATTAGCCGTAACTAAGGGTATTCTAAACTCGGAAAAATTATCGGATCAAAAACTGTCGCAGGGGTATTTTGGTCAATATTTTTAGCTCAGAAATTCAAAACTGAAATTTCGAAAAACAAATTGGATGGGGACGTCACCAACGACGTTTATGACGACTAATCCTACTAGCACTAAGCTAAGGCGATAGTTTTCAGCCCAAAGGACGAAGCTTTGTCCCAAAATGGGTATTTTCACCAGAATTGAAACTCGACGGTAGTTTTTCGAGAATCGGCGGAGTATTATTAGCTAAACATACTCAGAAGAATGTAGGGAAGATGTTTAGAATAAAAAATGAGATATTCAGGATAGTTTTGCAAAAACCTCAAAACTATGAGCACAGAAAGACATAGAGAAAAGCTATGGAAAAGACGATCAGAGGTAAGGATTAGCGACTATACCTCGGTACCTTGAAGTAGCAACTGTTGGATCAACGATCAAGCAAGAAATGAACAAAAACTCTTCTTCCTCTTCCTCTTGGTGAGCTCGCGGGTTTTGGAGAGAAAATGGTGGAGATTTTGTGATATTTTCTCATTCTTGGCTATATATAGAGGTTGGCAAAACGCGGGAAAATGAAAGTTTCGCGAATCTGATTTTTTCGGCTTCATTCTCCGTGAATTCTAAGATAGGTTTTGGCGACATAAATCCAAAACTCAAAGAGGTTCCCTTGTATTTTTGGTAACTAATGCAAAGTCGGTGTAAAACTATTTTACCCGATAAGTTGCTTTTTGCATCGAATGTCGGAATAGAAAACTTCCTTCTAAAGAAAGATTGAAATCATCAAGAGAAATGGGTGTACGCGTGTAGAATCTTCAATTGATGCTCTGAATAGAAAAAGTCTTCATTGTCGGTTGATTCTAGGGTTTTGAAATACCAGGGTTTCGGTTTCGGCAAATTTCCGATGATTGGAATCGGACGTTCGTAGATCCTAGAGTTTCGCCTCGAAACGCTTGTTATATAAGGAATAAGAGAAGTTCTAACATTTCTCTGAAGATTTTTGGAATTAGCTTCCATCGTGCCTATAAGTGAAAACTAGCTATTTACTAGGGTTTCTGCCCTAGGTTTAAACGTGTATCGATCGTGCTATAACTTTTATCGATCATGATGCAATCCTTAGACTTTTCCTGAACTTTCTCCTTCATAATTTTATTTCATTTAATAAACTCTTGTTCAGGTTTCCCTTCACAATACATCTACCCTAATCGTGAATAAGATTTTATTCACTTAGCATAAGCTTAAAAACTTGGGTCTTACAATTCTTACTCAGTAAGATTGCTGCTCTCAAGGATTTGATAATCCTCCAGCTGATGTTTCATCCAGAGCATCTGAGTGCTACAGATTACTGCTGAGATATATTCTGCCTCTGCAGTGGATAGTGAAATGGTTGATTGCCTCTTGCTTGCCCATGAGACTAAGTTACTTCCCTGAAATTGACAATTTCCAGAAGTGCTTTTTCTCTCAGTTCTATCTCCAGCATAATCAGCATCACAATAACTTGAAAGCTTATACTCTGATGTTTTCTTATACATCAAGCCAAGGTTAGTGGTACCTTTCAGATATCTCAGGATCCTCTTAACAGCAGTTAAGTGGGTTTCCCTCGGATCTGATTGGAAACTAGCGCATAGATGAACACTAAACAGAATATCTGGCCTAGATGCTGTTAAGTATAGAAGTGATCCTATCATACCACGATAGAGCTTCTGACAAACTTTACCACTTGCATCTTCTTTCTCCATGATGCATGTAGGATGCATTGGAGTCTTAAAGATTGTAGATTCTGTCATGTTGAACTTCTTCAGAAGTTCTTTAGTGTACTTGCTCTGATGGATGTAAGTTCCTTCTGGTGTTTGATCAACTTGTATACCTAGAAAGTACTTGAGTTCTCCCATCATGCTCATTTCAAATTCAGCCTGCATCATCTCAGAAAACTCTTTGCATAGAGATGGATTAGCAGATCCAAATATAATATCATCAACATATGTTTGCACAATTAAGATATCATCTTTGTAAGTTTTGCAAAAGAGAGTTGTATCTACTTTACCCCTTACAAACTCATTTTTCAGAAGGAATGAGCTGAGTCTCTCATACCATGCTCTAGGAGCTTGCTTCAGACCATAGAGAGATTTCTTCAATTTGAAAACATGGTCAGGGTTCATTTCATCTTCAAAACCTGGAGGTTGATGAACATAGACTTCCTCTGAGATGTAACCATTTAGGAAGGCACTCTTAACATCCATCTGATGAAGAATTATGTTGTGATTCACTGAGAATGAGATCAGTAGTCTGATAGCTTCCAGTCTTGCTACCGGAGCAAACGTTTTAGTATAGTCTATTCCTTCCTGCTGAATGTAGCCTTGAGCAACTAGCCTTGCCTTGTTTCTGACTACATCTCCTTTCTCATTCAGCTTGTTTCTGAAAACCCATTTGGTTCCGATCACATGAACGCTTTGAGGTTTCTTCACTAGGCTCCAACATCATTCTTGAAAAATTGATTCAGTTCTTCTTCCATAGCCAGAATCCAGTCCTTGTCTTAAAGAGCTTCATTAATTGACTTGGGTTCAATTAAGGAAACCAATCCTTTCAGACTGAGCAAAGTCTCTTCAGAGGGTCTGAAGGCTGATCTGGTTCTGACTGGTTCATCTTTGTTACCCAGAATCAATTCCTTAGGATGAGACGCAGTGATTCTGCTCTTCTTCTGAGGTTGTGAATCAGAGGGACCAGCTTCTTCTGGTTCATCTTCCTCTGGCTCAGCTTCCTCTGGAGCTTTGCCTTTGTCAGGAACATTTATACTCAAATCTGCAAACTTTTCAACTAGCTTTGACTGATCAGAGTCAAGCTTATCATCAAATCTACCATGAATAGATTCTTCAATAGTTTTAGCATCAGTATTATAAAATATGAAACCTTTAGATCGATCAGAGTAACCAAGTAATAGACATTAAGAAGATTTAGCATCAAACTTATGCAATCTATCCTTAGTGTTTAGAACATAGCAAACACAACCAAAAGGATGAAAATAAGAAATGTTGGGTTTTATTTTCTTCCACAATTCATAAGGAGTCTTATTCAGAATTGGTCTCACAGAGATTCTGTTCTAAATGTAACATGCTGTGTTTACTGCCTCTGCCCAAAAGTGCTTTGCCATGCCAGTTTCTTGGAGAATGGTTCTAGCCATCTCCTGAAGAGTTCTGTTCTTCCTCTCAACAACACCATTTTGTTGTGGAGTTCTAGGACAAGAGAAATCATGTGCAATTCCATAGGAATCAAACAGACTCTCAAACTTGTCATTCTCAAACTCTCCACCATGGTCACTTATGACACGCACAATCCTACAAGCCTTCTCGTTTTGCACTTGGGCTATGAAGGTAGAGAACACAGAATGAGACTCATCCTTGCGGGATAGAAATTTTACCCATGTCCAGCGGCTATAGTCGTCAACAATGACCATCCCATATCTTTTGCCACCTATAGACTCAGTTTTCACTGGTCCAAACAGGTCGATATGCAGAAGTTCCAACGGCCTTGAGGTAGAGACAACATTCTTTGCCTTGAAAGGGACTTTTGTGAATTTGCCTTTCTGACATGCTTCACAAAGAGCATCTGAAGAGAACTTTAGAGTGGGTAAGCCCCTGACAAGGTTGAGCTTACTCAGCTGAGAAATCTTTCTCATACTGGCATGCCCTAACCGTCTATGTCATACCCATTGCTCCTCATTAACAGAAAGAAGGCACTTCACATTCTGAGATTCCAACTCAGATAATCTGATCTTATAAATGTTGTTCTTCCTCTTGCTGTTAAACAGAACAGAGCCATCGATCTTACTTACAGCCCTGTAAGACTTTTGATTGAAAATAACATCATAACCCTTGTCAGCTAATTGACTTATAGACAATAAGTTGTGAGTTAAGTCGTCTACCAATAAAACATTATCAATGCATGGACTACTATCAACACAAATAGTACCAGTACCAACAATTTAACCCTTCTCATTGCCACCAAAGCCAACTTCGCCTCCAGGCTTAAGTTTTAGCTCTTGGAACATACGCCTTTCTCCCGTTATGTGACGCGAGCATCCACTGTCCAGATACCATGATTGGTGTTTCAGTGGAGCTATCAAGGATATCTACAACATAGATAATCTTATCCTTAGGTACGTACCCACTTTCTGGGTCCTCTCTTGTTAGTTACCTCAGAGGTTCTGATCACCTTGGGTTTCTCAACATGATAGTGTAACGGAATTTTGGCATGATATTTAGACATGGAGAAAGTTCCCTTTTTGAGAGGGGGGTTAACAACTTTAACAGGTAATGGTTCAGGCAATATAGTACCAGAGGGTACAAAACATTCATACAAGGATTTAGCCTTAGGCATAGGAGGCTCATTTCTATTGGGTCTAGAATAGCCAATGCCATGCATTCCATTTCTGCTTACACCATAGATCATCGAAGCCATTAAGCTTCTGTCTACGCTTTTAGCCAGGAATCTTTGAAATGATTTTTCATATTTAGATTCATTCTTACTATTAGAGGCATCACAAGCAACCACTTCTTCTAGCTTAGCAATCTGGTTCTTAAGCACAGAGTTGGAATTCACTAAAGCATGATTATTATTTTTCAATTCAGAAATAATTTTCTCATGTTCAGAAGAAGTCTTAGAAGCAGCAGAGAAATCCTTTTTCAACTTTTTATGCTTAGTCAATAAGGAGTTATACTTATCCATAATATCAGACAAAGCATGTTTTAGTTCAGAGGTTGAGAAAGAAGCGAATACCTCATTTTCATCGTCTGAGTTAGGATCTTCTTCTGATGCTGAGTCAGAGTTAGTTGCATCTTTTGACTCTGCTTCTTTGTCTTTGACAATAGCCATGAGTCCTTGAACTTCACCATCAGAGTCAACATCCTCTGACTCTGATTCATCAAAAGTCACCATCAGACTTTTCTTTGTTTTGAAGTGCTTCTTGGGCTTCTTGTCCTTTTTCAGCTTTGGACAGTCACTCTTGTAGTGCCCTGATTCTTTGCATTCGAAACATGTTACTTCCTTGACTGAGGACTTCTTTTGGCCTGATGAGGATTCAAACTTTCCTTTGGCCTTTCCAGAGCCTCTGTACTTGCTCTGCCTGTGCTTCCAGATGCGGTTGAGCCTTTTGGAGATCAGAGTTAGCTCATCTTCATCAGAATCTTCTGATGCTTCTTCAGATTCTTCTGCTTCAGCTTGGAGAGCTTTTGACTTCTCAGATTTAGACTTCTCAGATTTAGATTTCAAAGCTATAGACTTCTTCCTCAGATCCTGCATCTCTGAGCGCTTCATTTCATGACATTTTAGTATGCTGATGAGTTCTTCTAAACTCATACGCTCAACATCTCTTGTAATCTCTATTGAAGTCACTAAAGGCATCCAGCTTTCAGGAAGACTTCTGATAACCCTTATGACATGATCTTTTGTAGTGTAGCTTTTGTTGAAAGGTCTTATTCCAGCTACAAGCAACTGAAATCTGGAAAACATATCCTCAATGGACTCGTTAGGTTCCACGATGAAGGATTCATACTTCTGGATCAAGGACAGAGCCTTTGATTCTTTCACTTTCTTATTTCCTTCATGGGACATTTTCAAGGATTCAAAGATACCCTTGGCAAACTCACGATCTGTAATCTTCTGGTACTCTTCATAGGAAATAGCACTAAGAAGAATAGCTCTAGCTTTGTGGTGCTTTGAGTAAAGCTTCTTTTGCTCAGCAGTCATCTCTGATCTTGAGATCTTCTTGCCATCAGCATCAACTGGACGCTCATAGCCATCCACAATGATATCCCAGAGATCTGCGTCGAAGCCTAGAAAGAAACTTTCAATTATGTCTTTCCAATATTCGAACATTTAACCATCGAACATGGAAGGCTTTTCATTGTAACCATCTTTTTGCATTTCACTGGTGGTAGCCATTTGTTTTTCACACCGGCCCGGATCACTGAATACTGTTAGGTGTGGTAATCAGAACTTGCGCTCTGATACCAATTGAAGGTATGAAAAACGATAGAAATGGGGGTTTAAATAGCGTTTTCAGAATAAAACTTCCCACTTAAGATTTTAACAAATCTTTTGAGACACAAGTAAAGTGCTTAAGATAAGAGATGAGAAAAGCACACAAGGATTTTATCCTGGTTCACTTGATGAATCACTCAAGCTAGTCAAGTCCACCCGTGAAGGTGATTTCTTCCTTCTTAGAATGAAGGCAATTCACTAATCAGAGATTTGTTACAACTGCACTTGAAACCTACAAGTGACTAACAATACACTGACTTAGCTCACACTAAGATTCACTCTCTTAGTCTTCTTTAGGATCCGATCAACCTTGATCTCCTAAAGGTAAACTAAACAATTGTTTAAGAAATATTGTTTACAAAGAAATTGCTTCTGAAAAGCTTGTAGTAAACACAAAGAATTCGATGAAGAAAGAGTGCTTAGAAGATTTGAATATTGCTTGCGCGTATAAGTTTCTTCCAACCGCATCTTTCAGTCTTCAGCCTCTATATATACTTCAAGGATTAGGGTTTGTACATTGCATGGGAATGCTACCGTTGGAGGGCAGATCTGGAATTTCCAGCTTCTGTTGTGGCTAAGAATGTTAGGTTAGGTCGTCAGGATAGTACACTTGCTTTTGTACTTTGGATAGTGACTTGACCTTTAACCTTGTTGAATTCTGATCAGAGGAATGCTTCGTGTTGGAACTTGTGAAGCCTGTTGATCAGAGTCAGAGGGAAGCATGGATCCTCTGACTGTTGTACCTTCTGATTCTGAACTCAGAGGAGAAGTACTTGGTCTTCAGAGCCATTTTGCTTCTAGACTTCAAAGTCTTCGCTTTTCAGCTTCCGGATCTTCAGAGTCTTCTAAACCATCAGAACTTCTAAGCCATCAGAGTGTCTGGGTTATCAGAACGTCTGGATCTTCAGAACTTCAAGTGAGCTGAGTCCATATCAGAGCTTCATTAACTTCAGATCTTCTGAAGCTTTTCTACTGTTCAGATTGAACATAGATATTGCGAAAGCGTTGCTAGGGTCACTCTTTAAGCAAAGTGCTTCTGATTTGTGTGAGATTATATTGAGGTCAGAGCCTGTTAAGAGCACACTCAGAAAACACGTTAGAGTACCATAATTGTTCATACTAAAATGTTAATTTGTAATCATCAAAACATAGAGTTGTACTACATGATCAAAATTTGATCTTACATCCTCCACTTGCTTCTTCAATTCCGTTAGCTCCAACGGTGACATCCTGTATGGAGCGATGGAAATCGGTCCTGTTCCGGGAATCAGGTCTATAGACAACTCTATCTCCCTATCGGGTGGCAATTCGGTGACTTCTTCCGAAAACATGTCGGGAAACTCTCTCACTACAACCGTTCTTTCCATGCTAGGAAATTCTTTTCCTACTTCTAGCGATCCTAAAAGTACATCTAATTCGCGCTCAGATTCATTCTCGCCTGTTCGCTTGAGCCGTTTGGGTTGTTCTTCATCCCCAAAAGTAACTGTCCTATGTCTAGAGTTTAGTGTAGCATCGTTGGTCGATAGCCAATCCATCTCTAGAATCACGTCTAGTCCTTCTAAGGATAAGCACACTAAGTATTGTTCGAAGGTTCTTCCTAGAGTAACTACGCAACACTTCTCACATACCTCAGAGGTTCTACTAATATTCTTAGTCGGAATACTATCTTCTAAGTCCCATGTCAAACTTTTCACTGGTAATTCTAGTTGTTTGACCCTCTCGTGTGATATAAACGAATGCGTTGTACCTGAATCATATAAAACCTTCGATGAGTTCCGGTGATTCAGACGCTTCTTCCATCATCATTGCGAACACCTTCCCTTTGTTGGTGGGGCGTCCTTCCCTCTTATCATTTAACGCATAAATGGTTTTCTCATGTTTAGCATATACTTCAAAAGTAGTTGAGAATTTCTTTTTCAGACTTTTATGTTTACTCATAAGAGAATCATATTTTTCCATTATCTCAGATAAGGCAGTTTTAAGTTCAGAAGGTGAAAAAGATGTGAATACCTCATTTTCATCCTCAGAGTCTGACTCAGCTTCTTATGTTATCTAAACTTCTGATTCTACTTCTTTGTCATTTGTTATAGCCATGAGTGCTGCAACTTCTGATCCATCATAAGAATCTCCTTCTTCTGAATCTAAGTCATACAGAGTTACCATGAGCCCTTTCTTAGTCTTGTAAGTCTTCTTAGGCTTCTTGTCTCTTTTCAGCTTTGGACATTCATTCTTATAATGTCCTGGCTCCTTGCACTCATAACAAGTGACTTCCTTTCCAGAAGGTTTTCATTGACCAGATGAAGACTCTTGTCTTCCATTCTCTTTCTTTGGCCCTCTGAACTTGTTTTTCCTATGTTTCCATAGACGGTTGATTCTTCTGGATATCAAGGAGAGCTCATCTTCTTTAGAATCTCAACTAGAGTCCTCTGATTCTTCTTCCACTTGAAGAGCCTTTTCTTTTTCAGGTCTGGACTTCAGAGCCAAAGACTTAGGCTTCTTTTGAGGTTCATTACCGTTAAGCTCAATCTCATGACTTCTCAAATAACTCATCAGTTCCTCAAGACTGATCCTCAAGACTGATGGTGTTCAGATTTTGTGTCATCTTCAAAGCAGTCACCATAGGTAGCCATCTCTGGGGAAGACTTCTGATGATCTTCTTGGCATGATCAGCAGTAGATTATCCTTTGTCAAGAATTCTAAGTCCAGCAATGAGCATCTAAAATCTGGAGAACATTTCTTCTACAGGTTCATCTTCTTTCATCTTGAAGCCTTCATGCTTCTGGACTAGAGCAAGAGCCTTAGTCTCTAAGACAATTTCATTGCCTTCATGAGTCAATCTGAGAGATTCATAGATATACTTTGTAGAATCTTTGTCAGTGATGTTCTCATATTCTTCATATGAGATAGCATTAAGCAAAATAGTTCTTGCTCTGTGGTGGTCCTTGACAGGAAAGGTGTAGACTTCAACTACAAGATCCCAAAGATCCGCATCAAAGCCAAGGAAGAAGCTTTCAATCTTGTCCTTCCAGTAATCAAACTTTCGCCATCAAAGATAGGTGGTTTGGCGTTGTATTGATCTTTTCTTACAACAGTAGTGGTATCCATAGATTTTTTCACACGACCCGGATCTACTGAACATTGTTAAGTGTGGTAATCAGAACTTGCGCTCTAATACCAATTGAAGGTATGAAAAACACTAGAAGGGGGGTTTGAATAGGGTTTTGCAACAAAAACGTTTCCTTTTTAAGTTTCACGTAAAACACTTGGTAGCAAAGAATGAAGGGTGCAAAGGATAAAGAGAAAAGCATACAATGATTATATCCTGGTTCACTTGAACAAATTCTCAAGCTACGTCCAGTCCACCCGTTAAGGTCATTTCTTCCTTTGTTGAAGGAAGGTAATCCACTAATCAAAGGTTGTTACAACTGCACTAGCACAACTTGCTAAGTGACTAACACACCTAAGAACTAGCAACCACAAAGACACACAAGTCTTAGTCATCTACAGGATCCTGACCTAACCGGTCCCTTAAGGAATACAAACAATATGATCAAAATTTTGTTTCCAAAGCGTACTTCTAAAACAAGCAAGGTGTAAACAGATTTAGAACAGTGAAGAAAATGATTGCTAAGATATTCGCTTGAGTGTAGGTTGATTGCAATAAGTTTCTTAGAATTTTCTTCCTTTCTTCAGCCTTTAAATACTCCAAGCCTTGAGAGATTGTTCCGTTGTGAAATTTTATCCGTTAGAGGGTACATCTGGAATTTCCAGATCGTACAATGGTTGAGTACCAAAGTTGTTCATACACAAAATATATACTTATTATCATCAAAACCTAGAGATGTAAACAGAACCAAATCTTGGTCTTACATCCCCTTATTCTAGTTAGGTGTTTCTCCCACCATAGACGAGTTATCTTCCACATAGTTATCTTCCACATTAGGTGGATTTGTTACCTAATAAGTTAGTTTTTTTGCCTGATTTTCCCCTTTTGTGGCCACCACATCCACCGCACCAGTATCCTCCATGTCACCACTTCAACCTCCAACACATCCCTCACCTCTTCCACGGCCTCCATGTGCAATCATCAACGTTATATTGCAGCCACCACTGCACCTTTGCACCTCAACATGTGCTATGATGCACTCCATTCATCCAGTATTTTGTCTTCTTATGGTTTCAGTCCTTGTTTTTGGTTCTTTATTTTGAGATACTACTTGGTGATGATGGCCTTGTAGAATATATGGAAAAGATGACAAGGCTTTGTAAATAGGAAAAGCAACATCAAAATTGAATATAGAGTTTTCGCTTTGAAAGTAGAAGATCAAGTTTTCTAGGAACCTTTGGAGTTTGTTATTTTAGTTGAGGTTTATGTGTGGTCTTCCTTTTTTTTCTTGTCTTTACTTTGTTTCAAGTGGATTAGAGAGTGCTAGCTTATTCTATGATGGGTATCTGTTGTGCTATATTGTAGTCCTCCTTACGGTTGGATTCCCTGAATTTGTTAGTGTCGTTTGACTTGCCTTAGACCTTAATCTAGTTATGAACCTTTGACAAAAATAAGTGGAAATAAAAAAAAGTCATAATTTAGATAATATCTACTATTCTCGAATAAGTATATATTTTATGATAAAATCTCTATCATATTTCACATGATAAGGGGACACTCCTTAGATATATGCGGAGTTTTTTAGGTTCTGATCTGAGTCTCAAATGTGGATCTCCATGCTTTTAAAGATGTTCGAGAACCTGGGTTGATACATGAGAGTAAAATCGCGTCTAGCTGAAGCATCCCAGACTAGCTTCTCTGAGAATCAAACGTGGATCTCTGAAACCATGGTACTGCCAAATCAAAACTTTTGAAGCATCTCCCTTTGTGCCTCTTTTCCCTTCATCTTCATTGGCCACTGCCATGGTGGTTTCATTTTTTCCACTACCAATCGATTTTCTGAAGAAGTATTTGCAACTGCCATGAATCTCTTGAGAAAGGTTCTACCTTTGGTTCCTTCAATTTCTCTATTTCTTCAGACCAAGTTTGTTTCTCTCAAAAAAGGTTCTACCTTTTGTTCCTTCAATTTCTCTTCGTTTTAGCTTCAGGACCATGGTTAACTTAGCATGTGGAGGAAGTTTACACTATTGGAAATTGGAATTGTGTAGTTGGGTGTGGCACGCACATGCTTGAAAATAGGAAAGAAAGGGTATTTTGATTCATGTCGGATCGGTTTTGCAGAAGTACATGTTGGTGGTAAGCTGGGATCAGTATTCTTAGATGTTTGGGGCGGCGTTAAACAACTTATTTACCAAACATAGTGTAGTTTTGGAACATATTTATCATTAGGCTTAAATACTCTAAAGGTCCCTGTGATTTGAAAGGGAATCAAACCTGGTCCCTAAAATATTTTTGCATCAAATAAAGTCCCTAAAAATTTTTTTTTAATTCAATTAAATCCGAAGTGTGTCAATTGCTGATGTGTCAAAATTTGTCCCCACTTACCATTTCCACGTGGCTTTTAACATTTTTTAAAAACCCGATTAAATAATTTTTTATTCCAAATCAAAGTTAATCCCTAATGTTATCATCACAGCCCCAGTTAATTACTAAGTAATCATCTTAGCCCCAAATCATATGTTATAAACCCTAATCATGTAAACTATTGAAGAAGAAGAGAACGAAGAATCAGAGGAAGAAGAGAACGAAGAAGAGAACGTAGAAGAGAAGGAAAAGGGGATCCACCATAGCTGACCACTCGACAGAAGGTAGAAGAGACAAAGAGGTCCACGATTTGAAGATGAATCCCCAAAATCACGAAGCATCCATGAACCCAAGGTTCAGTTCGCGTTCCTCCACCTCATGCTCTGCACTATCGTTGAAGAAGTGTGGCTGTGGGAAAGAGGTTATTCTCTACAGATCCAATTCGACGAATAACCCTGGAAAGCTTTTTTGGAGGTGTCCTGATTGGAAGGTATTTTGAATCTCCAATCTGTTTCCCATTATGTTTGATGTCGAATTACTCTCCCCTTATGTTTTTTCTCAAAAAAATTTCAGGAAAAAGGGAATTGTGGTTTTTTCCAGTGGGATATACGACCTGTTGCTGAGGATGAATGAAGGATTGAACCTGAGGCAAGACATGAAGGAAATGATGGAAAAAAAGCTAGCTAGGTTGAAGGAAGACATTGATGAAATTGTGCAGAAGGCAATTGAGAACTTCAGGAAAGACATGGATGACAAGAAGGACAAGAAAATAGAAAGGATGAAGATAAAGCTGAAAAATGAGGGATTGAAGTTGAAGTTGAATGAGGGACCTCTTTGTCTCTTCTACCTTCCGTCGAGTGGTCAGCTATGGTGGATCCCCTTTTCCTTCTCTTCTACGTTCTCTTCTTCGTTCTCTTCTTCCTCTGATTCTTCGTTCTCTTCTTCTTCAATAGTTTACATGATTAGGGTTTATAACATATGATTTGGGGCTAAGATGATTACTTAGTAATTAACTGGGGCTGTGATGATAACATTAGGGATTAACTTTGATTTGGAATAAAAAATTATTTAATCGGGTTTTTAAAAAATGTTAAAAGCCACCTGGAAATGGTAAGTGGGGACAAATTTTGACACATCAGCAATTGACACACTTCGAATTTAATTGAATTAAAAAAAAAAATTTAGGGACTTTATTTGATGCAAAAATATTTTAGGGACCAGGTTTGATTCCCTTTCAAATCACAGGGACCTTTAGAGTATTTAAGCCTTATCATTATAGTGTATTTTTTTTATTTACTAAACTAGTATAAATCGCCACTCTAAGTGGTGAGACACACACACACTCACACACACACAGATATATATATATATATATATATATATATATATATATATTGTTTTTTTTAAGAAATTACCACAATAACGACACCTTATTTTTTTTTTACTTCCTACTTTAGTGACGGAAAAAAATTCGTCACAAAATCCTAGTAAATAATTTAAAGGATTCAGTAACAGAATAGGGAGAAAGAAGTTTTTCATCGCAGAACACTTAATGACGAATTTTATTTACGATGAAGTCTATTACGTCACCAAATCCAAGAGAACAATATTAAATGAATTAGCAACGGAAACATGAGAAGGGATTCTTCCGTCACGAAAGAGTTAGCGATGAAATATTTTTTCTGTGACAGATAGTTTCTCCATCCATATTCTGTCAATAATTCTTTTAAATCATATACCAAAATTTTGTGACAGATTTGTTTCCGCCACTAAAGTAGAAAGTTAAATAAAAAAAATTAAGGTGTTGCCACTGACATGGCGTTTTCTTAAAAACTAAAAATAATTTAAGGTGTCGCCACTAACTAACAGTGGCGATTTCTTAAAAAAAAAACAAAAAAATTAATATTGTATTGCTACTTAGAGTGGCGATTTACACTAGTTTGATAAATAAATAAAAAAGTACATTATAATGCTAAATATGTTCCAAAACTACTATATGTTGGTATAAAAGTTGGGTTAAACATTGTGGGTTAGGCCTTTGCAGAAATGCCCTTATTTAAATGGTTATCTTGTAATTGAGTTTTGCCCTTCTTGTAATGAAATCAATTTAAATATCATTAATATATATCATAATTAATTTAGTGAAATATATTATAAATTAATTTCATATTAATATAAAGTTAAAAGAATGTTTCAAGGCTTGTATAAGTATTAAAATATCCATATATATTTTGAATACTGCAGGATTAAAATCAATTCTTATTAATGTTATATAAACGAAATTACGTTGCCGGAATTACACCACTTTAACCCACGTTAATCAGACTGAATTTTTGTTAGTCTTAATGCACTATCTTTTAACTACTCCCTCTGTTCCAAAACTATTGTTGTTTTGGCTTTAATGTTTTTCTTTTCTAAAACTATTGTTGTTTTATAAGTCCAAAGAATTTTTCTCATTTTCTTACATGTATGCCCTCATTAAATATAATATCTTATAACTACCACCTCATATTTTTACTTATCAAAATTTTCACGAATTAGTTGACATATGATTATGATTCTCTCTCTTTAATATAACTCAACATTAAATATAAGTGTTTCAGTCAAATTATAACATCAATTAACGTACTCCTAAACTATGTGCATAACCTTAAATAACAATAGCTTTATAACAGAAAGAATATAATTTTTATTTCACCTTATTTTGATCGCGGGCTACGAGTATTATAAAAACAAAAATGATTCATGAACATATTAACAGTGTAGCCATAAAAAACACTCCTGTTCTTGCGGATTTGCCTTCGGAATTACCTGCAGATTTAGCTTCAAAAATATTCGCGGGAAATTTTTATAAGTAAATCCTCAAGAAAGTACCGACATATTAAAAGTGATGGTTTCTCTTTGCATATGTGTAACTGGGCACTGGTAGATATCTGCATCAAAAGGCTCTCGAAGGCAAAGCTGCTGCTGTGCTAAATGCTACAAGTTTCGCTGCAAGACAGTTTGAAAGTCCCTTTTTCGTTCCTGCCTAGCTACCAGCCTAGTCTATTTTATTTTCTTAGTGTTTATTTGATCTTCTAGTTTCGTATGTTCTGTATCTATCTTCTTTGCTTCATGTTTCTCTTGTATTAGATTTCTTGCTTTTTGAACCTCTTGTACTAGTATTCCGACCCGCACCATGCACGGGGAGATTTTTCACAAAATTTTTAAGATTAAGTTAAATAAAAATTTTGTCCTTGTAAAATACATCATTTTTGTTAGTCAAATTAAGTTAAATAACTTTTTAGTATTTGCAAAATACATCATTTTTGTTTTTCGTCCCTAGAATTTTTTTTTTAACATCCTCCCAAAATTAAACATTTTGTTTTTAGTCCTTACTGTCACATTTTTCATCCAAACTAAACGAAATTACACATGACATAGGTTAAATAGTTATTGTGTTAAATGATTATTCTGTTTATTCATTTATACTCTTACATTAGTTGTGGTTATTCCACTTAGATTAGATGAAAAAATGTGAGACCCAAGTTTTTAAGGTTAGAATAAATTAATTAAATTCATATTCACGATTAGGTTTCGATGTATCGTGAAGGAAACCTGAACAAGTGTTTACCAAATGGAATAAATTTATAAAGGAGAAAGTTCAGGAAAAGATTAAGAATAGTATTAAAGTCGATATAAGTTATAACGCGAGTCTTATTCGCTTACGCCTAGGGCAAGAGCGTTAGTAAACGATTAATTTACTCTTAAAGCACTATAGGAACTAATTCCAAAAATCTTCAGAGAAATATAAGAATTCCTCTTAATCCTTTCCATGACAAGCGTTTCGATCCGAAACTCTGGAATGTACGAATGTTCGATTCCAATTCTCAGAAGTTTGCCGAAACTGAATCTCTGATAGCTCAAGAACCTTAAAGTAAACTGTTGATGAAGACTTTTTCTATTCGGAGCTTCAAACGAAGATTCCACACGCGTACACCCATTTCTTTCGATGTTTCTAATCTTTCTTCAGAAGAAAGTTTTCTCGTACGACATCAACTGCAAAAAGTAGTTTCTCGGGTTAAATCGATTCACACCGACTTTGGATCGTTTGCCTTAATTCCAAGAAACCTGTTTCGAGTTCTGAAATTCTGTCGCCAGAACCTATCTTAGAATTCACAGAGGAATGCACATAAAAAATCGGAATCGCGAAATTTTCATTTTTCCGCGTTTTCCATCTTCTATA
Source organism: Lotus japonicus (assembly GCF_012489685.1). Taxonomy (NCBI): domain Eukaryota; kingdom Viridiplantae; phylum Streptophyta; class Magnoliopsida; order Fabales; family Fabaceae; genus Lotus; species Lotus japonicus. Next base: position 53,115,194 of record NC_080043.1, on the reverse strand, counting down.
AATAGCTTGAAAAATCAAAAATTCAAACCCCATTCACCATTAGAGGCCGCGAGCTTGGAGGAGAGAAAGGGAGGAGAGTTTTTCGCCGATTCTTGCCTGATCGTTGCACCGTTCGTTGCTACGCGTAGACCTCGAGGTACTGATGTTTTTCCTTACTTCTGATCGTAAATTCTGTCGCATTTCTCTATGTCTTTCTGTGCTCAAAGTTTTGAGCTTTTTGTAAAACTGTCCAAATAGCTTGATTTCAGTGTCTAAACTTATTTCCTACATGCCCAAGAGCATGAATATCCGGTTGTTTTCTGCTGAATCTCGCCGAATCGTCGCGAAGCTTCAATTCCGTGAAAATACCCATTTTCTAACCGAAGCTTCGTTCTTTGGATTAAAAACTCTCGACTGAGCTTAGTGTCAGTAGGATTAGTTGTTATAAATGTCGTTAGGAACACGCTCATCAAATTTATGTCTCAAAATTCCGACTTTGAGTTTTCGGGCTAAAAACACTTACCAAAATACCCCTGTGTTAGTTTTCGACCCGATAATTTTTCTGAGAGTTTCCCTGGCCTAGATATCGCCTAAGAATACCTAGGAATTAAATTAGATCGAAGAAAAAGTTTGGGAAACCCTATTTTGATAGTGACCGAAACTTATTTGCTATGGTACCGTGTCCAAAAATAACTTTTGGGTTTGTATGACCTGAGTTATAGCATAGCTCTCTCCGTTGTCGAAATTATGGCTTTGGTTTCGTGTCATTCCGAGTTCTGTAGCTCGAGTTATGCACGTTTTAGCGAATAAAGTGTTTTTGTACAAAACTTGAATCGAGTCAAAACTCATCCATTCGGGGGAAGCCCTTCCATTCGTGCCTAAATGTTGTACTCTGAAGCTCCTTGAGCTTTGTCTAACGTTAGTTAGTATTGTTTCGATTGTACCGACTTATTTTGATTGAGTTTTGCTTTGTATGCTCTAAGGTTCGTTTGTGGAAACCTTGGACTTGAAAAGGTAAGGGCAACTTACACTGCTATCTAATGCTTTAGGCGTCGATAATTTTGACTTGCTTATTTATGTTTCTTTATCGCTTTGACTGGAGAAAATGTTTTGAGGCTTCGGCCGTGTGAAACTAATATGAGGCGTGTGTCTCTTTTTTCTGAGAGGCTTCGGCCGTTTACTGGTTTCCGTCTTACTGCTTCCTAGTGGATAGGACAGGGTTATGTTTTACCGCAATTACTTGATTCACATGCCATACTTGCTAAGTGATTAAATGGTTAATCTTAGGCTATGTGAATACTTGTGAACATTATTTTGGAACATGCAATTATTATTGGAATATGCTGACCATATGGTGCAATTTATATCGTTTATTCGTGGACTAACAAAATGTGAGGAATAACAGTTAGTTATGCCCCGTTGGTGGCGAATCATTAAGGGCTCGACAAGACGAACTGAGGTTCAGACTCTTGTCTTCTTTTGTGGTTTCAAGACCTTCTCATGGGATTTTGGGGATATCGGGATCTTTTGAACTTATAGTTTTGGAAAGAAAATATTTTCATGAGAAATTCCATAATGCTTTAAACAACATTCAAACTCCTTTAATTAAATGTTAAGGATCTCAAATGAACTTCTGGGATTTGGATATTAGTTTCGGAAAATGAGAAGTATCGCCGAATCGAAGTTTTGGGGAATCTCATAAGTTTCTGAGTATGCTTATACCCTTTTGCTCGATGAGCAGTTTTATGATTCGACTATCTAAAGGGATAAGTCGGGGAACTATAGGTTTCCAAGTACATTAGTACCCTTCGCTCGATAAGCAGTTTATTTGTTTGGCTATCTAAAAGACAAGCCAAGGGACCATCAGTTTCCAAGTACATTGGTACTCTTTCGCTCGCTGAGCAGTTTTTGATCATCGAAATTTGATGAGTCAGATGACTCAAGAAGTCATCAAGGGTGATTGCACTCTTTTTATAGTTATCTGTCTTTTGTCGCAGAATCGACATTTACCTTAGGGTACAGTAGAGCCAATAAACTCTAACACTTTTGCTAATTAAGCAAGTTTTGGTCTATGACCACAGTATATGCCTTCGGGTACAGTATATGCCTTCGGGTACAGTATATGCCTCCGGGTACAGTATATGCCTTCGGGTACAGTATATACCTTCGGGTACAGTATATGCCTTCGGGTACAGTATATGCCTTCGGGTACAGTATATACCTTCGGGTACAACATGCCTTCGGGTAACTCGGGCATTCGATGGGGGATATGATCGACCGTATGGTTAGGATCGACCTGTTGATGTCAGGCATAGCGGAGGGAAAAGTCGACCCACAGGGTTAGGACTGATCCGGCTATGTCAAGGTTGTAAGTGACACCCGAGGGATATGGTCGACACAATGCCAGTGTTAGGACCGACTCGATCGTGCCCAGCCTACTTCTTCCGGAACCTTTTGAATTGACGTTGCATTGACATAACATGCACTCTAACTATATTTGTTGAGATCTTGATGATTTGATGTTGATAAACATCGTTATGTGTTTTGATGATTTGATGTTGATAAACATCGTTATGTGTTTTGATGATTGAATTGTATTAGAGATTTGATAACATGCTATGTATAAACCTTAGGGTCTCAATGCAGAACTTATATGTATATATACAACATATATATATATATATATACCCCTTATACTTTACCTATTGTCTTGTATTCTCTATACTATATTCCGTAAGTTGACCCTTGCGCGTGCTACCTGTGTGTGGGGGGCTATGTATGCCCTTTTTGTCAGATGCCGTTGACGGATTGTTTCGTGATGCTTCGTCTTTCGGGGAAGACCCGGAGCGAAATGACTACTACTGAGCCTTCGACGTGAACCCGGACTTCATGCAGGATCGGATGAGGGTCGATGTTAGGGGTGTAGTATATGGGGTTTCGTTGTCTTAGCTCTGATTTTCATTTCTTATTTTGGGGCAGGGTAGGTCCCCGAGTATTAGCTTTTTGTGTGGTTCTCTTCCATGAGGATCACTGGGAGTTTGTCGGATGTAGGAGGTCCTTTGGAGGCCGTTTTGGACTGTATTTATAAAACTTATGACTCTGGCTATGGGTTGCACTTGTTTGCCGTTGGGCAATACTTTTAGTTACTTGATGTTACTTCCCGTCACTTGAGGGCACTCGTGACGATGTTTTTAGTTGCAGCGAGGGCTGTACTTATATCATATGTTAGTCGTTGTTAATCGCGATTGAGTTGAGTCTTTATTTCGACAAGTCTTTTTATTTAATCAAAATGAAAAAAAATACCTGCTTTTCCACTTTACTTGATTTTTGGTTACTAAAGTGACGCCACCGGAATCGGGGTGTTACAAAAAAAAATTCTGATGGAGCAAAAAAAGGATTTGATGAAAAAATGTGAAGGCAAGGACTAAAAATAAAATATGAACTTTTGGGAGGATGTTAAACAAAAAAAATTTCAGGGATGAAAAACAATAAAAATGTATTTTCCAGAAACTAAAAGTTTATTTAAGCCTAAAATTAATTATGGAATAAAATTACCTGAATGATTTTAACAAATTATTGTAATTTAAATTTTCTTTTTAAAGAAAGTGGGTGTAAATATATTACATCCCTATAATTTGGTAGCTAAGCTACTATTAAACAGAATTCGTATCCAATACATTCAAAACGTGCTGATAAGAGGATCATCCTGATCTTGAGGATAGTCGAGAGCCAATGTGTGTTTCTGAAATGAAGCTGCAGCTTCTTCCGTTCCTTCAAACTGCCCCAGTTTATCATGGCCACATGGGCGGACTCATGTGTAGGCTGGATGTGGCTATAGCCACACCAGATTTTTTAATTTTTTTTTGTTAAAATCGTATATAGCGGCGGTTTATGATCCGCCGCTAAAAGTTTTGTGTTCATGTATGGCGACGGACAAAGCGCCGCCATAGCTTAATAAGTAAAAAATCAAAATTCACGCTTAACATCAAATTAGAATGCGGTTTTTCTTTCTTTCTTTCTTCCATTGCTTCTTTTCGGCATTCATCAACTTAAAACCCTTTTTCCCAAAAATTGAAAACCCACCAATCTTGACCTTCCTAAATTTCACATCGCATGGACAACCCTGATCACCGCACCAATCAACCACAATTTAAGAGGAAATTCAATTGATTCATTGTCTCTCATAAAAAATCAACTTCGTAATTCACCTTACTATGCCTCACACAATTCATGTTGGATGATCTTTTCTTATTTCTATTTTTTTTAATTTTCAAGTTTCAAAGATTTTTTACCATGTTATTATATATATAATTTTGTTGAATTTATTATATTATCATTTTTTTTTCGAAAGAAAAATAATATTAATGAGGAAATAGTCAAGAGATGTACAAACCCTCCTCACAAGGGCACAAAAAATCAATAAGAACACCACTAACCCAACCAAAGCCAAAAATAACCTCACCAATAGAGGAAAAGAAGCCCAAAGAACCTATTTATTATATTATCATACATTTATATATATTTACTCCTAAAATTATTTAAACAATTTTTAAAATTCATGATAAATTATTTATATTATTAGTTCCTTTGTTGTTTTTCTGTTTTTAATCTGTCTTTGTTTTTCTGTTATTATGACTCCTATGTTTTAAAGCTTACTTGGGAGAGCTATGTTTCCAAGACTCTTTTATTTTATCTAATGTGAATCTCTTTTCTAAAAAAAAAAATTAAGGATAATGATGGATCGTACAAATTATAGTGCAACGAAACCAACGAAAGCTTCTATCACTATTAATTTATGGTGATTTCCTTTTATTTAAAACTTTTGCATATGTATACATATATATAAACATGCATATATATTCCAATTTTTATTGGAAAATTTACAAAAAAAAAAGTAGAATAATATATCATAAAGTACTTATATAATATTTATTAATATTTTTTATAATAAATTATTTTCATGTAAAATATCCTTCCCCGTGAAAACTATCATTATTTTATAAATATTCATTCCACAAATTATTGAAATAAATTACAAAAAAAAGTATTCATTAGTATTTTTTCTTTTTTTTAAATATGAATTTAAATTTGTGTAAAATATTTCTCTCCATGGGAGCTTTCTTTACCTTATCATTTTAACAAAAAATATAATAGGCTATATAAATATTAATATTTTCTAATCATATGATCAATTTTTTATACCATTTTATATATTCACTCTTAAATTTATTTTAAAAAATATGAAAAAGTACTAAAATTATATTTAAAAAATAATTAGTTTTAACACGAAGTTTTTCAAGTAAATTGTTCCTCTTGTGAGTACTATTAATATATATTACGCCCCGTGAAAGTATTTTCCCTATAAAATTATCTTGCGATAAATATATATATATATATATATATATACTTCTACAATGATTTAATTTTTTAAAATATTGAAATTATATTATAAATTATTTATATTGTATTTTGAAATTTTTTTTGAATTGAATATGATTTATTTTTAAATTTTGAATCGTCTATACTTGTTATGTGAGTACCATTTTTTTTTCCAGTTATCCATAATTCTAACTCATATACTGATGTTTATTAAATTACTAAATTAAGTTCAATTTTAGAATAAGACTCAATTAACATGATTGAATGAAAGGTAATGAAATTGTTTGGACAACAATAATTTCAAATTGAGTGATAAAAATCAATTGCATAGCTATTACATTGAACATCAATGATCAATCCAATCTGCTTAGGATAACATGATAGATGTGAGGGACCTTACTCAATTTATTCCCTACAAGAAAAATTGATCCTCACTAGAAAAATCTAAATAGTTAGAAGAAGAACAAAATTTAGATGAAAATGAGTAATTGAAAAAACAAATATCAAATCCTACTTGTATTCATAACTGAAAAACCTTAAGAGATGAAACTAATGAAGTAGCCAATGGAAGATGTGAGAAACAACATAAATTTATGGGTTAAATACTATAACCGTCCCTGAACATTGAGCGAGATTTGAAAACCGTCCCTCGCCGGAAAATTATCTCAAAACCATCCTCAAACTTTCAAAAACAAAATGGACCCGTCCCTCCGGCCACCATAGCTCCGGCGATCCCCTTATGTGGCATTCCACGTCACTTAATGAGACCAGACGTGGATTTTTTTTTAAATAATTAATATTTCCTAATTATTTTTCCTAATTAACCCTAAATCCCCAAATTAACCTAAATCCCCAAATTTTCTAATCTCATCTTCTCTTCTGCATCATCCAGAATCACCAACATCCTCTGTATCATCATCAACACCAGCCACGACCTCCACCACCCCCTCCTTAAAAACCACCTTCAACTCCTCTTCTTTCCTCTTCCAAAGCCAAAACCCAGAAACACAGTTCGTTTCCGATGCATGAAGGTTCATTAGTTAGTGAATTACCCATAATCTCTTCACCCTTCTCTCTCCCTTCCATCTTCATCAGAACAAAGAGCAATTTTCATCGATCTACGTCGTGGCCGGCAACCACTGCACCGCTTCGTCGCGCCACCGCCACCATCCCTTCTCTCTCTTGGTTCAGATCACCAAGTTCGCACCTTTTCCTGGTGTTGCGATTTTGGGTTTCTGCGGTTGGGTGGAGAGGCATATCGGACGGCGACGGGATCTCCATCTTCGGCGCGCGGAACATCTGGATCGACCATTGCTCTTTGTCCTACTGCGCCAATGGGTTAATCGACCCTCAATCTCTCTTCCAGATCTGTTGCTTCAGTTGTTGTTGTTACTGGGTGATAAATTTCTCAGATCTGTAGTCTTTTTTCTTTGTTTTGAGCAACACATTCATGTAAAGATCTAACCCCTTTTTTCTGGGTTCAAGCTTTGTATTTCTGTAATTTATATTGATTTAGCAAAACAGTTATGATAATGGAGATGCAATAGATTTTATGTTCTAGTTCTTCCTCTCAATTTTATTTTCTAGGTTGGGAATATTGTGCAGGTTTTATGTTCTATGTTTTTCCTCTGTAACAATCATTGAGTACTGGCATATTACTTTTGCCTTAATCTGTGCAACGTGGTGGATTCAGCAAGAGGAGAAAGATTGGATTTTGAGGTGGTGGGTGCTGAGAAAATGGTGATGGAAGTTACTCTTGATCTCTCTCTCTCACTCATTTTATGGATTATGGAAGATGAGATTAGGGTTAATTTGAGGATTTAGGGAAAACTTAGGATAATTGGGTTAATTCAGATAATTAGGGAATTTTTTATTTAAAATAAAAAAATCCACCTAAGACTCATTAGTTGACGTGGAAGTACACGTAAGATCTCAGCCCACACATAAGCACGCTGGCTGGACCTATGGTGGCCGGAGGGACGGGTCCAATTTGTTTTTGAAAGTCTGAGCATGGTTTTCAGATAATTTTCCGGCGAGGGACGGTTTTCAAATCTCGCTCAAAGTTCAGGGACGGTTATAGTTTTTAACCCTAAATTTATCAACATTGATGTAAAAAAGATTAAAAAATTGAATGACAAACATCAAATTTAACTATATCTGACTTGTATAATTTGCGGGGCTTATCCTTCCCTAAGAATCCTTTCAAACTTTTTTACCAAGACTTTCTAACACAGAAGCATGAATTTGTCCTTCATGATATGAAAAGAACATAACCAGGTTGTAATTTTTCAAAAAAGGAAATCTATAAATAAACAAAATATAAAGCAGTTAAAACATAGACATATTATACAACAAAACTGATAGTGACCACATCAAACAAAGAGAGCAAAACCTTGCTTGAATTCCTCTACCACGATATCCTTTTCTTTTCCATCATGAACATTAGTCTCATCGTGTATCTGTAAAAATAAAAATACAAACATCTTAAGAAGAAGAGTCCCTAAGGTCATTGGATTCAAGGGTTGGGAAAAACCATCATCAGCCAGGGCATCCATCACATAACAACACAACACAGATGGAAAAATAACAACAGAATTCATGAAAATCCTTTTCATAGAGTTTCAATTTTACCTTTTTAAAATTTCAAGATTTCATATCTTCTGTGTTGAACGACTTCTAGCCCCATCTGAAATTGCAAAAAAAATATATTAGAATCTAAAAGAAATATAAATAGAAGATAAATCTCTTAGACCAAAAAGCAAAGGAACATGTTGCCTTTGAAAGACAAATATCTGATATATGAGGTTTGTCATGATTAAGAGGAAGGAGGGAGAAGTAGAGAAAGTTGTGTGAGAATTTTTGAGATGAAGAACGTGAATTCTGAAGTGTGATAGTAGTTTTTTTTATAATGAATGTTTTTTTATGTTTTTTTTAAAAAATATTATAAATTGTTTTGTATTTTGAATTTCCCTCTTTTTTTGAGTTGAAGATGGATGAATCTATGACCAGTTGCGTTGAGTCTGGCTCATGAGATTTATCATTCAAATTTATTGTATTTATTGTCTCCAAAACTAAAGTATTCCACAATAACGGAGTAAGAGTAGTAAAAAAAACTAATTCAAAAGTATCATTAGAACAACCAATTCCGTTCTGTCCAAAAAAAAAATTAATAGCTAATTCCGTGGTTGTTTTTTAGTTATTTTTTTTCTTTAATTTATATTTCAAATTTTGAAAATATATAGCATAGGTTAAGTGTATATAATTATCAAGTTCTTATAATTAAATTTTCTCAAATTTTGAATGCTTGACACATGTACCTAAAAATGTGAAAGTTCTAGATGTTTGACACATGATAAGCTTAAGCTTATGATGACTCCCAAACTAAAAATGTGGAAGTTCTAGATGTTTCCCAAAACTTTTGACCATCTACACAAGTTCAAAAAATTTTAAAAAGTTGTTAGGTATTCTTTTTCTAATTACTTTCTATGTATTATTTTAAAAATTCATTCTTTGAGTTCAATATTTAAAATAGTCAGTTTTAAAGAAATATTTAAATTAGTCTTCGAAAGTTTATGATAATTTTGAATTTTAAATTTGGCTCCCTTTTCTTGGGTTGAAGATGAACTCATGTATGACCAGGTACATTGTTATAGGACATTTTAAAATTTACCTCTCAAAATATGTGTTATTATGAATTTGTATATTATATTATAACGTGACTAACAAATTCCTAAAATAGAGGTGCTTGAGAAATAATTTGTGGTTATTTTTAGCTTTTGTTTTTTACTTGTTACTTATGTGAAATGGTATATTATTATAGGTTAAGTCATATTGAAAATTTCTCAAATTTTAGATGCCTGACACATGTACCTAAAATTGTGGAAGCTCTAGTTTTTTGACACCTAAGCTTTTGATGACTCCCAAACTATATAATATTAGATTTGACTTCGAGGCTTTAGTCCTCCTTATTATATATCTTTGGTTTTTCCAAAAATCCTCAAGAAAGTTTTGAAATAAAAAATTTCAAAGGAAAATTTGTAGGAAATAACTTTGCGGGGATCTGAATCCGTCGCTAAATGGTGTGCAACACCCCGATTTCGGGTGTCACTTTAGTAACTCAAGAATAAAATAAAGTGGAAAAGCAGATATTTTTTTTTGTTTTGTTTAAAATAAAAGACTTGTTGAAATAAAGACTCAACTCAAACCCGATTAACAACGACTAAAATTCAATATAAGTACAGCCCTCGTTGTAACTAAAAACATCGTCATAGTGTCCTCAAGTGACGGAAAGTAACACCAAGTAATGAAAGTAGAGCCCGCAGGCAAATAAGTGCGACTCATAGTCAGAGTCATAAGTTTTATAAATACAGTCCTCCAAGAAAATAAGTCAGCAAAAAACGGCCTCCAAAAGACTTCCTACGTCCGACAAACTCTGTGTGATCCTCATGGAAGAGAACCACACAAAAAGCTAATAGTCGGGGACCTACCCTACCCCAAAATGAGAAATGACAATTGGAGTAATGACAACGACACCCCATATACTACACCCCTAACATCGATCCTCATCCAATCTAGTATGAAGTCCGGGTCCACGTCGAAGGCTCAGTAGTAGTCGTTTCGCTCAGGATCCTCCCCGAACGGCGAATCATCTCGAATCATCTGTTGGACGTCTGGCAGCAGGCCGACCGCACAAACACAAACATAAACACAAAGCCAAGGCGCGAGGGTCAGCTCACAAAATATAATAGATAATACAAACAACATGTGATGAATAAGGGGGTATATATATATGTTGTATATATACATATAAGTTATGTATTGCCTACCCTAAGGTATATACATAGCATGTTATCGAATCTCTAACACAATTCAATCATCAAAACACATAACGATGTTTATCAACATCAAATCATCAGATCTCAACAACTATAGTTAGAGTGCATGATATGTCATGCAACGTCAATCATAATAAGATGCATGGTGTGCCAATGCAGAATATGCTGACACAAATCCGAATAACGTCACTCTACTTGGCGACAGGACAAACCATTGGTATTGCAACTTAAAGGTTGGGCACCTCGAGACGATCGTAACACTGGCCTCGTGTTTGACCATTTCTGCTCGGGTGTCGCTTATCACCTTTGGCTATAGTCAAGACGGTACAAACTCTACATGGTTTTCCCATTTCTGCTTGCTATGCCGAACATCAACAGGAACGATACAACTCTACACGGATGATCGTCACTTCCTGTTGTGTCAGGTATAGTCAGGACCAATTCAACTCTACACGGCTGATCGTTGCTTCCTGCTATACCGAAGTACTCCGCTTGGCACTTCATCGCGTGTATGCATGAGTGCAATATGATTAGCAAAACAATGATTCGTCCTCACAGGTAAAAATTGGTTCATTGACCAAGGGCTTCTACAATGAGAAACTTAGGCTATAGTCACGTCGGTTGTGACCCTACGGGTTTAACCATTCCTACTTGTTATGCCAGACATCAACAGGAACGATACAACTCTACGTGTAACATCCTGACTTGACGACTGGCCTCACGGTAACAACACGAGTCTTTTCAGCGCGCTTTGTCCTCACTCGCGCACTTCCCGGGAAAACTTCCCAGGAGGTCACCCATCATAATATTGCTCCAAGGCTAGCACACTTAACCATGGAGTTCTTATGAGTTGGGCTCCCGAAAAGAAGTTGCAACTTGTTGTTATGGGTAGTACAATCAAATCTTTTATGTCCTCCTCCACTGTATAGTCCATTCCTATACGGTCTCGGAATACCTCTTGTTCGGGTGTGAGATCGGCTCATTCCTGTGACCCTCCGCCTAGAAGCCTGCCAGGAGCCGCTCCTTGTCCGTGCCTCACTGCACCGACGTTCACTCCCCGCCCTCGTCAGCCCTGGGTGTCACAGGCCCACCAGCTTCCGCTTGGTTCGTCCTCAAACCACACCGTACTGGGAGAGGTTGACTCTGATACCACTTGGTGCAAATGAGGTACTGCTAGAGTTTGAGAGTAAGGAGGAGATTGAGGAATGGAGGCAAAATTTATGTGCAGAAGGATTAAAGACAAATAAAAATCAAATCTGCCCTTTTGAATTTCAAAATCCGGTTTGTAGTTCTAATAACAACCAATTTTCTGTTACAGGTTATTCTTTTAACACACAGGATATGTTTCAGAAATATAGTTGGCCTCTATTCTCCACTTATTGGGACCCACTTCATATTCAGCAGCAACAAATGATTAAGCCGTGTTTGCCTCATGGTTTCTACAACCAAAATCACTTATTCAGTTACGCGACATCTTCGACAACTTTGACAGCTTCTGAAACAGAATGTGTAGTGCGCACTTCACGTGAAACATTCATTCGGACTTCTCCTCATCAAATTGTACGGCAAACCACTCCAAGCATAATCACCATTCCTCTGGTGCGTGATTGTCAGGAGAACCAGACGCCTCAGACGTCCGTGCCCCAAGCTGCGTCCGACCCAAGTGCTCCAACGCCACTCAATTCTCCGAATACAAACTCCTCAAAGAAAAGCTCGCAGTGGGGGTGTCCAAAAGGTAGCAAGAACAAACCCATACCTCTACCCGAGGATTACTTGGAACCAGTGACAGGAGAAGACGGGGTATCTACACGAGCTCAACGTGCCTGGTTGATTGGAAAACAGTTAGGCCTGAAACCTCGCGGATCGGAAGCTCTGATGCTGAGAGGCTTGGAAGCTCAAATCCGAGAAAACCACCCTCACCTTAATTGACATGTCGGGGAAAAAAAAACCAATTCAACTGTCTTTCCCAGTTGTAAGTAGCATAGCACTATTCTGATCCTGAATTATCTTACTCGTGTGATGCTCCAATGGTCATGCCATTGTTACTGTTATGAGGATTAGTAAATTAGTTGAAGGTGGAGTATGCATATATGCCCCTGCTGATTAATTCTGGGCTACGAGATTACTGTTTTTGTTTGGTCAAAGGGATCGTGTAGGGTGCTGGTGGTTCCTAGTCTCATATGGCAGATGTGCTATGTGATTAGAGGGGAATAACATAAACTCTTAAGGACCCATAAACTGGTATATACATGTTATGTGGTTTATAGGATTTCGGTTTTTGCTGGTTGATATGATTGTGGAAGCTAATTTGCTATCTAATGAGAAATGGAGGCCTATTAAAGGGCAACCTTAGTGGAGAATGTATCATTTTGGATAATTGCTGCAAACTTGATCTCTTTGACAGTATGGAATTTGGAACCATTGATTTTGGTAACAGGTTTGAAGATTAACCGGGAATGCAAATTTTCAGGGAGTCTAGTTGCTGCACTTCTTTGCTTTACCACGGGCGGATATTGATATGTTTTGAGGAGATTTTCTCTTATATGTTAGCTGGAAGGATTTCCTTTTCTTGGAGAGGTGTGATCTGATTTCGGTGTTGCATTGGTGAGGCTTAGGCTATTTTTTCACCCATGAGCCTGAGATCAAGGCAAGAAGAAGGGCCTTAGAATTCTGTAATGAGTTTGGCTTGTGTGGGGTGATGGTAGAAAGCGATTCGTCTCTGGCGGTGGGGTGGGTGAATAAGCTTTCTTGCAGGCCTTGGAATTTACTACCAGACTTACATTCGGTTGATATGCTACGTCGTGAGGTTGGTTGTCGAGAGGTTAATCATATATATAGGGAGGCAAATGTCCAAGCTGATTATTTGGCTAAGTCGGGGTGTGATAGGCAAGAGGAATTATGTGTATATTGTCCCTAACATTGAGAGACTTATGCAGCAAATCTTTCTTGTTTTATTCTCAATTTATGCAGGGTCAGTTTGTCAAGGGAATGTGGAACTTTGATGTATAGGTGCTGAGTAATTCGTAGAATCACTTGTGTTGCTGCTGCTGCTAGAAGACAAACAGATGAAACTCTACACGGTTGACCGTCAAATCCTGCTACACCAAGAGTACTCTACTAGGTACCTTACTAACGCCCAGATCCTGGGCTAAGCCCGTCTACAAATTCTTTTCCATAATATGAGTTCCCTTAAAAATAGTTCTCTTATTAGGTAAAATGTTTCATCGTAAGTTAGTACATTATGTTGTTAATTCCAAAATCCAATTCTCATTTTCCAAAACCTTTCAAAATAACGTTCCTAAAACTAGGATCACCGACCCATTCCCGTTTTCCAAACTCAAGTTCGTTCCTAAGTCTTTTCCATCAAATCGTCGTCATTAATTAAAAGCGCTATATTCTTAATAAATATATTATGAATTTATCTATATAAAACAGATTATGATTATTTTTGATCCAAAACTCTATAAGTTCAAAATTCCCATCAAACCCAAACAACTACCCGAGAAAACACTAGATCCCCTAAAACAATAAAGGTTCGAACCTTGGTTCGACCTAACAAACATTCCCAAAATAAACCGGTCATTATCGTGACGAAGGTAAGTGTATTCTACACTCCGAAAGCCGCATCAAATGCACGAATATAATCAACACAATTTAATCATAAACGCAAATGCATCAAGCTCTATAGAGCGATGAATCAATATTGCAGTGCTGTAAACATAACCTTGTCATATCCACTGGAAAGCGATAAGACAGAAACCAATAAGCGGTCGAAACCACTGGAAATGCATCTTTGTTTTCCCGTGTAAGCTTACTTCCTTTTGCCCTTTGGCTTCGTCGCCAAGCGTTTCCGATATTCGTACCGAAAATCAAGTTTCAGAAACTTGTCGGCGAAGAGTCGCGAGAGAAAGTTGCGGCTCACGGGGTTGACGGAGGAACTTTCGCCGGAGACACAAAGAAAGGTTGTTCCTTCATCCTTTCGCGGCCAGAAGCTCAACGACGATGTTCATTTCCCCAAAGGATCGACGGTAAGTTCTGAAAGTTCAGTCGAAGGTCGACGGTGGTTGTCGGGGTCGTCGAATAAAATGACCTAAATATGAAATTGAAAATAGGGTTTTACTCTCCTCGCGGCAAGGATAGCCGCAGTACACTCCGTTTTTCCACCGGTCGCCGGAGTTGACCGGAGAACGCCTCTGAAGGCGGCAGCGGCAGCGGTTGACGGCGATGGAACGTATTCGGAACATGGGTTTTGTTGTGGTCGTGGCAAGGGTTCCAATGGGACTAACCTCGCTGTGAACGGAGGTCCGAGTACACCAGAATCGAAGGTCGAAGTTTGCAACGCCGGCGACGTCGGCGCGTCGTTATGCTCTGTATTCACGTCTTGCTGCCTCTGTTCTTGTTCATGGAACTCGCCATTATGCTCTCGGTTGGTGGCTGTTGCTTGCGACCTTGAACCAGAGGAGGTGGTGGCTCGTGTGGAAGGAGGTACGTGGCGGTGTGGCTCGAGTGATGGTGAGGTGGTGGTCGTGGCGTTCACGTTTGTGGCCATGGAGAAAGAAGCTTGTGGTGATGGCTGCTGTTCTGTTATGGGTGGAGAAAATGATCCATGGTGGTGCGTTTCTTCATGGAGAGGGGTCGGTGGAGGTGGTTTCTTTGGTGTCGTGGCTGTGAAGAGGAAGAGATGGACGTTGTGTATGGGTGCAGCGTGAGGGAGAAGAAACTCGTGTTGGAGAAAAAGGGAGAAGACATGGTGCTGCTTGGTTGAAAATGAATCCATGATGGTGAGAAGAAGTGTGTGCGTGTTCAGCCAAGGAGGAAGAAGAAAGAAAATGGGTCTTTGGTTGTCATAACCAGAAAATTGAACTAGGTGAGGGAGGAAAAAGCATGGAGATGTTGCTGACTTGTGGTGCTATAGCAGAATTGAAATGGATGAAGGGAGAATGGCATGGTGATGGTCGTGGTTGCTGCGGCAAGAGGAAGAAAAAAAAGAAAACAAGAAAGAAGAATCAGATGCTTGTGCGTGAAGAGGAAAGGAATTGAGCTTCCTTGTCTGATGGTGTTCAGTGAATGGGGCTTGGAAAATATCTGAAATATGTGGCACGTGGAGGAGGGAGGGCCAAGTAAAAGAGAAGATGTTTTTTATGCCTATATCATGAATCATTGTTACAACAATTAAAAAGGATTTATGAGCATATCAACAGTACCGACATGAAAAAAACACCCATGTTTTTGCGGATTTTCCTTCGGAATTATCTGCAGATTTTGTATCAAAAATATTCGCGGGAAATTTTCATAAGTAAATCCACGGGAAAGTTTTTAAATAAAAATTTTTAAAGGAAAATACGCAGGAAATAACTTTGCAGGGGTCCGAAACCACCGCTAAATGACACAAAAAAACCACAGCAAAATCCCCAAGAAAATACGTAGCAAAAAGCCTAGGAAAATGGATTATTTTAGGTGTTAATGAATCATTATTTTTATAAAATAAGCATCGTTGGGGTAATTTTGTACAGGTCACTAGCGCAGGGTTAGACGTCAACGCATAGAGACATGGGACCGGGTTACATGAGACTGCACAAAGCACTATGATTGAGTCCCATGGGTACGCGTGTGAGAGGAAAAAGTTAAACCCATCAAGAGTGATTGACTTGGCTAGCATTGATTGGAGTGCCCCAAGAAAGAAACAACCACCTTTCATCCTTTTTTTTTTTGAAAGTTAAACATATATTATATAAATAAGAAATGTTGAGAAACAACCCCTCTCAACATGGGTAAATTAACCTACCCAGCATAACACCGGACAAAATTCAGCTCATATAGCACAAACCTCCCAAAGAAACCAAGCACACAAGAACGTGCTATAAACCTAGTAAAACCCCCAAGCGGCTACTCCTCTAAAAAGATCTTAAAAGTAAAAAAAAAAAAATGACAACAAATTTGACCATTGGAAACCAAGCCGCTCGACACCTGCAAGAAATACCAAATCAGAAGAGCAAACCTAAAGTTCCAACAGATAAAACCAAACCACGCTATAGTGCTGAAGTTAAAAACCAAGATAAGGAACAAAACTAAGACAACATGCTCCAAAAACAGCCTCCTGATGACCCTCATTTAGTCTTGGTTTTAGGGTCATTTCGTTGTAAGTTTTAAGTCTTTTTGTCGAGTCTCATGTAGTATTTCATTCATTCTCATGCATTTTTATCTTTATTAGTGTCTTTTCTTTGATTTGGTAATTTCTTAGTTTCATGAGGGCTTTATTTGCATTTTAGTTTAGTTTAAGAGTTTATTGAAAGTTCCACTTGTTTTTAGGGCCTTTGTGCAAAACTGACCTCTTAGTTTCTAGATATTTCCTAGCTTGTGCATTAAGTTTTTCATGTTGGATCAGCTGAAGATGGAAGGTCTAGGTGCTTAAAGACTTGAAGGAGGCATTAAAGTGGAGTTAAATTGAAAATTAAAGGTTGTCAGGCGAGCTGGGGCGCTTGAGCGCCCCACATGGCGCCTGAGCGCCCGACACAGCAGAAAACTCGCCCTTTTTTTCCTATAAATAGGATTTTAGTCATTTTCATTGAGATCTCTTATCATTTTTCACATTTCATAAGTTGAGTTTAGTCTCTGGAGCCTTAGGAGCTTATCCAAGACCTATGTTCCAAGTTCTATCTTTATTTTATTGTATGGATTTCATAGCCATGCTTGGCTAAAACTCTTCTTGCTTTGGGTTCTTTGTAAGACTTTGGATGTTTTAGTTATAATTCCTCTTCTATTGATGTTGTTATGAGTAAACCCTTGAATCTCATTACTATGCTTCATCTTTTAAGCTTGAACGCATGCTAGCTTTATGCTTTTCTATAATCATAACGGAAGTATGTTACAGATTAGGGACTTGTTGTGGGATTACCCCTCTATGCTTGCTACTAGGAATAAAGGAATGGTTGGGGTTTGTTGATCTGAAATTGAAAACTTAATGCCTCAAACAATTGTTTAAGTACACAAGGAATTGGGCTTATCATTTGATTTGAGAGTATTACCTATGTGAGGCATCGATAGGTAGTTGTTTAGATTAGAGCATCAAGGAGAGGCTCAGAGTTTTGTGGATAGAATAGGTTGACTAAAACTGAATTAGTTAAGCAAGAACCCAAGGCATTCTCATCATTGATCTTTTCACACTTATCTTTGTTAGCTTGATAATTAATCAACTCAACAATCAATCCTTAAAACTGAATTTTATTTGCTTTCCAACCTTGAACTTGAATCTTAAACCGAATTCGCATTCCAATTCCCTGTGGTTCGATAAATTAAAACCGGGTAGATTCTGTGCACTTGCAGATTGACCAATACCTCCAGACCCATAACGTGGCACAACAACGAACCACCCATCCAGAACCGTGTCGAAGCCAAGACGACGCTGAAGCCGGAAGGCGACCGTTGCCACAACGAGCAATCTACACATAAACAAGCCACACATGATCCAACCAACCACACATCAGCTTCGACCGACACGAGCCCAACCACAACCAGCGAACTCCACAACCACCGTCGCTAGAAAACATCATAGCAAAAGCCCAAAAACCCCGAAACTCAAACCCACATAGTTCAAGAGTATATAACTAAATAAGACCCACAATTGGTGAGGGGAATGCATTAATTCATTCCCAAATCACTATATCCCAGCAGCATAATACCTTCAAACAATCACTACACCCACAGACCCTCCCAATAATCCAGCAGTTATTAGAACAGAGAGCCTCAATCCATGGTAGTAGATCATCCCAACTTCCATTGTTGTCCAACACACAAGCTCGTAGTAAATCTTCCAATGATTGAATAGTTCTCTCTGTATGTCCATCAGTCTGTGGATGATACGCAGAACTTAATCTCAGCCTTGTTCTCAATGCCTCCTGATTAGCTCCCAAAAAATGTGAAGTAAATTTTGGGTCTCGGTCCGAAACAATGCTAGTCGATATCCCATGAAGGCATACAATCTCAGCTATATAGATCTCTGACAGTTTCTCCACGTTGTAGGTAGTCCTCACAGGTATGAAGTGTGCAGATTTAGTCAATAGGTCTACAATTACCCAAAGCGAATCATATCCCTTCTGAGTTCTTGGCAAAGCCCCCACAAAGTCCATGGATATGCTATCCCACTTCCATTCTGGCACATCCAAACTCTGTAGCATGCAGAAGGCTTCTGATGTTCTACCTTAGCTTTCTGACATGTCAAACATGCAGCTACATACTCAGCCACTTGTCTCTTCATTCCTGGAAACCAAAAATTTATCTTCAAGTCTTGGTACATCTTTTTCATTCCAGGATGAATACTCAGCTTTCTCTTGTGACCTTCATCCATAATCAATCTTCTCAACTTAGGGTTGTTAGGTACCCAAACTCTGTCCTTACATCACAGGATGTTGTCATTTCCTACCTTAAATTATGGGTCCTTTCCATGAATTACCAAATTCCTTTTCCCAAGTAGAAACTCATCTTGCAATTGTTGATCTCTGATATCTTCCATCAATCCATTGGCGATCCTGATCATACCGAACTTCAGCTTTCCTTCGGACGATCTTACATCCAAACTTAAATCTCGAAATTGCTCCAGCAATTCTAGCTCCTTAACCATCATCGACGAGATATGCATCTTCCTGCTCAAGGCATCAGCAACAACATTTGCCTTTCCAGGATGATATTGCAAGGTAAACTCGTAGTCCTTGATGAATTCCATCCATCATCGTTGTCTCTTGTTCAGCTCTTTTTGATCAAACAAGTACTTCAAACTCTTATGATCACTAAATATGGTAAAAGTGCATCCATATAAGTAATGTCTCCAGATTTTCAGTGAAAACACAATGGCAGCTAACTCCAAGTCATGAGTTGGATAGTTCTTTTCATGAATCTTCAGTTGTCTTGAAGTAGAAGCTACTACATTCAGATGTTGCGTCAGCACACATCCTAAGCCTTGATGCGAAGCATCACAGTAAACCTCGTACGGTTCTTCTGGTTGTGGCAGAATGAGTACAGGTGACGTTGTCAAACGTTCCTTCATCGTCTGAAAACTTGTTTCACACGCCTCTGTCCAAGCAAAAGGTTGATCCTTCCTCGTAAGTTGAGTCAAAGGTCCAACAATCTTAGCAAAGTTCTCAATGAAACGACAATAATAACCAGCTTAACCAACAAAACTTCTGATCTCAGTCACAGTCTTTGGTTGTTCCCACACTAACACGGTCTCTACCTTCGATGGGTCCACAACTATACCTTCTTTAGAGATCACATGGCCTAAGAACTTAACTTTTTCGAGCCAAAATTCATACTTGGAAGGGTTGGCATACAACTTTTTCTCCCTCAGCACTTGCAAAACTTGGCGTACATTGTAAGACCCAAGTTTTTAAGCTTAGAATAAGTGGAAGAGATTTCCATTTACGATTAGGCTTGACGTATCGTGAAGGAAAAACCTGAACAAGAGTTTATCGAATGGAATAAATT
Source organism: Lotus japonicus (assembly GCF_012489685.1). Taxonomy (NCBI): domain Eukaryota; kingdom Viridiplantae; phylum Streptophyta; class Magnoliopsida; order Fabales; family Fabaceae; genus Lotus; species Lotus japonicus. Next base: position 53,095,524 of record NC_080043.1, on the reverse strand, counting down.
TATGAAGGAGGAAGTTCAGGAAAAGTCTAAGGATTGTACCAAAGTCGATTTAAGTTATAGCACGACTAATATTCGCTTTAAAACCTAGGACAAGAACCTTAGGAAATAAGACTATGTTCCACCCTTGGAACACTGTAGGAATTTCTTCCAAAAATCTTCAGAGAAATGTTAGAACTTCTTTTTTTCCATATATCACAATCGTTTCGAGGCGAAACCCTAGAATCTACGAACGTCCGATTCCAATCATCGGAAGTTTGCCGAAACTGAAACCCTGGTATTTCAAAACCCTAGAATCAACCGACGATGAAGACTTTTTCTATTCGGAGCTTCAAATGAAGATTCCACACGCGTACACCCATTTCTCTTGATGATTTCAATCTTTCTTCAGAAGGAAGTTTTCTATTCCGACATTCGATGCAAAAAGTAACTTATCGGGTAAAATAGTTTTACACCGACTTTGCATTAGTCGCCTAAAATACAAGGAGACCTCATTTTAGTTTTGGAATTCTTTCGCCAAAACCTATCTTAGAATTCACGGAGAATGAAGCCGGAAAAATCAGAATCGCGAAACTTTCATTTTCCCGCGTTTTTCCATCCTCTATATAGCAAGCCTCGAAAACCAAAAATCATACCGATATTTCTTTGAAGAATTAGAAGATTCAGCGGGGAGAATATCGTGTCTAGAATACATTGGAATCAGTAGGAAGAATCGGAAATCACTCTCATATTTTTATCTTAACTCTATGAGCAAAATCCTCCGATATCTGAACAAATATGTACCGGTTTACAAAATATCTTCTCAAAATATCTGTTCATACTTATCCAATCTTGATAAATATCTATTCATACTTATCCAATCTTGATAAATATCTATTCATGCTTATCCGATCTTTGATAAATATCTTCCATTTCATTCCCTATATATATATGTTGAAGCTTGAGACAAAACCTCACAAACACACACACACAACCCGCGACCAAGAGGAGAGGAGGAGAAGAAGATTTTCTTGATTTCTTGCTTGATCGTTGATCCGACAGTTGCTACTTCAAGGTGTCGAGGTATAGTCGCTAATCCTTACCTCTGATCGCTTTTTCCATAGCTTTTTTCTATGTCTTTCTGTGCTCATAGTTTTGAGGTTTTTACAAAACTATCCTGAATACTTCATTTTTGATTCTAAACATCTTCCTTACGTGCCCAAGAGCACTTCTGTCAGATTAGTTTTTCCGTTATGTCGCCGGATTTCCGCCGGAATCAATTTCTGCTTAAAATACCCATTTTTAAGCAAAGTCTCAACCTTTGAGCTGAAAACTATCGCCTTAGCTTAGTGCTAGTAGGATTAGTTGTCATAAACGTCGTTGGTGACGTCCCCATCCAATTTGCATTTTGAGATTTCAGTTTTGAAATTCTGAGCTAAAAATAATGACCAAAATACCCCTGCGGCAGTTTTCGATTCGATAATTTTTCTGAGAGTTTCCTTGGCCTAGATATCGCCTAAGAATACCTAGGAATCGATTTAGATCGAAGAAAAAGTTCGGAAACCCTATTTTACATAGTGGCCGAAACCTATTGCTTAGGGTAACGTGTCCAAAAATAATTTTTGGGTCTCTATGACCTGAGCCATTGCGTAGCTCTTTCGATTGTCGAAATTTTGGCGCTGGTTTCGTGTCATTCCGAGTTCTGTAGCTCGAGTAATGCTCGTTTTAGCGAACGAGGTTCTGTCGTCTATCCATGCTTAAAAAAAATTGTACTCTGAAGCTTCTTAAGCTTTGTCTAAACGCTAGTTAGTATTGTATTGACCGAATTGACTTGTTTTGATTGACCTTCGCTTCGTTTACTCAAAGATTCGTTTGGAGGAACACTTGGAGCAGGAAAAGAGGATTGTGAAGGAGCCTTGCGTGAACACACTGGACGAGTTCGAGGTTAGGGCAACTTACTTGCTAGCTAATGCTTTGTAGGCGTCGATAAATTCGACTTGATTTATTGTTTATGCATATGAATTGTCTGGATTGAAAATGTTTTCTGAAGGCTTCGGCCGAGTGAACTGATTGAGACGTGTGTCTCCGTTTTCTGGGCTTCGGCCGACATGGGAGATTAGGATTTATCGCATTGATATGTTGATAATTGACTCGCATGCTTAATTGTTAAATGGTTAACTATAGGCTATGTGATTATTTGTTCACATGATATTTGGATTATATTGATTATAATGTGTCTTTCTATTACGCACTTGAATTGCTGACTATATTGAATATACCGTGCATTTGTGCGAATGAGTGAGGAATGTCAAGATAGTGGATAACGGGTAGTTATGCCAGACTCCTGACGAGTTTTTAGATAAAGTTTGATGGGACGGACCGAGGTTCGTACCCTATTATTGTTTTATGGATCGAGACCTTCTCAAAGGAAAATTGAGTTTGAAAATGATATTGGAAAAACCCCATTTGAATTCACGTAAGAACTTGGGTTGTTCTGTCTAAGGCAAGAAGGGCTTTTAATGAGGCATTGTGCCCGGCTAGCTTACCTGGGAACTTCTCGGGCCATTACTTGGGTGATGATGGACCTTTTGTTTTGAGACCTTCTCCAGGGAATCATTGGAATTATGGGATCTTTGAAACTAATAGGATTAGAGACAAAACTTAAACAATTTCATAATGAACCTCCATAATGTATTAAACAACCTCAAAACCCTTAATATAATGATAAAAGACTCAGACGAAAGTTTAGGGCTTGAACATTAAGTTTTGAAAATGAGAAGTGTCGTCGGATCCAGGTTTCTGGAGAAAACATTGTGCGTTGGCACTTTGCTCGATGAGCAAGTTTTATTGGTTGGCCAATCCAAGGGATAAGCCGGGGAACTAGTCAGTTCTGAGTATGTTGATACTCTTTTGCTCGTGGAGCAGTTTGTTTGGCCATCGAGATGGTGAGCCATGGTAAGTTGAAAGGTCACTGAGTGCGAGATGCATTCTTTTGCTCGTGGAGCAGTTTGGTTGGCCATCGAGACGGTGAGCCAAAGTGACTAGGAAAGTTACCAAGTGTGACTAGCACTTTTTTGTTTACCTTAGGGTATTGTAGAGACGATGTACTCTAGCTAGATACGTGTGCCTTGGTGAGGACGATTCGTTGTTTGGCTAACCATATTGCATTCATGCATACATTTCTTGGAAAGTGTGCTGCTTTCCGAAGGACGATCTCAGATCGGACTTCATAGGAGCGAGATGCTTCACAGGAGTGTGCTACTTCACAGGAGTGTGCAGCTTCATAGGAGCGAGATGCTTCACAGGAGTGTGCTGCTTCACAGGAGCGTGCAGCTTCATAAGAGCGAGATGCTTCACAGGAGTGTGCTGCTTCACAGGAGCGAGATGCTTCATAAAAGCGAGATGCTTTAGCGGAGCGAGATGCTTCGAGTCATCGTGAGGGTGACATTTTATCCGGATCATATTTTGAGCATGACATTGCATTGGCATACCATGCATTTAACTATATTCGTTGATATATTGCTTATCGAGTTTTCGAGATATAACTTATTGAACTGTTGAGATATTGAATATTGAATTTAGAAATCTGATAACATGTTATGTATATACCTTAGGGTAGACGATACATAACTTATATGGATATATACAACCTATATATATATACCCCTTTATTCATCACATGTTGCTTGTATTATCTATTATATTCTGTGAGTTGACCCGAGCGCCTTGGCTTTGTGTGTATGGTTGTGTTTGGGCGGTCGGCCTGCTGCCAGACGTCCAACAGCTGATTTAAGATGGATCGTCGTTCGGGGAGGATCCGGAGCGCAATGACTACTACTGAGCCTTTGACGTGGACCCGGACTTCATGCATGATCGGATGAGGGTCGATGTTAGGAGTGTATTATATGGGGGGATTGTTTTCACAGCTCTGATTGTCATTTCCCGTTTTGGGGCTGACTTATCTCCTTGAAAACTGTATTCATAAAACTCATGGCTCTGACCATGGGATGCACTTATTCGCCTGCGGGCACTATCCCCAATTACTTTATGTTTATTATCTTTGGGTTGAGTCTTCATTATGTTAAGTCTTCTATTTGAAAAGAAAACGAAAAAAAATATTTACGCATTTTCCGCACTATTGATTTAAAGTCACTAAAGTGACACCACCGAAATCGGGGTGTTACATACATGCTCCTCATGTTTCGTCGCATCCTCTGAGTGGATCAAAATGTCGTCAATAAACACCACGACGAACCGATCTAAGAATGTATTAAAGTTTCTGTTAATATAATCCATCAAGATAGCAGGTGCATTTGTCACTCCAAATGGCATCACTAGATACTCGTAGTGTCCATAGCGAGTTCTGAATGCAGTCTTCTGAATGTCCTCAGTCTTCACTCTAATCTGATGGTAGCCCGACTTCAAGTCTATCTTTGAGAACACTGCAGCTACTCGAAGTTGATCCATCAAATCGTCAATTATGGGTAACAAATACCTATTCTTAACGGTTGCTTTGTTGAGTTATCAGTAGTCAACACACAATCTAGATCTCCCATCCTTCTTCTTTACCAACAACACTGGCGCTCCCCAAGGCGAAACGCTTGGTCGAATAAATTCTTTAGACAGAAGATCCTATATCTGAGACTTTAATTCTACTAACTCCGCAGGTACCATCCGATATGGCGCGATCGAAATCGGCCCTGTTCCTGGTACGATGTCAATAGCAAACTCAATGTCGCGTACAAGTACATCTCTAGGAAAAACATCAGTGAAGTCTCGCACAACTGGAATATTGTCCACATCCGGGTTCTCTTTACCCTCTAAGTTCAGCAACAACGAATACTCTTGAGATCCTTCGTTCAAAGAGACACTAATGTGATTGGCGCATAGATACTCGAAAAGATCCGAGTCAGGAAACACCACTCTGTTTCGGTTACAGTCCAAAAGACAATGATAATGGAACAACCAACCCATTCCTAGAATAACATCTAAGTTCTTGAGAGTTATACATACTAGGTTAGCATGAAAGGTTCTATCTCAATATGTCACCGGACAATACATGCATGCATCATTAGCAAGTAGGGTTTTCGCAGGTGTAGTAACTATAATATCAAAACTCAAAGCAGTAATAGGTAGCTTTAGTCTGGTCACGCAACCCTTAGAGATAAACGAATGCGTTGCACCGGAATCTAAAAGTACAGTTAGGAGATAACCGTCAATCTCGCAGTCTCCTCTGATCAGACCATCAATTCCCTCAACTTCTTCACCATCAATGGTGTAAACTCTTGCTTTAGCAGCAGGGCGCTATCCTCTAGCGGTGTTAACAGACTGTTCAGCCTTGGGTATCTTACACTGACTAGCAGTGTGTCCCAATCTGTTGCAGTTGAAGCACTTGGGCCTCATGTCTGTGCAAGCATTAGCATAATGCCCCGACTTCCCACACTTGAAGCAAGTCACATCCTTGTTCAAAGTCTGATATCCAGAACCCCCAGCGGTACCAGTCATAGATTTGTATGATCCTAGGGTAAATTTGTTAAGTTTAAACGCATCATAACGTTTTTAAAATCTTATTTTGATCATACAATTTTTATAAAAATATTCCTCTTGAAAATTAAACTGATTATAACACTTGAATTTCAGGAGAAACTCAATTCATGTTATATGCTTTAACGTTCAATCATCAAAAAAAGTGTAACTTCAGAAATCACAAGACTGTTTGGCAAGCAAACTCATTCAAGTCAAGACACAACTCTCTAACCGTCCAATGTCACGTCATCAGTCAGAAATATTGAAGATAAATTTTGAGCACCAAAGTTAAAGTCAGATTGCAACCAATTTCCCTACATTCAAATCATCAGGCAACCAATTGACTTACATTAAAATCTGATCACGTGAAGACTAGTTTACTTTAGCTAAAGGCACACCGACCAACGAGGGAAAAGGACGAGCTGTCAACATCATATTTCCCAATTGTCTCATGTCTGAAAAGTAGCCCAAGACTATTGCCACCTACTAGCTGACGAACATCACCTTTACGGCTAAAGGATAGACTTGCTTCTGAGCTTGAATTTAATGAAGCTACCAACCGAAGCTATTTGAATCAACAGTTTGATCTTATTACACAACGGCTAGAGCAACGGTTGGATTATGTCTCACAACGGCTACAACACTAGCAAGCGAGTATATAAGGCACACTTGAAGATTGAAGACCGAGTGAATTAACTCTAAAAAGAAAATAAGTCAAGCATTCATTCCTACCTTCTTAAAAAGCATTTAAAGCTCAAGCAGGAATTCCTAAGAGTCAAACCAAAGCTTTTGTTTCTGCAAGTGAAAGAGAGAACCTCGTACCTTAAAAGAGTCAAATCTTTTCATTCCTTTCTCTCTTAGATTCAGAACTCCTAAGTGAACCAAAGTCATATCTGAACCCAAACACTTAGAGTTCCAGTGCCATAAATTCTCTACCATTACTCTTGAACAAAGAGAAACTTTGTAGAGTGATATAATATTTTTAAAGATTGAGGGAGAAGTATTGAACAATACTTGTAGGAGGAGTCCTGTAGAATACTTGGAGAAGTCTGTGATAATACTTGTAGGAGAAGTCATTGATAATACTTGTATTGGAGAAGTCCTTGATACTTGCTAGTGAAAATCTTGGTGGTGGCCAAGTACTGGACGTAGCCCAATCGTTTAGGGTAAACCAGTATAAATCTCTGTGTGTTGATCGTCTGCTTTACTTACTTACTTACTTGCTTATATTTCCGCTGCACTAAACGGTTTCGAAAAGTCACAATAAACGTTTTCTTAAGAACGAATATTCTTTTCACAAACCAAAGTTTTAAAAGGAAATTTTAAAGGACACAATTCAACCCCCCCCCCCCCCTTTTCTTGCGTTACTTATTTGCATCTCAATCGGTATCAGAGCTTAGTCTCTAGAACTAACATCTTAAACATGTGTAGAGTAAAGATCCATGACAGAAGATCTAGTTATCGCTACGGGCTCATCCACTAACAAGCCTCCCTTCTTTGATGGAACTGAATATCCTTATTGGAAAACTCACATGCTGCTATTCATTGAGTCCTCAAACTACAAGTTATGGGACATCATTGAAAATGGCAACATCGTTCATAAGGATGACACTGGAGAATGTAACACCCCTAATTTTATACACTATAAAGTGCATATATTTAAAATAACGTGTAAAAAGAAATAATCATAATTATGTTGGATTACTTAAATATTAAAAATCGAGTGGACAAATAAATTTATTTTTCTTAATAATTCTTTCAAAAGTACATTATCAGAGTCATGAAAATAATTTAAAGACTCCTTATACATGTAGTGACCTAGATTGTGACCATGATCCGACTACCTGACGTGTCTCTAACTAACTACTTGTGATTCTGCGTACAAGACACATACTCCCATCTACTATCTGGAATGTCTCAAGCGAGTTACTTTCTTTCTCTGAAAAAAAAAACATGAAAGTAAACGAATGAGAATTTTACAATTCTTAGTGATAACAATATCCACTCCAAAAACAAGAAAAACGTACATAAACATAAATTAAGTAGTTATATCAGCGGTAAACATTTCAAAAATAACTATTAGCTTCACCAATGAAAATAACATAATTAAATCTCTTTCAAATTAAAGGTCATTCTTTAATTCATTGTTATCACTTGCTTTTCTTGGCCCTTCGACCACTTTTGCATATTCCAACTGCGGCTTAGAGCTCTATCCGAATGCAAGGGCGTCCCCCTGCCTAGGAACCTGTGTTCCAGGAACTATGCAACTAGATCACCTCAACTGCTGGAGGATCATTTCACTTAAATTGTTTTAATTAAACATTTCATACTTATGTCTTAACACCCAGGATTTGCCTTTCAACTGGAACCGACCTTTGAGTATCCAGGTTTGCCCTACAGTGTTGTTCTTTAGTAACATTCGGGATTTCCCTATACTAGTCATCTTAAGGTCATCTTAAGGTCACCAGGTTTGCCCCGCAATGTTACATGATCTCTTAAATGGTGTCATATAAGTGAAACTAAGATTGTACAGAGTTTAAAATATGAAATAAAACTAAAACGAAGAGAAGTCGTCTTTGACCATTTTCATTTAAGATAAAACAACTAAATAGGAATAAGCTGAACTTCTTAAGTAACTAGAGAGAGAGGCGGCAGAGCCGACCATTTCAAAGCATAGGAATATAATAACAATTCATATTAATAAAAGTTAATGTTAGAAATAAAAAACAGAAACATAAAATTAAAAGAGAATAGACTTATCAAAATATAGTACTTCTAATTAATAAAGTAGAATAATTAAGGAAAGTTAAAGTAGATAAAAGAGAGTATATGTAATTATAAACATATAGTTAAAACTGGCTAGATATACTTATAAAAATATAGAGTAGATTTAATTAAAAGTGAGTAGATATAATTATCACCTTAGTAATTTATCTTCCCCTTTCTTTCATCTTTTCCCCCTCCTTCATCTTTTCTTCTTCCTTACTCTCATTTTCTTTCTTTTACGTGACTCTCTCTCTCTCATTATTTAACCAACTTGATATCTATTTGTTTTCTCTCATCTCTCATTACACTCACACACCAATATTCTTGTGAGGTTGCTGATGGTATCCCCTCCTTCTTAAGCCTATTTATAGGCAAATTTCAAATCATGCACTATGTCCACGTTTCCTTCTTCAACAATTTATCTAGAGATATTTTTCTAAACTAATGATTATAAGTCACACCTATCCAGCCACTTGGCATCTCATCATTTTCTTTTACTTAAATCAAAATTTTTTATCTTGTAAACCATGCTAAGCTACCCACGTGGCCTAAGAGGCAAGATAATTGTCTAAAGATTCATATTTACCACACCCACGTGGTTCATTAGTTTCATAGAACTATATGGTGCATACTGCATAGTATACTTCCTCTTCTATCTATTATATCTTTCACTTATTTCACTTTTATTCCTATATCTCTTATGTGAATGAGGAATATTGATGTCAATTTATATATCTATTAAAGTTAAGATTTTCTTTTAAACTAGTATTATTTTAATTAAAGATATTTTACAAAATTAGATCTTTCTCTACACGTGGCCTTTTATAAGGTAAAATGTAATATCCTAATCAAAGATAATTTACACACTAAACATATTTTTTTTCGTATTAATATTTAACATATTTAGATATTTAACATTTTGTAATTTAATTAAAGGATTTCTTACTTATTTTTAATTAATTAAAAAAATTGTATAATGTTGAGCTCACTTTGAAGGCCTAAAAATATAACTATTTAATTAATTTAATGTTAAGGCTTTACATAATCTTTTGAAAGCTATTATATATATATATATATATATGTATATATATTTTTTTTTCAAAAAAAATGGGATGTTACAGAGAACCTATCAAGAAAGATCAACTGACAGAAGCACAACGCAAAGACTATCAACTCAACGCAAAAGCGAAGTTGTTTCTTCTATGTGCACTGAGTAAAACTCAGCTGGACAAAGTTCATAGGCTGGCTACAGCTAAAGCAGTATGGGAAGCTCTAGGGCTTGCATATGAAGGTACAACAAACGTAAGATAAGTGTAACACCCCGATTTCGGTGGCGTCACTTTAGTAACCAAAATAAACTTAATGCGGAAAAACGTGAATATTTTTTTTTTCGATAATAACTAAGACAAGACTGAATTAAATAAAACCCAAAAGCGAAAAGCAATAGAATTAATATACAATATATAAACAGCCCCCGCTGTAGTAGTAACCTCGTCACGAGTAACCTCCAGTGACGGAAAGAAAAGTGCGACGCCCGTAGGCAATATATACAAACCAAATGAAAAGGGTGAAGTGCCCGCAACACCATCCCTCAAAACTGAGAATCAGCTGACCCAATGGCCTGAAAATAAGACCTCCTAAGTCCAACCAACTCTCTGTGATTCCCGTAAGGAAACCACACAAAAAGCTATAGGCGGATCTACCCTGTCCCCTACGTAACAAATGAAGCAAGACTGTCAGAGCTAAAACTCTACTCCTACACTAATCCTAACTCGAGGAGCTCATACCAACACTCAAAACTATGTGCTAGCATGATCGTCGTCTGAATCAGAATCCAGAACGACCAAGTCTACTAACCCTATCCGTCCTCCCCTCGCAACCGCAGTGCGCTCCGATGCTGGACTCACGGGCTTAGGGCCCGAACCCTGATCATCGATGATCGCAACGGTGGGTGCACTAGACCCTGCCGAAGGCACTCCCACTGGAATCTCCTCTGAGGGATCCTCCTCGTCTGAAGACAATGGTGGTGGTGGTGGTCCTCCAAGTCCTGGTCCACAATGAACGCCCGGTGGCAAGTTGAAGCTGATAGAGCATCGCCTCAACACTCCTGACCTCAGAAGTCCTCCGCTATCCACGTGATCCTCCATGATGCGCCCCGAATACGTCGCTCGATGGCTCGCGGGGTCAACCACCCACGACCCGGGGTCGTCTTGATCGATCATCTCATACCTAATCCCCCCCGAAGGGTGGACCATGGTGTACCAGTCCGCAATATTCATCTGACAAAAGGCGTTGTCCGCCAAAACACACACAGAAGACGCGAGGGTCAACTCTAAAGAACTATGTAGATAATAAACCCAATAGGTACAATTAATAGATAGCCACTTAGGCTTATAACTAGAGATATCATTCCTAGGGTTGCATGTTCCACAAAATCATAACGACAATAATAACAATTAGCATGTTCCAAGTAAGTTTATCAAATAGCAACCACACTCATCAACTAAGTCAGTATGCATGTTGCGTGATATGTATGCAGGTTAACCCAGTCAACCAATATGCAATCCGGAACGGATGGACATCATCGGATCAGCCCTTCACCAGCCACGGTGGTGCCATTTCGGCCCGTGATGTCTCTTACTCCCACAGGGTAGTCAGATCAGCAGTAAACCCGTAGGTCTGCCATTTCGGTCTGCTACAAGAGACGTCTACAAACGCTCTTTCACGCCATTCCGGGTCTTATGACCATTTTGGAAACCGACGAGGTCCAGAGTACGTCCTGTGTTAATACCTCATTAATGTTGCATGTATGCAAAATGATTAGTCAAACAACGTCTCCGACCTCACTCGACACGTCGCCGCGTGTTCTAGGGAAGTTAAAGTCTCTAAAAGCTTACCCTAAGGTAAAGTCGATTCTGCGACCAAAAGACACACTTCATAACGACACATAGCTGCTCCAACAGCACCACAACACACGCTGCTCCAACAGCACAATAACACACGCTGCTCCAACAGCACAACAATAAACGCTGCTCCAACAGCACGACATCAAACGCTGCTCCAACAGCACAACGACAACATACTCAACACTTGGATCCGACGACACTCCTCGTTTTCCAGAATTAAGATTTCACTTCCAATGCCTTCCTTCGAGGTTGTTATCATTACTTAAAGATTTAGAGGTTATTTAAGGTCTTATGAATTTTCTTTATAAAATAGATTCCATTTTGTCTTATCGCAAGTCTTATACATTTGCAGGATCTCCCAATCCCAAGTCGCTTCCAGAGGATGTCTCGATCCACTAAACAAAATCAAGGCCCGAACCTCGTTCGTCCTATCAAACTTTCTCAAAACTCTCAAAATAAAATCGGCATGACCTGCCCGCTATTCTCACCATTCAGAATCTCAGATTTCCAGTGTAAAGCATATTTAAATCATCACAATCAACAACATGTCATATATCAAGAAATCTCCACATTAACACTTAGCACTTAGCATATAAAGCATGCACCACACATCCTAGATTACCCACATAGCACATAGCATGTAAGTCAATCTTCAAAAACATTCAGTAGATGAATCATCTACATTGTCAGCCGAAGCCTCAGAAAGCATTTTCAATCACACACAATCTCAGTGCATAAACAGTAAACAATGTCGAAACATCGACCCTAAGAATTAACTAGAGATTCAGTGAGAAGCCCTCACCTGAAAGTTCTCCAGAATGATCAACTAGTGCTTCCTCGCACTCAAAGTGTTGGTCCTCGGGGAAATCCTCGAAAGTACCTTTACAACAAAATCACAGAATACTATAAGAATCTATCGAAAACTAAGCTATCGATACTTACTAAGGTTACTCGAAGTAATCTATACTCTAAGGTACGATAATCTAGCGCGAAAGGACAAGTTTTCGGAAAAGGAAATTTTCCTCCTCCCCCCTATAGGGCTCGGCCACTTTAGGTAATTATGGGGCTCGATTTTTCTTCGATCAAACTTGGTTCCTATGCTTTCATAAGCCATAACTAAGGGTATTCTGAACTCGGAAAAATTATCGGATCGAAAACTGTCGCAGGGGTATTTTGGTCATGATTTTTAACTTAGAAATTTCAAAACTGAAATCCCAAAAACCAAATTTTGCAGGGACGTTACTAACGACGTTTATGACAACTAATCCTACTAACACTAAGTTAAGGCGATAGTTTTTAGCCTAAAGGTTGAAGCTTTACTCAAAAACTACATAAATGGGTATTTTAGGCTAGAATTGATTCCGGCGGAATTCCGGCGACATAACGGAAAATCTAATCCGGCAGAAGTGATCTTGGGCACATATAGAAGAGGTTTAGAATCAGAAATGAAAGATTCAGGATAGTTTTGCAAAAACCCATAAACTATCCACTCAGAAAACTCTACAGAAAAGCTATGGAAAAAGCGATCGGAGGTAAGGATTAGCGACTATACCTCGAAGCCTTGAAGCAGCAACTGATTGATCGACGATCAAGCAAGGTTTGAAGAAAAGCTCTTCTTCCTCTTCCTTCTATGGAGCTCGCGGCCTTGGAGAGAAAATGGAGGAGTTCTTGTAATTTTTCTCACCTTTCTTGCTATATATAGAAAATGGTAATTCGCGGGAAAATGAAAGTTTCGCGAATCAGATTTTTCCGGCATCATTCTCCATGAATTCTAAGATAGGTTTTGGCAAAGGAATTCCTAAGCTAAGAAGATGTCTCCTTGTATTTTTCGCAACTAATGCAAAGTCGGTGCAAAGTCGGTGTAAAACTATTTTACCCGATAAGTTGCTTTTTGCATCGAATGTCGGAATGGAAAACTTCCTTCTGAAGAAAGATTGAAATCATCAAGAGAAATGGGTGCACGCGTGTAGAATATCCATTTGAAGCTCTGAATAGATAAGGTCTTCATTGTCGAGAAATTCTAGGGTTTTGAAATACCAGGGATTCGGTTTCGGCAAACTTCCGATGATTGGAATCGGACGTTCGTAGATCCTAGAGTTTCGCCTCGAAACGATTGTGATATATGGAAAAGAGAAGTTCTAACATTTCTCTGATGATTTTTGGAATTAGCTTCCGTCGTGCCTAAAAGTGAAAATTAGCTATATACTAGGGTTTCTGACCTAGGTTTAAGCGTATAACGATCGTGCTATATCTTTTATCGATCATGATGTAATCCTTTGACTTTTCCTGAACTTTCTCCTTCATAAATTTATTTCATTTGGTAAACTCTAGTTCAGGTTTCCCTTCACAATACATCAACCCTAATCGTAAATGGAAATCTCTTCCACTGATCCTAAGCTTAAAAACTTGGGTCTTACAATAAGCCAAGGTTAGTTTACTTGTGGCTGAATATGAGACCTACAAGATGAAAAAGAATGAGAGCATTGATGAAATGTTTGGAAGATACCAAACCGTCGTTAATGGTCTTAGGAATCTTGATTGTAAATATCAGAATGTTGATCAAATCACAAAGATCCTAAGACGCCTCCCTAGACGATGGAGACCTAAAGTTACAAGAAGCTGTTGCAGAGTCACACAACCTAGCACAGAAGATGTGACTCCCGGGGCCGACGAGGGCGGGGAGTGATCGCTGGTGCAGTGAGACACAGACAAGGAGCGGCTCCTGGCAGGCTTCTAGGCGGAGGGGCACATGAATGAACCGATCTCACACCCGAACAAGAGGTATTCCGAGACTGTATAAGGATGGACTATACAGTTGAGGAGGGCATAAAAGATTTGATTGGTACTACTCATGACAACAAGTTGCAACTTCTTTTCCGGAGCCCAACTCATAAGAACTTCATGGTTAAGTGTGCTAGCCTTGGAGTAATATTGGGATGGGTGACCTCCTGGGAAGTTTTCCCGGGAAGTGCGCGAGTGAGGACAAAGCGCACTGAAAAGACTCGTGTTGTTACCGTGAGGCCAGTCGTCAGATCGGGATGTTACAGAAGACCTATTCCCCAAAGACTCCAGAAAGACTCAACAAGCTCTAATACCACAATGTAACACCCCGATTTCGGTGGTGTAACTTTAGTAACCGAAAACTAAATAAATCGGGAGAGTAACAATGTACTTGGAAACTTATAGTTCCCTGACTTATCTTTTAGATAGCCAAACAATAAACTGCTCATCGAGCGAATAGTACCAATGTACTTGGAAACTTATAGTTCACCGACTTATCTTTTAGATAGCCAAACAATAAAACTGCTCATCGAGCAAAAGAGTATCAACATACTCAGAAACTTATTAGTTTCCCCAACACTTGGATTCGACGACAGTTCTCATTTTCCAAAACTAATATCCAAGCCCTAAGCTTTCATCTGAGATTGTTATCATTATTTAAAGGGTTCAGATGTTATTTAGTGTATTATGAATTTTCCTTGTAAAATAGTTTCCATTTATGTTTGTCTCTAATCTTATGAGTTTAAAAGATCCCATCATCCCAAGTAACTCCCAGAGAAGGTCTCGATCCACTAAAACAATAATAAGGGCCTGAACCTCGGTTCGTCCCGTCAAACTTTCCCAATATCTCATAATGAGTATGGCATAACTACCCGTTTTCCACACTCTGACGTACGACAGATATATGTATAATTGCACAACCAAGTCAACACAATCCAACAATCATGACACATATATCAACACATCCTAAGATTAACCATTTAGAACATAGCATGTGAATCAATCAACAACAATCAAGAGATAAATAAATCCCAATCACCAATGTAGGCCGAAGCCCCAGAAAACGGAGACACACGTCTCAATCAGTTCACTCGGCCGAAGCCTCCAGAAAACATTTCCCAGTTTAGTCAAGCAATCATGAGCATAAACAATAAATCAAGTCGAATTCGTTGACACCTAAAGCATTAGGTAGTATCAATGAGTTGCCCTCACCTCTAATTCGTCCAGCGTGTTCCAGCAAAGTTCCTTCACACTATTCTCCTTTTGCTCCAAGTAATTCTCCAAACGAACCTTTGAGCAAAAATCACAGAATTCAATCACAACAAGTCATAACTAACCGAATAAGATTTAATAACGAATGGGTATTTACACAGAATTGAAGCTCTACGACGATTTGGCGAGATTTGGCGAATAACAACTAGATAATCATGCTCTTGGGTTAGTAGAGAATAGGTTTTGACAGAGAAATCAAGTTATTTGGACAGTTTTACAAAAAGCTCATAACTTTGAGCACAGAAAGACATAGAGAAAAGCGACAGAATTAACGATCAGAGGTAAGGAATAGTATCAGTACCTCGAGGTCTACGCGTAGCAACGAACAAAGCGACGATCAGGCAAGAAACGACGAAAAGCTCTCCTTCTTTTTCTCCTCTCCAAGCCGCGGGTTCAATGGGGGTGTTGGGGTTTTGAAATTTGATTTTCAAGCTATTTATAGGTGAGGGAAATGCGGGAAAATGATTATTTCGCGATTTCAATTTTTCCTACGCGTTCCTCTATGAATTCTAAGATAGATTCTGGCGACAGAATTCCAGAACTTGAAACAGGTTTGTTGGAATTAAAGCAAACGATCCAATGTCGGTATGAATCGATTTAACCCGAAAAATTACTTTTTGCAGTTGATGTCAGATGAGAAAACTTCCTTCTAAAGAAAGATTAGAAACATCGAAAGAAATTTGTACCCACATGTCGAATCTTCGTTTGAAGCTCTGAATAGAAAAAGTCTTCATCGACAGTTTATTTTAAGGTTCTTGAGCTATCAGGAACTTAGTTTTGGCAAATTTCCGAGAATCACTTGTCATGGAAAGGAATAAGAGAAATTCTTATATTCCTCTAAAGATTTTTGAATTTCGTTTCTACAGTGCTTTAAGAGCAGATTAGTTATATACTAACGCTCTTGCCCTAGGAATAAGTGAATAAGACTCGCGCTATAACTTATATCGACTTTAATACTATTCTTAGTCTTTTCCTAAACTTTCTCCTTCATAAATTTATTCCATTGGGTAAACACTTGTTCAAGTTTCCTTCACGATACATCGAAACCTAATCCTGAATATGAATTTAATTAATTTATTTTAAGCTTAAAAACTTGGGTCTCACAATACTAAACAACTAATAACATAACCCCAGCCTCCACATAGGCTGGGTTATTAAACAATTAATAATAATATAAAAAACAATATTAATTACTAATTAACTAAATCAATTATTATCTCTAATACTCCCCCCGCAAACTGAACCGGGAAGATCAGTAACGGTCAGTTTGGCTCTCAAATCTGGAAACAAAACTGTACAGAGAGGCTTGGTAAGGGCATCAACGAGCTGATCGGTTGCAGGAATATGCTGCACATGAAGCTGTTTAGCAATGACCTTCTCAAGAACAAAAAATAGGACTAACTCCATATGCTTGGTCTTGGAGAGCTGGACCGGGTTGTTAGAAAGCATGACACCACCAAGATTATCACACAAGGTAGGCGAGGTGATTGTGATCTTGAGCTCTTGTAGAAGGGACTGAAGCCACAAATGATCAGTTTTTGCCTGAGCAAGACTCCGATATTCAGCTCCACAGCTGCTGCGAGCAACCATTGTTTGCTTGCAGGACCACCAAGTAATGGGGTTGGGTCCTAGCAAAGTGCAAGCACCAGAAGTAGACTGATGGTCATCTGGATCAGTTGCCCAATCAGAATCCCAAAAATCCAGCAAGGATAATGGCACAGTGCAGGGAGCAGGTTTGAGATGAAGACCAAAGTGCAGAGTTCCTCTAAAATACCTCAAAATGCGCCAACCACTTATCCCAAAAGTTTAAGTCGTTGGGTAAGGGCCACTTTAATGGTTTTATATTATATTCTAACACGCCCCCTCACACAAGAGCCATTTGGGCTTGAAGCGTGGATAAATGCACAGCCTCACCTACCATGTGCTTAATTAAATTCCACTTTTTAATTAGAAAGTGAGGGGAGCAAGGATCGAACTCTAGACCTCTCAGCCATAAATGCTCTGATACCATATAATAATCCGTAATACAGAAGAAGTAAGAGAGAAAACTAATGCTGTATTGTTTTCTTGATTAATAGAAGGTTATGCGGCTCTCTATATATAGAGACCACATAACACACAAACTTATACACAGCAAGTAAGTAACCCTAGCCAACACATAGGCTGGGATACTAAACAACTAATAACATAACCCTAGCCGCCACATAGGCTGGGTTATTAAACAATTAATAATAATAATAATAATAATAATAATAATAATAATAATAATAATAATAATAATAATAATAATGGACTGGGCGGGACATAAAGGATGCTTATGCCCGCCCAAAATAATGATCAACCAAACGAAGGCAGCCATGGCGGGAATTGGCGATATAGCAAATATCCTTGCCCTTCCTTTAGACGGACCCACAAGCCAGCTGGAAGATTCTTTTGGATTTGTCTTATATGCATAGAGATTTGGGCCCTGATTGTCAGGCCCAAATATAGGAAAAGTCCATATCCTGACCACACCCTCTATAAAAGGGGAGGTCATCATCTTGTACGAATCACTTTTTGCACATTTAATGAGAATTTACCCTTTATGATATCTTTGCTATTTTAAGTGCTCTGCTAGGGTTTGCTTTCTTTCATTCTCTTACGTAAGCTTCCCTAGTACAGAACATTGGCGCCGTCTGTGGCTCTGACCTAGATCTACCAGTGACGTAGAAGGTGAGAGTTACGATTCATGGAGACTCGTTCATGCGGCGTTGGCCGCCGTGATCATCGCCGGAGAGGTGGTGGACGTCACGGCGGACGCGGCGGCGGACGGGACAACAATCGTCCCATACTTCAAGAGCAAGAGCAGGAGGCTTCCTCGGAAGGGGTTCACTCAGTGGCGCAGTCACCAGCGTCGCTGATGAACCTAGCTCCGGAAAAGTCCTCAGATCTTGTAGCCAAATAAGATCTAGGTGTTAGGCGACGATCAGCGCCGCATGAATACGTGAATCTAGAAGACCTTAAAAACAGTGCTCCAAGGAAAACACAAGAAGTCGTGACGGGTATCACGCCTGCGGCTTTACAACAAATGTTGGACACTTTGCAAAAGGTACAAAGCCAGAATGAGCAGTTGCAAGCCCAGGTGGAGTATCTAACCCAGCGGCGAGATTTTAAACAAGGCCAACGTCTTGAGGCTGAAGACGTCGTCGAATTTCAACCTTTTGTTCCAGCCATCACAAAGGTGGACATACCAAAGCATTTGCAAACAATGGCGTTAGACGCCTTTTCGGGCGACTTTGATCCCATGGATCATTTGAGATATTTTAACACCAAAATGGTAATTGGTGGGGCAACGGATGTCGTGAAGTGCAGATTATTGCCGTCAACATTCAAGGGAATGGCGATGCAGTGGTTCATTAGACAGCCGCCCTTCTCCATTGACAATTTTACCGATCTATCTACCAAATTCCTAACTCAATTCTCCGCCAACAAAACCATAAAAGCAACTATGTTTGATCTCATCAGCATACATCAGCAGCCAGGAGAGAAGTTAAAGACCTACATGGCGCGCTTCAGCAAGATGGCTGTTCAACTGGAGGAGGATAACCCGGATGTGTGCCTAGCGTCTTTCAAAAATGGTCTTAGGGCGGGGGATTTGAATCGAGATTTAACAAGGCGGCCGGCAAGGGACATGATGGATCTTCGCGCTCGCGTTCAAGAATTCATCTTGATTGAGCAAGATGATCAGAAAAAGCAGCAAAGAGAAGAGGGGCGAAAACACGCCCAGCCTGGCGGAGTTTCGCAGGAAATATCCAAGGCTGGAAAAGAAACTAGGGTAGCTCAAACCCCACGTATTCCAAGACCTGGCCCATATCAAAATTCCAAACCTGGATTCCAGAATACGTGGCACAGAAATCCCCAAGGTACTACTACAGCCCCGATTGGCCAACAGGGAGCCTCGCCGACTCCAGTTCCACTTACTAAATTGAATGCTCCCTTGAGCACCATCTTGAGAGCAGTTGGACAGACAAATGTGGTCCAATATCCGCCACCGCCTCGACGACCACCAGCTAACGTGGATACAAACAGATGGTGTGAGTACCATAAAGCATTGGGGCACACCACGGATAATTGTTGGAACCTACGGCGGGAGATTGATCGGCTGATCAAGGCGGGCCATCTAGCAAATTTTGTTAAAGATACAACAACACCAGAGGCCACTAAGGTAACTCAAGGGGACAAAGGCAAAGGAAAGGAGATAATTGAAGAGTTGGGTGATCCTGTGGGGGAATGCTCATCCATCGCATGCGGATTTGGAGGGGGAGCAATTTCAAGCAAGGCCAGAAAGCGTTATGTGGCGGCAGTACATTCCGTACATGCGGCGTACGAGCGAATGCTGGTTGAATCACTCTCCCATTGTATTCACCCCTCAGGATTTTGCACATGTTATCCCTCATGACAATGACTCGATTGTAGTAACAATTAGGGTTAACAATTACATGACGAAAAAAGTGTTTTTAGACCAGGGATCTTCGGCGGATATCATTTATGGAGATGCCTTTGATCGCCTGGGGTTAAAGGAGGCAGACTTAAAACCATATCAAGGAACCCTGGTGGGATTTACTAGAGATCGTGTCAATGTACGGGGATATGTAGAAATACCAACAGCTTTTGGTGAAGGAGAGTTGTTAAGAAATTTCAGGTGAAGTATCTAGTACTGGCGTGTAGGGCCAATTACAACGTACTCTTGGGGCGGGACACCCTTAACTATGTGCTGTAATTTCAACCGCTCATTTAACTGTCAAGTACCCAGCCTGCAATGGGAAGGTTGGGGTCCTTCGTGTGGATCAGAACGCAGCAAGAGAATGTTATATAAGAAGTGTGGCTCTCTATGGGCGAAAGGCCGCCATGGAAAGCCACTGTAAGGCCCTAGACTTGTCTTAGTGCCATTTATGCAAAACTTTGAATAAGATGAATTTTTAAGTTAAGTTTGAAGGTTGACAGATTCCTCCTGTCAACTTGTGTGAATTTTTAGAGGGTCTTAAAGACCTCATTTAGGAAAACTTCCTTCATGAGAGTTGTAGCCCTTTAGGTTAAGAAAATTATCCAAGTGGTTTCGCGTTAATCCGATGTCTGTAGCGCTAGATATTCGTGATTCAATGGACAAAGGTCCAACTGTCCAGACCTTGCGAACTCTAATTTAAAACTTTGGGTTAAAGCCTTGTTTAATGTGTTAATTGGGCTGATTAGTGGGCTCAGGAGATCATAATCAGAAGATTAAGAGGAAGCTTAGTGGGCCAAGTGTGTTTGGATTGCAAAAGAGGGAGCTATGGTTATGAAAACCCTAGCCACACTAACAAAAGGGGGGAAATCCTATTTCTTTTTTTTTTTCCTACTGTGCAAAACAGAAAACAAAACACGTGAAACCCCAAACACCACAGAGAGCCATCATCACCATCTCCTCACCATCACCGGCTGCCACCCCAGCACCCACCCAACCACCGCCGGCCGCCGCCAGCAAGAGAGGAGGAGGGAGCGACTGCGAGAGAGAGTGCGACGCGAGCGGGAGAGGGAAAGGAAGAGGAACGCGTGGAGAGAACATTGGACAGCAAGGGGAGTCGACTTTCTGAACCTTACTTCCTCTATATTCAGATCACCCTCAAGGTAAGGGCTGGTCTAGGATGGGTAGCTTCATTAGGAAATTGTTTGCCATGACTTGATATGAAAGGTTTGTGTTGGAGGGTTTTGCATGAGGGTTGGATATTGGGATTAACTTGCTGGATTCTTCTTATGATCATGTTCTTACTGGATTTGTCATGAGCCATGTGTTATTCCATATGCTATTCTTGCTTTAGTTCTTGATACTTTGTGAAGATCCCATGCAATACTTGCTAAGTTTGACATGAAACTTAATTGTCCAACATGATGTTTGAGATGTGTTAGGTTCTGAAATCTTTTATATGGATGATTCCACATGATTATAAAATGTTTTAGTTGCTGGAAAATGGCTTTGAAACCGTGTACTTGCATCTCCAAAATTTTAACTTAGGGCAGAAGTGACCCTGCCAGTTTTCTGCACTGGACAGCGCACTTCATGGCCCGATATCACCTATTTCCGGTCTTCAGATGAAAAAGTGGTAAACTAGAAAGTTGTGGGATTTTGAATTAGCTTTCCAGAAAATTGTATTGCGAAAATTTTGGTTGAGAAACGAGCTCTGTAGGTCGATTTTAGTGAGCGTTGTTCCTGCTGTCTTTTAAAAAAAAAATGGCCGAGACTCTTTTAAGGGTTTTGGGTGAAATTCTTTCTTCCGATTTATGCACAAGTTCACATGATGCTATGATTAATGGAATTGCTATGAATTATGTGTTGAGACGCATGAGATTTATATTCATGATATTTCTTAAGTAAATTATTGTGTTTATTAATTAATTGAATAAGGGGTTGCTCACCTAGCCGTAATTCCCTTTATTCATTGTGAATGTGATATTGTGCTAACATAGTTGAGACAAGATTTAATAAGACTCTAGGATAACCATAGAGCCAAACTTAAAAGAGAATGAGACATAACTCGCATGCAAGTGTAATTTTAATGATGAGATTTGAGATGGACATAGGTCTAGAGTGGACTATGGACCATGAGAACGATGGTACCTTGCACGCGAGGGAGATTTTCTTGAGAACTGTGCCTCTGCGGACGCACGTGATGTGTTTTGTGGATACTGTGTGTAATTCAGGTTCCCTCTGACACGATTGTCCTGCACGAAGCCGGGACAAGAGGTTCGACAACTGCTTAACAGTAAAACAAAACTTAACAACAGAACCAATAACACACAATAATTGTTAACCCAGTTCAGTGAAAACTTTCACCTACGTCTGGAGGGTTTGCACCCAAAGAAAGGAAATCCACTATCTCAAGATTCAGGAATTACAGACACTCATGAACAACTCAGTTCATAGTTCACTTCCTAATCTACCCAATGTATTTCTAATTAGAATCTCAACCTAAGTATGAGAGCCCCTCTCACTTTCTCTCAATCACTGCCACAGTGATTGGTGAACACAATGAACAATCAGAGTTTGAACGCAATCAAACAACACAGAACCCTTCTTTGCTTTATAGAATCAGTGAGCAAAGAGGATTCACAACTAACAAAGGACAAAGCACAAATAACAAATCCTAAAACACTTGATCTCTCTCTATCAGCTTCGACCATCTTCACGTTTTAGGTCTTCATCCTTTTATAGACTTCAGCAGCGGTAGCATGGGCTTTAGGGTTAGCATGGGCCGAAGATACAGATTGCAGTAACAGCAATTCAAAACGCAATCTTGAGAGATTCGGTTTCTTATTGCACAAGTAAAGATAGAAACCAATCTTTTAACAAAGATTGTTTCAACAAATAACAACCCAACAAATAAACCCTTCTCGATAGCTACTTGTTCCTCAAGTAACTCAAAAAACATATCTTCAATAAATCTTCAGAGGGCCCACAAACAGAAACACAAGCTGAGGACTGATGCCCTAGCTACACGAGATCAGATGCCACGGCATCTGCTTCGACAATCGGTTGTTTTGACAAAATGCATGGCAACATGTTCCAACAATCTCCCCCTTTGTCAAATTTTGTCTAAAACAACTCACAATCAGAGAGGATAATAACTAGAGAAACAATTCTCCCCCTTAGTCCGAACTCCCCCTCAACTGATGCATCTACACAACCAACTACCATACTTCAGAAGGCATAGTTGGAACACACCACTTAGCAGCACAAACACACAACCAGAAGTACAATCAGCCTTAGCACATGATGACACCAAAATAGATTAACTTGAACATCATCGTATCAGAAATACTACCATCGGAAGCTGGCAGCACATGATCAGAAGTACTACTATCAGAAGTAACGTATCAGAAGTAATGCTTCAGAAGCAACGTTTCAGAAGTAATACCATCAGAAAAAAAAACTGCTATCAGAACATGCATAGCCGAGACAGAAGCAACTCCACAGTAGAAACACAGGTCTTCACAAGCTTCTGAAAACTCAAAAATCTGAATACTATTCACAAACTTCTGAACACTTAAACATCTGAAAAACTTAATCTTCACCCATCTGAGAACACAAACATCTGAAAACACAAACAACTACTCCCCCTTTTTAGCACAAATTTGCAAAGGGTGCATCAAAAACAAAACAAACTAGTCTTCATAACTGGAATCCTTCCCAGACCCTTCGGCTCTTTCTTCAGATCCTTCCCCCTCTTCATTACTCGCTTTCTGAGCAGCTGTAGCAGCAGCACTGTGCTTACCACCTTGACGTTCTTCTTCTTGAAGCTTGTGTAGCAATGCATCAACTTTGAGCTTCCTGGCAATGCTCACCCTGATTGTCTCCTGCAAAGCCTTGGAGACTTCCAGTAATTCAGCAATTATGGCCTGAGTGCCAGACTCAGTCACAGGAGGAGCAGATGTTCTGCTGGTTGGAAGGCAATGTCTAGAACATGTGGCTCCATAAACAAACGGTGATCCAAAGTGATTGGAACTCCACGAAACATAGCCACATCATCTGCCCTCAGAATCTGAGGATGTTGCTTTAGGATTATCTCAGTAAGAAGTGAAGAAAATGAAACAGGCAGCTTCACAGCACAAGTATCAGCATGCTTCAATGTCTGCTCAAACACAAAAGTTCCAAAATCAAACGCAATAGACTTGCCAATCCTATATATCAATTTGGCAAGCGTTGCAGAAACACCAGAAGTATGTTGAGTAGGAACCCAATTCACAGCACCAATCCTGTTAAGAATGGCATACTTCACACTCAGATTTCCAGTAGACAACAACTTCTTGCTGGGCCACTTCTTCACATGACCTGCAGTAAGCTCCTTGGCAACATCATCCATGGACACTTCCTCATCAATAAATTCAATAGCACTTCTGCCAAGTGCTTGATTGACAACAGCAGGTGAAAACATCACACACTCAGCCCTCACAAAGACTTTCCTAAATTCTGTACTATCAGGAAGTCCTACATCAACAGAGAGATTCACCAAGAACTCTCTCACAAGCTTCTCATAGCACCTTCCAACATTCTGAATAGTCTTCATCAGACCTGCTTTCTCAATTAGAGCAATTACATCTCTGCATTCAAGAACATCAGAACCAACTTCCCTTTCCTTGGCCATTCTCCTCTTGCAAACAAACTTTCTGAACATTCTCTTCTAAGTGGAAAGACACTCTATCAATAGGAACAGCAAGAACATTCTGAGGAATACGCTTACCAGAAAACTTCTTTTTCTCAGAAGATTGAACGTCCTGGATACCAACTTCAACATCTGACTCAGAGTCTTCAACTTCAACTGGAATCTTCCTCTTCCTCTTCTCAGTGGAGGTCTTTTCTTCCTTTTTCTTTCCCTTACTCTTCACACTGGCCTGTCTGGATTTCTTTGATGGAGTAGAAGTGATTTCAGGAGAAGAAATCCTTCTTTTCTTCTTCATCCTCGCAGCAACACTATCAGCAAAATTCTCAGTCAGAGGAACATCATCAGAAGCATCATCAGAGATGTTCTGAACAGAGGCAGGATCAGCATCCTTCGAAGAGGATGAAACAGAGATATTAGGCTTGGTAGCATCTCCTGAATTTTCATGAGAAGTGGAATCCTTTCCAGGAGTTTCTTGAGCAGAACTTTCCTTAGACCCAGTTGCCTCAACATCAGCCACAACATTAGGGGGCGATTTCACTGGAGAACCTTCATCATTGATTTCTTCTTCGTCAGGAACATCCTCAAGGATAGGAACATTTGGGGCTTTACTGTTCTTGACCTGTGATTTGTAGACCTTACACGTTGGGTTTCTTGATCTCATCTTCTTGGGAGCTTTCTTGGACACAGAAGATGGTTGAGAAGAATCACTCTTCAAACCCATACACTTGACTCCTTTAGCAGTTCTTTCAATTTTGGCCTTGACAGATTCCTTCTTTCCTAAACTTTGAGACATGATGAATCGAGAGCAAACACAAACAGAGTACAGAATAATGAAACAGATTTGAAAATGAGAGATGATAAGTCTTGACGAAGATAGATGCACAAGCGGTTGAGAGAACACAATTTGCCCGTTGGAGGTAGTTATAGGATAAGTGAACCATGAAGTAACCTTCTCTCTGCTGATGTCACAACGGCAGTTAATGTTGACCAAGAATAAACTAGCCGTTAACACACTGGGGCACGCTAATTGCTATGCATCAAAAAGACAAACCCCCAGACTTCCTCTTAATTTTTCAAAAGTGATAGCATCAAGGGGTTTTGTGAAAATATCAGCCAATTGCTTGTCAGTTGTAACATGATCCAAATTAACAATTTTATCCTCTACCAAGTCTCTAATAAAATGATGTCTAATGTCAATATGCTTGGTCCTGCTATGCTGTATAGGATTCTTTGAAATATTAATTGCACTGAGATTGTCGCAGTACAATGTCATGACATCCTGTTCAACATCATATTCCTTCAGCATTTGCTTCATCCACATGAGTTGAGTACAACTACTTCCTGCTGCAATATATTCCGCTTCAGCTGTAGACAATGAGACACAATTCTGCTTCTTGCTAAACCATGAAATCAAATTATTCCCTAGGAAGAAACAACCACCATATGTGCTTTTTCGATCATCTGCACTACCTGCCCAATCTGCATCACAGAAACCAATTAACGAAGAATTTGTATCATGAGTATAGAGAATACCATAGTCACTCGTGCCATTGATGTACTTGATAATTCTCTTGACTTGTAGCAGATGACTAGCCTTAGGAGCTGCTTGATATCTTGCACATACACCAACTGCAAAGGTGATATCTGGTCTGCTAGCAGTGAGATACAACAAGCTTCCAATCATGCTTCTATAGAGACCTTGATCAACATCTTCCCCCTGCTCATCCTTGGAAAGTTTGATGTGTGTAGCAGCAGGAGTTCTCTTGTGACCAGCCTTTTCAAGCCCAAACTTCTTGACTAACCCTTTAGCATACTTACTCTGTGATATGAACATAGAATCCTCCATTTGTTTGACTTGTAGTCCTAGAAAATAATTCAATTCACCAACTAGGCTCATCTCAAATTCAGATTTCATTTGTCGGACGAAATGCTCCACCATGGAGTTCGACATTCCTCCAAAGACAATGTCATCCACATAAATCTGTGCTATCATGAGCTTACCTTTGTCATTCTTCACAAACAAAGTTTTATCAATTCCACCCTTACTGTAACCATTGCTTACAAGGAATTCAGTTAACCTTTCATACCAAGCCCTAGGTGCTTGCTTCAAGCCATACAAGGCCTTCCTCAACTTGTACACATGATCTGGATGATGTGGATCTGTAAATCCTCTAGGCTGTTCAACATAAACTTCTTCACTCAAATAGCCATTCAGAAAAGCACTCTTCACATCCATCTGATAAAGTCTGAACTTCAAGAGACAAGCAACACCTAACAGGAGTCTTATAGATTCCAGTCTAGCTACTAGAGCAAAGGTTTCATCAAAATCAACTCCTTCTATCTGAGTATATCCTTGAGCAACTAGCCTTGCTTTATTCCTTGTAACTGTTCCAGTTTCATCTGATTTGTTCTTGAAGATCCACTTAGTGCCAATGATGTTTACTTCTTCAGGTCTAGGCACTAACTCCCACACTTCATTTCTTCTGAACTGCTCTAGCTCCTCTTGCATAGCATTTATCCAGTATTCATCAGTGAGAGCTTCATTAACATTCTTGGATTCTATCTTAGAGATGAAACAACTGTGAGCAATTATACTTCTGGATCTGGTAGTCACCCCTTCTTGAAGATTACCAATAATGTTTTCTTGAGGATGATTCTTCTGAACCCTGATTGATGGAGCTTTGTTTGATGTGATATCTTTGTCTTCCTTTTCATCAGCACTTGTTTCTGACTCATTGTCGAGGGCAGTTGCTGGAGCATCGGCTGGAACATCAGCACCATCATCGTCTTCATTCAAAATTGCTTCTTCCTTCTTGCTTGGTTCATCATCCACAGTCACATTCACAGATTCCATCATGGTCCTTGTACGAGAGTTAAAAACTCTATAAGCTTTGCTGTTCATAGAATATCCCATGAAAATTCCTTCATCACTTCTAGGATCAAGCTTCCTCTTAGGATCACGATCTGCAAGGATATAACATTTACTTCCAAATATGTGAAAGTATTTTACAGACGGTTTTCTACCTTTCCATAGCTCATACTGTGTGGAGGATGTCCCTGCCCTGATGGTAACTCTATTATGTATGTAACAGGCAGTACTCATAGCTTCAGCCCAGAACTGGTGTGGAATCTTCTTAGCATGTAACATTACTCTAGCTGATTCCTTGAGAGTTCTATTTTTCCTTTCAACTATTCCATTCTGTTGTGGAGTGATGGGGGCAGAAAATTCATGGCTAATACCTTCTGTTCCACAGAACTCCAAGAATTTTGAATTCTCAAACTCCCTTCCATGATCACTTCTGATTCTCACAATCACACAGTCCTTCTCATTCTGAAGTCTCATACATAGATTCTTGAATATTTCAAAAGTCTCTGATTTTTCTCTCATAAATTCAACCCATGTATACCTTGAAAAATCATCTACACAGACAAACACATACCTTTTTCCTCCCAAGCTTTCAACCTGCATGGGACCCATGAGATCCATGTGAAGCAATTCCAGAACCTTTGTCGTGGTCTGATGCTGGAGCATCTTGTGTGGCACCTTGGTTTGCTTACCAATCTGACATTCTCCACATAGCTTTCCTTCTCCCAAGCTCAAATTGGGCAATCCCCATATTGCTTCATCTGCAAGAATCTTTTGCATGATCCTGTAGTTGAGATGTCCTAGTCTTTGATGCCATACATTCACCTCATCTTCTTTAGTTAACAAACATCTGGAAACATGAGCTCTTTCTTCTGATGTCCACATATAACAGTTGTCTTTTGATCTGACTCCTCTCATCACAATTCTCTCATCATCAGTGGTCACAACACATTCTATCTTATTGAACTTCACATCATATCCTTGATCACACAGTTGACTTATGCTGATTAGGTTGGCTGTTAAACCATTTACAAGTAACACATTGTTCAAGTTAGGAGATTCTGTGCTAACAAGTTTTCCTACTCCCTTGATCTTTCCTTTAGCTCCATCTCCAAAAGTAACATAGTTGGTGGAGTGACTTCTGATGTCTTGCAAGAAGCTCTTGTTTCCTGTCATGTGCTTTGAGCAGCCACTATCAAAATACCAATCTTCCTTTGATGATGCTCTGAAGGACGTGTAGGCTACCTGACATCTGACTTCACCCTTGGGCTTCCATTGCTTCCTCATCTGAACAGGCTTTTTCTCGTGCATCTGAGGATAACCATATAACCTGTAACAATAGGGCTTTATATGACCATTCTTACCACAGTAGTGACACTTCCAAGGTACAGTTTTGTCAAGCTTAAGCTGGGGTTTCACATGCAGATGTACATGTCGAGGCACTGAATCTGACAAGTGATAATTTCTGGGCTTCTTGAATTCAGTTTGTTTTGCAGCAGACACAAATTTCTTTGAACCTTTCTGATTTTCTTTGTTTGCTGTTTTATAATCAAAGCCAATTCCCTTCAGACTCCCTCCTTGCTTGCTAGTTTCTTTCAGAATTTCATCAAGCATATCAGAACCACTGTTCAACATTCTAACAGATTTGTGAGTAGCTTCAAGCTTTCTTGTCAGAGTTGCCACTTCCTCTTGAAGTCCTGCATTAATCAACACTAGATTAGCCTTTTCAATAACATCAGCATTATTAAACTTACTTTTCCATTCCTCCAGATCTTCCTTCAGCTTTGTGCTGAGCTCTTTCAGCCTTTCATTCTGAGAGACAAGTTGTTCTATCTCACTTTGCTTTTCTCTCACAAGTTTACATGCTTCTTCCCACTTGATGTGTAGCAGCTTGTAAGTCTCAGCCAGTTCCTCATCTGTAATGTCCTCTTCACTTGTATCAGACTCATAGATGGTTCCAGAGAAAGCATTGACTTTGTTTGCAGATATCTCCTCCTCATCTTCAGTGTCTTCATCTGACCAAGTTACCATCATACCTTTCTTCTGCTTCTTTAGATAGGTGGCGCATTCAGACCTGATATGACCATACCCTTCACATTCATGACACTGCACTCCTTTATTCTGACCAGATCTTTCTTCTTCTTTGGTCTTCCTCTGCGAATTGGAAAGCTTGGGTTTGTTATCGAACTTCATGTCCTGGACATTAGGCCTGGTTATTTTGTCAATCTTTCTCAATGCTCTGTTGAATTTTCTTGCTAGCATGGCCAGAGCCTCAGAAAGATTTTCACCCTCACAATCTTCATCATCACCTTCATCAGTGTTTGACACAAAAGCAATACTCTTATTCTTCTTCTCAGATTTTCCACTCAGTTTTAACTCAAATGTCTGCAAAGAGCCAATAAGTTCATCAACCTTCATGTTCTCAATGTCTTGAGCCTCCTCAATTGCAGTGACTTTCATAGCAAACTTCTGAGGAAGAGATCTCAAGATCTTCCTTACAAGCTTCTCATCTGACATAGGTTCTCCCAAAGCAAATGAAGCATTAGACAAGTCACGGACACGCATGTGGAATTCTGAAATAGTCTCTTCTTCAGTCATCATCAAATTTTCAAATTGAGTAGTAAGCATCTGAAGCCTTGACATCCTTACTCGAGTAGTTCCTTCAGGTGCAGTTTTCAGAATTTCCCAAGCATCCTTAGCCACAGTACACGTATTGATCAGCCTAAACATATTCTTGTCAACTCCATTAAAGATAGCATTTAGAGCCTTTGAATTTCCAAGAGCAGCTTCATCTTCAACACTGGTCCATTCTACTTCAGGTTTTTCCACAACAGTAGTAGAGGTGCCTTCAACCTCAGCCTTAGTGGGGTGCTTCCAACCCTTGACAATAGCTTTCCAAGTCTTGTTGTCAATTGATTTGAGAAAGGCTGTCATGCGAACCTTCCAGTAGTCATAGTTAGTACCATCCAGAATGGGTGGCCTATTGACTGATCCTCCCTCCTTGTTATCCATGAGAACTTGAATAAAACTCCCTGGAGCTCACCCAACCAGAACAGGGTGCCTGCTCTGATGCCAATTGTAATTCAGGTTCCCTCTGACACGATTGTCCTGCACGAAGCCGGGACAAGAGGTTCGACAACTGCTTAACAGTAAAACAAAACTTAACAACAGAACCAAGAACACACATTAATTGTTAACCCAGTTCAGTGAAAACTTTCACCTACGTCTGGAGGGTTTGCACCCAAAGAAAGGAAATCCATTATCTCAAGATTCAGGAATTACAAACACTCATGAACAACTCAGTTCATAGCTCACTTCCTAATCTACCCAGTGTATTTCTACTTAGAATCTCAACCTAAGTATGAGAGCCCCTCTCACTTTCTCTCAATCACTGCCACAGTGATTGGTGAACACAATGAACAATCAGAGTTTGAACGCAATCAAACAACACAGAACCCTTCTTTGCTTTATAGAATCAGTGAGCAAAGAGGATTCACAACTAACAAAGGACAAAGCACAAATAACAAATCCTAAAACACTTGATCTCTCTCTATCAGCTTCGACCATCTTCACGTTTTAGGTCTTCATCCTTTTATAGACTTCAGCAGCGGTAGCATGGGCTTTAGGGTTAGCATGGGCCGAAGATACAGATTGCAGTAACAGCAATTCAAAACGCAATCTTGAGAGATTCGGTTTCTTATTGCACAAGTAAAGATAGAAACCAATCTTTTAACAAAGATTGTTTCAACAAATAACAACCCAACAAATAAACCCTTCTCGATAGCTACTTGTTCCTCAAGTAACTCAAAAAACATATCTTCAATAAATCTTCAGAGGGCCCACAAACAGAAACACAAGCTGAGGAATGATGCCCTAGCTACACGAGATCAGATGCCATGGCATCTGCTTCGACAATCGGTTGTTTTGACAAAATGCATGGCAACATGTTCCAACACTGTGGATCCACGTGATTGAGGTCTTGGACGGTGAGTCCCCCTCTGAGAATGGTGCCTCTGCGGACGCACGTGATTGGCCAAGGAGTTTTGGTGGGTTGTGTGAAGTGAGGAATCCGTTAGCATTGACTAATTAACTTGAAACTTTCCATAAGAGATATGTTATATATATAAATATACTGTTCCGTACTCTGATTTGTTATTGTTTTTCTGTTTGACCTGACCCTTTCTTGTTTCCTATGTGTTTATTTGGAGGGGGGGCGGGGGGGTAGATGGTCGTGAAGATAACGGCGACGACCCATTCTTGGGAGCTGATACTACGTGACGAGCCACTACCGGATGACGATTACACTTCTGATGAAGAGGAAAGAGATAAAGAGGAAGAGGCCAAGGATATGGTGGGGTTGAGAGACATCCATTTTTCCTTTTGGGTTGAGAGTACCGAGTTTTGGAAGCATTGAGCCATTACTTTATTTTAGTTGGGATATTTTAACTTGATGTAATTTACTTTGAAGTTTTCTTTCGGATATTTATTTCATACTCTTTTCAATGATTAATAAAGCTTGAGGTTTACGTAGATGATTATTTCCGCAAGTTCGAAATGGTTAAGTTTCAAGAATTTTGTTAAATTGAACTTTTGTCACTAATTGAAGATTAATTAATTGAACGACGAAAATTCTTTGCGAAAATTGGATTAATTGGTTATTGTGTGACACTCGAGAAATTGGGGCGTTACAGCCACTGTATCACAGAGATCTTTCCACAAGAAGGGTTTAGCCTAGACCCAAGAGATGATGCTGATGATTTTCGCCCACAACCTTTGGAAGAAACAAAATCAGCGAAAGTCAAAGATAAGGTTCTAAAAATCAGCAACAGTTTAACAAAAGAACAGGAGGAAAGATTGATCGCTCTTTTGGGCGATAATTTGGATCTCTTTGCATGGACAATTAATGACGTACCTGTAACACCCCGATTTCCAGGTGTCACTTTAGTAACCAAAAATAAACTTTACGCGGAAAACAGGTAATTTTTTTTTCGATTGATTCCTTTAAATAAAAGCGATAAAGGACATAAAGACAAAACCCAACAACTAAACTAACTGATATACAATATATACACATGTACAGCCTCAGCTGCACTCCACGTCACGCGAACCCGCAGTGACTCCCAAGTAGTGTGCCCTTAGGCAAATATATACAGACCTAGAAGTGTAAGTGAGAAAATTATAATTACAAACCACTAGGAGAAAGTCGGCCTCAAAATGGCCTAAGCAAAGACCCCTATGGTCCGACTGACTCACTGTGATCCCTCAGTAAGAGAGCCACACAAAAGTCATGCGTCGGGAACCTACCCTGTCCCAATAGCAAAGCGAATCAAAGCTCTACACAAAATATGACGCCTGCCTAAACCTACCCTCCCAGTACCAAGTCCACTGCGAACTGAAGTTGGCAAGTTGAAGCTCAGCTCCATGTGTCGTAAAGCTCCTTTCGTCAGACGTCCACTCTCGTCAGTCCGGTCCTCCATGACCCTTCCCCGGTACGTCGCCCGATGACCCACAAGATAGATCACCCAAGCGGTGGGGCATGACGGTCCACCAACTCACAGAAATAAGTAGATATACACTCAACATGTGATATGGGGTATAGATATATGTTGATATATATATATATAAACAATCCTAGCATGTTATGGCTCTAACATTGCTTCAATAACCAAACAGCACACAGTTCAAGTCAGAATGAATGTATGCGTGATATGCAATCATGAATCCGGATTTGTGACGCGTTCCCGTTCGCCACAAGTGAAGCATTCCCGTTCTTCACTATGGATGAACCATTCCCGTTATTCATCCTGGATGAACCATTCCCGTTATTCATCCTTGGTGAACCATTCCCGTTATTCACCATATGATGAACCATTCCCGTTATTCATCATTAATGCAAGGTGAACCATTCCCGTTATTCACCATGAGATGCACAGGTGAACCATTCCCGTTATTCACCCGATTGATGCAATATGGTTAGCCAAACAACGAATCGCCCTTACCACGAAAGTGTTTAGCTCACAACCCAACCTCAACAGAACCATGAGTTAGTGTCGGTCAATACAACACAACTCGGAGTAAGTGTCGGTCAATACAACACAACTCCATCAACAAGAATACACAAGGGTCTAGTGTCGGTCAATACAACACAACCCAAACAACAAGAGCACTAGGTGTCGGTCAATACAACACGGCTCCACAACACTCCCAAGAGTACTAGAGTACTCGGTGACTTTCAATCATCACCATAGCTCACCTTAGTGGCTTTCCCAATTCCAAAACTCTTCAAACCCACAACAAAAGTTGACTTTTCCCCGTCTTTCGTAAATATTTTCCCCTCCAATTCTCCTATGATTATTCATTTAGTAAAAACGTTTCGAATTGAATTAGTCAGGTTATGAGTTTATTTCTCAAAGTCTAAGTCTCCCAAAGTCTCTAGTTTTCGAAATTCTAATCA
Source organism: Lotus japonicus (assembly GCF_012489685.1). Lineage (NCBI taxonomy): Eukaryota > Viridiplantae > Streptophyta > Magnoliopsida > Fabales > Fabaceae > Lotus > Lotus japonicus. The sequence goes on along the minus strand of NC_080043.1, from coordinate 53,061,804 downwards.
TTCTAAGTTTTCCAAAGACAAACCACCCAAAAGAAGTTTCTCGGGGAAAGTCTAAGTATTCAAACGAATCCCAACAAATGGCTAAGTCTCAACCCCTCGTTTGGACTTGCCTAGGGTTGTTCATCCAACCCGAAATATCAAAGATCACCAGATCAATGAATCTCCACTCCGAAGTCGCGTCAAAACGCACAATCCAACAATATCACAATATCACAAGTTATGGAAAAACATCATAACATCAACTCATCATCATAAACAACATCAGATAAAGCATAAGTCAAGTTGATCGACGCCTATCATGCAGTCATAGCTAATATGTAAGTTTCCCTTACCTTAGGCGCTTTCCTTACTAAGTTGCGACTCAAATCAAATCCAGTCATATCTTTGCTTTCCCGTGTTGGCTCACTTCCGTTTGTTCTTTGGCTTCGTCGTCAAGCGCTTCCGTCCTTCGTACCCTTCACAAGTTCACATACTAAACCTTAGCCTCTAAAGTCACATCTAAAGTTCCAGAACAAACTTAGCCAATCATTCTAGCTCACTTAGGCTAAATGCACAAACTTTATGTTTCAAGGACTAAAGTCCAAAGATAAAATATTTGTGAGTTTTAAAGAAAGGTCCTTAAAAAAAAACACATTTCGCAAACAACTCCTCAATTTTTAAATAATTCAACCCTAGTCCCTTGATAAGCACATAATCACGAAAAGGTCCTCACATAAAAGTAAGTTCTTTTTCAACCCTCAATCTTTTATAAATTTATCAAACAAACCCCAAGACTTTTAAAACTCCGGTTTAACCCAAAACTTCTCAGCCTCTTGTGCTTTAATCCTAAAGTTTTCCCACAATAAACTTTTAGTCCTCAAACTTAACTTATGATTTTCACTAAACAAAAACAAGTTTCATAATTGATTTTCCAAACCCAAAACACATGTCATAGGCTCGGCCACATCTACATAACTATGTATAAATTCACCTTTTTCCCCAAATCACTTCCAAATCCATTTGTAACATTTAAACACAACTAATCAAGACTTAAATTAAAGCTCTTAAAATCCCAAAATCTCTTAACTAAAAAAACAAGTTTTAAGAAAACTAAATGGTGAAATCCATAGATCCGGTGATGGGGAATAACATTTGTAAAAGCACTTTGGAAAAAGCTCTAATTGAAAATTTTACAAAGACAAGAACTCAACATTTTTTTTTTTGAAACAAAAACCATAGTTTAATGAATCATTTCCATAGTCATAACTTTAATGAAAACACTATGTGTGGAAACTAAGAGAATAAATTTCATTGACTAAAAACATGATCAAAGAAACTAGGAGGAGTTTTACCATAAAATGAGAAGATGAAGATGAAGATGATGGTGGTAATGTGCCTATGCTATCGTGGCTCCTTCTCTTTGTAGTGATTGTCCCCTTTTTTTCATGGAGGAGCTCTCGGCTGTGATAAACAGAGGGAAGAATGAAGGCTGGTTGCGTGCATGGCTTCTTGGAAATAATTGGAAGCGGAGAAGGCTTAATAATAGCCTTGGCCGAGAAGAAGAAAATGGCATGGTTGTAGTGGTGTTGTGGTGCTGTCCACGTGGTTTCATGATGGTGGTGGTGTGCTTCAGCAAGAAAAACGAAGAGAGGGTGAGTGAGGAGGAAAGACAAATAAAAGAAATGAATGAATGTTTGAAGAAAGAAAGCAACGTTCAGAGGATGAGAAAATTGACAATGGAATGAAGGAATCTTGCTATAAGAGAGGAAGGGAACGGATTTGCTGATGGGTGAGGAGAGAGAAATCATGAGGTGGAGGGATAAGGATGGTGAGATATTTATTCAGGATATTTTGAGAAGATATTTTTAAAATTAGTACAAATTGATTTAGACACCGAATGATTTAACTCATAGAGTTAAGAGAAAAATATAGGGGTGATATATTATTATCCCAAAAATTAAGAGGAACTCTATGAAATGATAAAATATAAATTTGGATCACTTTGGGCAAAATAAAACGATCCATCGACAAGAAAATGAGTAAAAACTGAGCTAAAGAATAACTGTTAGACAATTACAACAAATATGACGTTGTCATATTATGCAATTAATCTAAGTATCGATCCAAGAAAGGGCGATACTTTCATCGGGCACATTTAAGTGAGAAAATGGCTTGAACGCAGTATGCTTCAAAATATACCGCAAAACTACTTTTTGCAATTGATGTCGGATGAGAAAATTTCCTTCTGAAGAAAGATTGGAAATGTCAAAACAAATCTGGCATCGCGGACGGAAACTTCGTTAGAAGTCCCGAATAGAAAAAGTCTTCATCCAGCGCTTGAATCTAGGGTTTCGAAGCAAAGAAATTAGCGTCGTCGGACTTCCGAAAAGTGAATACTATCGTGCGTACAGTCCAGAGTTCCGAAATGAAATGCTGGTCGAAGGAAAAATAAAGAGAACCTTTAAATTTTCCAAGGATTCGAAATCTCACGTAAAACGTTGCTCTAAAGCGAAATTAGCCTATTCTGGACACGCTCGCCATAAGGCAGGTGTGCAGACGACTCGCACTAATTCCTACAGCGACTACGCAACATTCCTCAAGCAATTCCTGAACTTTCTTCTTCATTAATCTTTCACAAACAGCAAACTCCTGTCACGCTTACACTGTTTCTACGCGTGAGTCGGAAATTAACTTGTTCGGCAAATCCAGGTCTTACAGTACCAGGGATTGACCCCAACGTGATCACTCATAAATTGGCCATACGGCCAGGAGCAACTCCAGTCATCCAACCAAGGCGAAGGATGAGTGATGAAAAGAACAAGGCGGTACAAGTAGAAACTGAGAAGCTAATCAAGGCCCAGTTTATTCGCGAGGTGCAATATCCAACCTGGCTCGCCAATGTAGTGATGGTCAAGAAAGCCAATGGGAAGTGGAGAATGTGCACGGATTACACAAGCCTGAACAAAGTGTGCCCCAAAGATTCGTATCCTCTTCCCAATGTTGATAAATTGGTGGATGGGGCCTCCGGAAACGAACTTTTAAGTCTTATGGATGCATATTCTGGGTATAACCAAATCATGATGCATCCTTCAGACGAGGAAAGTACGGCGTTCATGACTAACCAGGCGAATTATTGTTACAAAACTATGTCGTTTGGCTTGAAGAACGCAGGAGCCACATACCAACGCCTCATGGATAAAAAAATTTCAAAGCAAGTGGGAAGAAATATGGAAGTTTATGTAGATGACATGATTGTTAAGTCCGCCAAGTCCAAGGATCATGGCGACGATCTTAAGGAAGCATTTGCTCAGCTAAGAAAATATCAGATGAAGTTAAATCCAGAGAAATGTTCATTTGGGATTCAAGGGGGAAAGTTTTTGGGTTTCATGATAACATCAAGGGGGTTTGAAGTAAACCCAGATAAAGGCAAGGCGATTTTAGAAATGAAAAGCCCGACAAGTGTCAAGGAAGTACAACGACTAACAGGACGCATGGCTTCTTTAGCCCGTTTCTTGCCAATGGCGGGTGATAAAGCGGCTCCGTTCTTCACTTGTTTGAAAAAGAATTCGAAGTTTCAATGGACAGAGGCATGTGAACAAGCTTTTACCAAGTTGAAAGAATCATTAGCAACGTTATCGGTACTATCCAAACCCACACCTGGCGTTCCTTTGACGCTCTACCTGGCTGTCACGGATAGGGCGGTCAGTACGGTTTTGCTTCAGGAAGAAGGGAAGAAGCAGAAGGTTATATATTTTGTGAGTCATACTCTGCAAGGTGCTGAATTGCGATATCAAAAAATCGAAAAGGCGGCCTTGGCGATTCTAAAAACAGCGAGGCGCCTTAGACCATACTTCCAAAGTTTCCAAATCAAAGTTAAAACCGATGTTCCTTTGAGGCAGGTACTCCAAAAACCCGATTTGTCAGGCCGATTGGTCAGTTGGTCAGTCGAGTTGTCAGAGTATGATATACAGTATGAGCCAAGGGGCCAAGTTACAATACAAAGTTTGATTGACTTTGTGGCGGAACTAACGCCCGCGGAAGGTGAGAAAAATCAGGAAGAGTGGGTCTTGTCTGTTGATGGATCCTCCAATAGCACAGGAAGTGTGGCTGGGATAACCATCGAAAGCCCGGATAAGATGGTCATCGAACAGTCTCTGAAATTCGAGTTTAAGGCGAGCAGAGTACGAGGCATTAATTGCCGGCTTAAGGCTAGCCGTCGAATTAGGCGTTCAAAACTTATTCATCAAGGGTGATTCGCAGTTGGTCGTTAAGCAGGTAAAGGGCGAGTATCAAGTGAAGGATCCACAACTTTCTAAATATTTGGAAGTGGTACATAGACTAATGATGGAGATAAAAAAGATCAGGATAGAACATGTTCCAAGAAGTCAAATTGAGAGAGCTGATGTGCTAGCAAAATTGGCCAGCACGGGGCAATTGAGCAACTACCAACAGTCATCCAAGAAACCCTTCCTCGCCCAAGTATTGACTTGGTGGAAGTCAAGATAAAAGCAGTAAAGTCAATGATCGAAGGTGAGCCTTCAAGGATGGAACCAATCAAGAATTTCCTTAAAAATCCTCCAGAGGATGATGAGTTGAACACAAGAGCAAAACGTAGGGAGGCTAGCTTCTACACGTTGGTTGACGGTGAGTTATATCGGCGGGGAATTATGTCTCCGATGCTCAAATGCGTTGCACAAGAGATGCCTTGGGGATAATGGCGGAAGTTCATGAAGGTGTGTGCTCCAGTCATATCGGTGGGCGATCATTGGCAGTAAAAGTATTAAGGGCAGGATTTTACTGGCCAACGATGAAGAAGGACTGTCTGGAATATGTCAAGAAGTGTGAAAAGTGTCAAGTCTTTTCTGACTTGCATAAGGCCCCTCCTGAAGAATTATCAACTATGGTGGCGCCTTGGCCATTTGCCATGTGGGGGACTGGCATTTTAGGACCATTCCCAGTAGCAAAGGCACAAATGAAATATATCATTGTGGCAGTTGATTATTTCACCAAGTGGATAGAAGCGGAAGCAGTGGCAACTATTACAGCCGCCAAGGTCAGGAATTTTCTGTGGCGACGTATTGTGTGCAGATTTGGGGTCCCCATGGCGTTGGTAATGGACAATGGGACCCAATTCACAAGCAATGTCACCCGAGAGTTTTGTGCGGAGATGGGAATTGAAATGCGATTTGCATCAGTAGAACATCCCCAGACCAATGGGCAGGCCGAATCAGCCAACAAGGTTATTTTAAAAGGCTTAAAGAAGAAATTGGACGAGGCGAAAGGTCTTTGGGCGGAGGAGTTGCCAGGCGTCCTATAGGCATATAACACGACTGAACAGACAAGCACGAAGGAAACCCCATATCGTTTAACTTACGGAACTGATGTCATGCTCCCGGTAGAAATTGAAAGACAAAGTTGGCGGGTAACTCGGTTCAGTGAGGATGACAATGGAGGAAATTTGATAGCAAATCTAATCATGCTGCCTGAGGAACAACGGGAGGCACATTTAAGGAATAAGGCGGGTGATAAGCCAATCTGCAAGTATACAGATTTGCCCGTAGTAATATAAAAGATATCGTACTCAAGGGATTGTGTTCAATTATCGATTAAGACTAGTTCTATGATTTAGTAAGCAAAAGTAAAATAAGATTGGGGGTTTTGATTTAATTGTTCAATTTCGCAGAAATAAACTAAAGCAATTAAAAAGATTTTTTAATTTAGATGAGAAAGATAGCACCTGAGTATAGTTTCACCAATTTAATCTATGTCTTAAACAAAACAGTGTTTGTATGAAATTGAGAGTCCTCTCTATGGTGATTTAGCCTATATTCTTACTTACTAAATTAATAGCTAAGCAAGACTTTCAATTCAATTACTACGTCTGTGTTACGAGCACCTAGACCCTTGAATTGAAGATTAAAATTTCATATACTAGCCACCACTATTAGATTCTACTCTTATTCCTAAGCAGTAGGGAATGTCTAATAAATTCGCTCCCGTGGTTCCCCAATTCTTAATATAACTTTCGTTCCTATAAGAATTAGTAAAAAGCTCGCATCGATTCAAGCACAAATTAACTGAAACGAATACATAGATTGAAAACCCAATAATCATACAAAGTACTGAAATATTAAGACATAAAAATAAAAAGGATTCACACCTCAAGTGCTAATAAGAGGAGTTAGCCAAACATAGCCATAAAAATTACCAAGAAATAGGAAAAGAAGAACCTATGAAATATTCAATGTTGTTTCTCCTCTTATTCCATGCCGTTCAATACTGCTGCTGCAAAAAAACCCTTCTCCTCAATTTCGTTCCAGCCTTTCTAATAAAAAAACCTAATATATTATTACCTTTCCACCCCCCTCAATCACGTTGTTTTCTCTCTCTGCCTGATTGAAATTTGATTCAACAACCACTGCCACGTGTCAGCAAGCTATTGGGTGAAGCTTTAAGTGTAAAATCTGGTGCTTCGCGTCTCACAGCCTTGTGATGGACCTTTCTCCCGATCGGTCCACATGGCAGTGACGAAACAGCAGTCGTCAGATTCCTGTGCGTGCATGGTAACTTCCATGGACCATCAGCACTAAATTAGCTCCCTTTATTATTTCGAAAATCCTAATAAAATATAAATAAAAATCATAAAAATTATAGAAAATACTAAAAACATATAAAAATAATAAAATGCATGAAATAATCCTAATGTGACCTAAAGTGACCAAAATATCCTAAATAATATATTAAAATGCATAAAAATAAACTAGGAATATGACTTAGACACCCGGGTCATCACACCACTATACCCAACGACAGCTTGTCCTCAAGCGTAAACTTAAGGTTGCTTGTCCTCAAGCTCAAGAACACAATTCCAAGTAAGATGCTAGTATACACATTTTCACAAGAGATACATGAGATGAGTTCCTCAAAAGTTCATGCAGAGAATGAAGCTTTAAAAATTGAGTGACCTTCAGTAAGTGCAAACAAGAAATATAGAAAATGCCAAGATGTGGGGTTTTACATTTTATTCCTAATTCCCCAACCCCATATTGAGAATCCACTAATGATGGCCTACAGTTTTTATTTTATTCAGAGCACGCACATGTTCTTTTCAATTTTTTTTTTGTTCTACCCGTCACAGTTATTACCAACTCAGGGTGTAATTCTTTTCTCTTCTTTTTTGGCAAGGTCAGGATATGATTGGGGGTATGCTTAGTGGTGCAAATACTTCCCATTCCCTTACTCACATCCTTTTCCACTTTTAGCACTTCAGCTTTACTCTCACATGTGTGCCCCTTTTTAACCTCACAGCCAAAAAGAGTGTAGACTCAATATAAGGATTAAAAGGAAAACTACATCTTATGCATTATTCCCACTAACCTGACATCTTAATAACCTCACTGCATTTTTCCAAAACTCACTTAAATCTTCATCACCTAACTCTCCACATGTTCCTCAAGTTTCACTCACACCCATGAATCAAACACTTTTTAATATAACAACTAGCATCAAACTCGGAATAAATATTCAAAACACCAACAAGAATTAATCAAGCACAGAAGTGTGAATACCAAGAATCTAAGGCATGTGCAAAACCAGTGTGTGCAACTAAATAACTAAATTCTAAATGCATGTTCATAAAATTAAATGAGAGATGAGTAGTCTAGTAAAACTCCCTGTACTCATGTTGGGTGCAAAACTTTATAACACCAAGACTTTGTCAGCTGGGCTCTCCAGCTCAAGTAATTCCTGTAAAATCACTTAGTCCTTGCAAAAATGAGCACACAAATCAAAATACCACAACATAACTCAATTAATTCAATGAGACACTATGACTCAACATAAAACAAATACTCAAACTAAAAGGGAAATCTTTTTGGTTTTTTATACTTGGGTTGTCTCCCAAAAAGCACAAATTTATAGTCTTTGTTAGACTCTTCTCCCTATTCAGTTGGGAGGGTCAGGCTGTAGAATTTCCTTCCCTTTGAATATCTCTCCCCCATGGTGGAGTTTCAACCTCTTTCCATTGACAGCGAAATTACACTTTGAGGTTGGGTTCTTAATTTCAACAACACCATGGGGAGAGATCTTAGTAACCACATACGGTCCTGACCAGCGGGGCTTGAACTTACCAGGGAACCATCTTATCCTGGAGCTATACAATAACACTTGTTCCCCAGGCTCAAACTCTCGCTCGGTCCAACATAAGGAAAATTTAAACTTTCTCAAAATTCTTAATGATTTCTCTTTCTGTAGAGGAGAAAGAGAACTACTTAAGATCACTGGTTGTACCTCTCCCTCCTCAAGATAAGCATATTTGAGGGTAGGAGGAAGAGGTTTCAGTTCCAATTTTTCAGATTTAATCGGAGTTTCCTCATCTCTTTTTAATTCTCCTCTGCAAACATTCTTAAGCGAGAGAGATGAGACTAACTCCAGTTGATTCACAGTTTCAATTATCGTTCCACTATCACATTTAGGGAGGACAACAGGCTCAAGTCCTTCCATGATCACAGCTTCCAAAGAGTCTTTCATAGAAATTCTCTTAAATTCCTCACAACCAAACTCATCCACTACCTCAACACTAAAGACACTCTCATCATTCTTATGTTTCAATGACTCAAAGACATTAAACCTCACTTTCTCTTCTCCTACTTTCAAAGAGAGAATTCCCTTCCTTACATTGATTTTTGCATTACCTGTTGCTAGAAAGGGTCTTCCTAGGATGAGAGGTATTCTAGCATCTTCTTCCATATCTAATATGACAAAATCCATAGGAAAAATAAATTTATCTACCTTAACTAGAACATCCTCTACAATCCCGTAAGGAGTTTTGAGTGACCTGTCAGCTAGTTGTAGGTTGATCATGGTGGGAGTGACCTCTCCTAAACCCAACCTCTTAAACATTGTGAGAGGCATCAAATTAATGCTTGCTCCTAAATCACATAGAGCCTTAGCAGTAGGAAGACCTTCAATTTCCACAGGAAGTGTGAAGCTTCCAGGATCTTTCATTTTTTGTGGAAGTTTCCTCTGCAAGATAGCACTACACTCCTCACTCATCATTATGGTCTCATTTACCTCACTCAGCTTTATTTTCCTAGAGAGTATTTCTTTCATGAATTTAGAATATGCAGGCATCTGTTCCAAAGCTTCAGAAAATGGAATATTTATTTGTAACTTTTTGAAAACCTCAAGAAATTTAGAAAATTGCTTTTCTAAATTCTTTTTCACTAAAGCTTTTGGAAAAGGTACCTTGCAACAACTCTTGTCATTGGGGAAAGTGGTGCTCTCTTTATCTTTCTTTTCTTTGAATTTATCATTATTTGTTTTCTTCGCACTCACTTCCCTACTCTCTTCCTTAGATTTTTCTACTTCCTCACCCCTCTTTTCTACTATCTTTCTTTCAGCATCTTTTAAAATTTTACCACTCCTAGTAGTTATAGCAGAAATATTAGCTTGATTCTCAATAGTGTCAGAGGGTAACTTACCTGGACTCCTTTCTGAAAGCTGTTTTGCAATCTGACCCATTTGATTCTCCAAATTCCTGAGGGAAGCCTCATGATTTTTGTTGGTATTTCTGGTTTCAGTCATGAAAGATTCAGTGGTTTGAGATAGTTGCCCCACAATGTCTTCCAAGCTCCTCCTCCCAGAGTTCTGATCCTGTTGAGGTTGTTGCCTCTGATCCTAATATTGGCTCCTTTGTTGATTGGAGTACTGTTTAGAATTTCCTTGCTGTCCATATCCATCTTGATTCCTGTAAGACAAACTAGGATGATTCGCCCAACTGGGGTTGTATGTACCAGTAGGAGGATCATGCCTAGAGCTTCTCAGATACTTGATCTCTTCATCCATTGCCTTCTTCTCAGTGTTCATCTTGCGATCATCCATCCTCTTGAACATGGCATCCATTTTATCTGAAAGTGCCTTGTTAGACGCTATTACATTATCATATGCCTGAATTTCATTGACACTGCCCCTGTTGCGTCTATCATTATTAGAGTGAGCTTCCCTTTCAGCCAGATTGTTGATGATTTCTAGAGAATCCTTAGTTGACAGATGATCAAAAGCTCCATTCTTGCCTGCAAGGTCCAACATGACTCTTGTATTACTTTTGAGAGCTGCATAGAACCTATCTACCTGTGCTGATTCTTTCAAATTGTGGCCCGGACACTTTCTAAGAAGTCCCTTAAACCTTTCCCATACATCATAAAGATTCTCAGATTCCATTTGATAGAAAGTATTGATGTCATGCTTCAGTTGCCTCATGCGAGAGCTAGGGAAAAACTTTTCTGAGAACTTCTTGGCTAGATCATCCCAAGAAGTTATGCTCTGTCGAGGTTGAGCCCTCAACCACTCTTCAACAGCATCCCTCAAAGAGTAGGGGAAGAGTGTTAGTCTGACATCATCCAGACTTACTTGATCAGATACCACAGGGGACACCTGCATAGTGAAACGATCCATGTGAGCATATGGATCCTCCAGTACGCTTCCTCCGAATTGATTCTGTGCTATCGAATGCATTATGTGCGGTGGAATTTTGAAACCTCTTGGTAGGCCTGTTGGTTTGACAATGCTTCCCTCAAATCTGAAACTGATTTGAGGTGCATTAAGGTCTTTCAGGGATCTCCCAGCCTCCAATGCAGCCTCATTCTCTTGATTCTGAATCAAACGAGCCTGTAGTTCAGCTTCCATACGCTCATTAAATTCTGCATTTAATTGAGCACGGAGTCGTGCCTCCATCTCAGCTGGTGACTCTGTAGCCATGGTACTTGCAACCTTTTCTCTTGCTTTTTCTCTTCTTCGTTGGGATCTGTTCTTGCGAGCAGTCTTCTTGATCTCAGGATCAAAAAGTAGAGAATTTGGATCTACAGTACCTCACATACACTTGAGCAAACAAATTAAGAGCACCAATTTAAAAGCAAACAAATATTTTTTATTTTTTATGAATAAAATAAATTAAAAGCAAAGCTCTAAAGAATAAAAACTAGCTTAAATCAATAAAATAAAGACAATCCCCGGCAACGGCGCCAAAAACATGATAAGCCAATCTGCAAGTATACAGATTTGCCCGTAGTAATATAAAAGATATCGTACCCAAGGGATTGTGTTCAATTATCGATTAAGACTAGTTCTATGATTTAGTAAGCAAAAGTAAAATAAGATTGGGGGTTTTGATTTAATTGTTCAATTTCGCAGAAATAAACTAAAGCAATTAAAAAGATTTTTTAATTTAGATGAGAAAGATAGCACCTGAGTATAGTTTCACCAATTTAATCTATGTCTTAAACAAAACAGTGTTTGTATGAAATTGAGAGTCCTCTCTATGGTGATTTAGCCTATATTCTTACTTACTAAATTAATAGCTAAGCAGGACTTTCAATTCAATTACTACGTCTGTGTTACGAGCACCTAGACCCTTGAATTGAAGATTAAAATTTCATATACTAGCCACCACTATTAGATTCTACTCTTATTCCTAAGCAGTAGGGAATGTCTAATAAATTCGCTCCCGTGGTTCCCCAATTCTTAATATAACTTTCGTTCCTATAAGAATTAGTAAAAAGCTCGCATCGATTCAAGCACAAATTAACTGAAACGAATACATAGATTGAAAACCCAATAATCATACAAAGTACTGAAATATTAAGACATAAAAATAAAAAGGATTCACACCTCAAGTGCTAATAAGAGGAGTTAGCCAAACATAGCCATAAAAATTACCAAGAAATAGGAAAAGAAGAACCTATGAAATATTCAATGTTGTTTCTCCTCTTATTCCATGCCGTTCAATACTGCTGCTGCAAAAAAACCCTTCTCCTCAATTTCGTTCCAGCCTTTCTAATAAAAAAACCTAATATATTATTACCTTTCCACCCCCCTCAATCACGTTGTTTTCTCTCTCTGCCTGATTGAAATTTGATTCAACAACCACTGCCACGTGTCAGCAAGCTATTGGGTGAAGCTTTAAGTGTAAAATCTGGTGCTTCGCGTCTCACAGCCTTGTGATGGACCTTTCTCCCGATCGGTCCACATGGCAGTGACGAAACAGCAGTCGTCAGATTCCTGTGCGTGCATGGTAACTTCCATGGACCATCAGCACTAAATTAGCTCCCTTTATTATTTCGAAAATCCTAATAAAATATAAATAAAAATCATAAAAATTATAGAAAAATACTAAAAACACATAAAAATAATAAAATGCATGAAATAATCCTAATGTGACCTAAAGTGACCAAAATATCCTAAATAATATATTAAAATGCATAAAAATAAACTAGGAATATGACTTAGACACCCGGGTCATCAGCGGGAAAGGTGAAGGTTGCAAGAAAATTCGCAACGAAAGTGGTTCCAAGGGCTATGAGGGTAGGAGACTTAGTGCTTCGAAAGAATACTATACCCGACAAACATAACAAACTTTCGCCCAATTGGGGCGGGCCTTACAGGATAATTGGCGAGGTTGGAGGTGGAGCTTACAAATTGGAACAACTTAACGGTCAAAAGATTCCATGAACATGGAATGCCTCACATTTGAAGCAGTATTTTAGCTAAGGGGAACAACAAAAATGAATGAAGCCGCACTCTTTTTCCCTTTCTTTGGAAAGGTTTTTAATGATGCGGCATATGTAAAGAATGAAGGGACAATTGTTCCCATGTATGGAAAGTAATGAAGAAATCAATGAAAAAATCATTTCAAAAGATTGTTTATGTTTTGATTTATATTACGAGTTTATGCAATGCAAATCGTATCAAGGTATAACATACCGCGAATAATCCTTTCGGAATAAGAAAGTATCGCCATCAAAAATCAAAAGCCTTGGCAATTCTAGTGGCCACTAGAAACCAAGTCTTGTCGAAAAATCGGTTAAGGTATATCAACATAAACGGTAACAATTTAGTAAACAACAACTTCAAGGTAATAACAATTGAACTTAAAAGAACTTCATTGAAAATAGGAAAAGGGCGAGGCCCATACACGTTGTGAATAACAAAAAACAAAAGGGGCAAAGCCCAAAGTAAATCTTGACTTAGCAAAATAAAAACAAAAACAAATTCCAGCCAGGTTCTCATTATTGGCGTTGTTGTCTTGGCTTGCGGCAGGTTGTGGGTCCTTCTCCACTCGATCCTCATTCTTGTCCTCGCCATTACCATCTTCACCATTTCCTTCCTCAGAATCACTTTCGGAATTGAATTGAGGAAGGAGGGCAATGTCAACGTCATCATCGCCAACTACCTGACCATCCTTGATCTCTTTCAAATACCCGATCCGGGAAAGGTCAAAGCCTGGTTCAACAACACTGATTTGCTCCTTGGCCGCTAGAAAGCCTTGAGCAAATTGAAGAGATGCGCGCCCTAAAATGGAGGCGTTCAGGCGCTCATATTTCTTTTCCAGCTTTTGGCACTTGGCCTGAGCAGCAGTGTGCTTGACGTTGATGGCTTCCTTCAAGGACTTAGTCTTCTGAAGGAGCAGGTTAGTAGACGCTAAGTCATCAGTTAACTTAGCACATTTCTCCTCAGCAGACTTAAGATGCTTATTGGCGGTTTCAGCGTCGACTTTCACTCGCTCATATGCAGCCTTATAATCAGTCGCCTTCTTCTCAAGACGATTCTTGGCCGCTTGCAAATCCTTCACACAGTGAGCCATACCCGCCACGGTGCTGGCGGCAGAAAGTGCATGGTGAATGGCCATGGAAGCAATATTGGGGGGGCCTTGATCAGAAATGTCTTTATGAATCCGATTGTCAAAGGTTCGATTCATGAAGTCCAAACCATTGAAATGAGGATCGGACAAGTGTAGCAAAGGAGGAGGAGCCTCGCCCCCAATGGCTGAACCAGTGCCAGCATGGCCAAACGGAGTCGCGGGCGGTTAATCATCATGTTTGGATCCTGATGGGGTGGCGGGACATTGTCATATCCCTTCTTTTTCTCCGCCGGTTTATTCTTGGAAGCCAAGCCGGTTGGGTTGAGAGTTGTCTGGTGAAGAGGTTTACCACCAACAGTTCTTTCGGTGGCACCAGAAACTTTTTGACGCTTAGGATCCCGGAGGTTGTCAGAATCCGAAGCACCTTCAAGCTTCTTCTTTTGCTCAGCTTCCGCCCTTTTTCTCGCCGCCTCGGCAGATTGGGCGAGGTACTCTTTCATCTTCAGCGGGCTGGAGTCGACCTTTCCCTTACCCATCGTGGCTGTACAGGAATGTAACAGTTAGACATGACACATGAGTAAAAAGAAAAGCAAGTTAAGTGCGAAAATTATACACATACTAAAAAATTGATTTAAGGTGCCGGATTTCGACGCCTCAATCAAGTCATGACCAGAGACTACCGGTAATGAGCGAAGATAATCGGCGACCCCTCGCTCAGAATCATCCAAGGCGTCATAAGAAACGAAAATTTTTCGGCGAGGATTTTTCGTCCAATAAAAGGGGAAGAGGGGATTATTGTCAGAATCTCGAAACAAATCCTTTATTTCGGGCGATTCCACAACTTTGAAATATTTTTTCTGCCACACTTTGTAATGGCTCTTAAGGGCGGTGAACCGGCTCATTTTCTTGCGGGCTAAAAGGGGGACCCACTTTACGGACGTAGGTTTCTTGGTAACAGATTTATAGAAAAGGAAAAACAAAGGGTAGGTGGGCGTGAAGCTCAAATGTTCACAAAGAATTTCGAAGCAACGGATAAAACCCCAGGCGTTGGGCTGAAGTTGACAAGGCGCCACGTTCAGAAAGGATAGAACGTGGCATATGAAGGGTGAGAAGGGAAGTTTAATATTCAAGTCGGTGAAAAAATAACCATAAACGAAAAAGAAATCGGGCGATTCATCTGATGACTCTTTGCGTAATAGAACACAATCATCCTCGCCACATGGAAGAACATTCAACTGAAGGTCTTCATTATTGGAAGTGGCTGGATTTATCTTTGTAAACCCTTGGGCAGATATCCGAAGCGAGTTAATGCTCCCAATACTGCCCCAGATGGAACGCCACAAACATTTATCTTCAACCAAATGCACGTTTGTACGCCATTCGGGCGAAGATAAATCCCCATTAGAAGAAAGGACAGAGTCGACAAAGCCGGCTGACCCGGAATCCTCATGGGTAGAAGGCGAGGATTGGATTTCAATAATAGTGGGGGCAGGAATTTCCCCCTCTGTAGAGGGTGAAGAAAGTTCTAGGGAAGAAATACTAACATTATTCAACGACATGCTGGGTAATTTCATAAAAGATAAAAGAAGAAGATGAACAGATTCAAGAAGATAAAAGAAGAAGATGAACAGTTTTGAGAAAGAGAAAACAAAACGAGGAAAAGGGTGTAAAGGACTCACCGGAGGAAGAGATGGAAGATTGAGTAAGGATAACGTCGGCTAAGGGAGAACACCGCGCAATGACGACGGCCGGAGTAAACTAGGTTCGCCGGAGTTCATGGAGGAGAAGGTAAGAATTCCAGAGAAGTTTCAGAGAAAGAGTTTCGGAAAGGTGAAAAAGTGAAAGGTTAAAAGGGGTTTTTATAGAGGAAAAAGAGGAGAGAGAACGAGTGGGATAGATAGTGAAGGGTTGTGGGATTTGAAATTCAAAAAGGTATGAAGTGAAAAGGTGTAACTCCTCGAGACGCACAACCGGAAACTGCATTCATGGCAAATGATAACGAAATCCCGGAAAACAAGGATTACGTGTGTCAGTTGAAAAGACGTGATTGACGGTTATGACAATGGCGACGTATCAGCGAAAATAAAAATGGCGGCGAATAAACAAACGAGAACGTGGCGACCTGAGGAACGGCGACATAATGACAGAAATCACAAGGTAAACAATGAAAGCAGGCGACGAAGTAGCATATTAAAGACATTTCGGCTCAACTTACCTGAGCCTCATGTCTTGGGGGCATGTGGACTGGGCGGGACATAAAGGATGCTTATGCCCGCCCAAAATAATGATCAACCAAACGAAGGCAGCCATGGCGGGAATTGACGATATAGCAAATATCCTTACCCTTCCTTTAGACGGACCCACAAGCCAGCTGGAAGATTCTTTTGGATTTGTCTTATATGCATAGAGATTTGAGCCCTGATTGTCAGGCCCATATATAGGAAAAGTCCATATCCTGACCACACCCTCTATAAAAGGGGAGGTCATCATCTTGTACGAATCACTTTTTGCACATTTAATGAGAATTTACCCTTTATGATATCTTTGCTATTTTAAGTGCTCTGCTAGGGTTTGCTTTCTTTCATTCTCTTACGTAAGCTTCCCTAGTACAGAACAAATAATAATAATAAATACTACTCCATCCGTTCCAAAAAGTTTGTAGCTTTAGGTTGTGGCACAAAGAGTAAGAAAATAATTATTGATAGTATAATTTGACTAGATTGCCCTTATTTAATTTTACTAGTATGATGTGCAACTATTAAAATATACTTAGATAGAGAAGAATGTAATTAATAGGGAAGAGTTGTGGTTGGTTAATATGAAATGTGATAAGTGAGAGAAAATGTATTAAATGAGGGTATAGATGGAAAAAATTAGCAAAAAATGCATTGGTTTTTTAAAACAACAAACATTTTAGAATATTGAAAAATGGTGCAAAACAACAAACTTTATGAAATGGAGGGAGTAATTACTAATTAACTAAATCGACTATTATCTCTACTATAGAGAGAAGTTTTTTTTAGAGTCAAAATATGATTAGATAAAAAAGGCTTAAATACTCTAGGGGTCCCTGAAATTGTACCCCGTATCAAAATAAGTCCCTGAAAAAAAAAATTCCGATTCCGGATCCCTGGAATTGTTTTTTTAATCAGAATAAGTCCCTACACATGTTTTTAGCCTATCTGGCAGATTTTTTGCTGACTCAACATTTACACGTGGCTTTTTCATTTATTTTAAATACACATGGAATAAAAAAAAAATTAAATTTAAATCTAATTAAGCTATCTACCTAAATCTAATTAACCTAATTCCCAGAATCCCCAGAAATTAATCATGTTCATCACCTCCTCTTATGAACTTCATCTTCTTCATGAATTCTGAAAAAATCCCAGAAATCATTAATTCTCAAACAAAGTCAATCTTTTCACACACAATCCTAGGACCAAACATATGCAAGCACAAGTATAGTTGAATTGAGAATGAAAAACCAGAAGACAAACAAACTAGCGTTGGGTTCTCTGATTCTCTCTCCACTCTTCATCTCCATCTCCATCTCCAGATGCCCATCACCCCCACCACTCTCTTCTCAAACCCCTCTCTTTTCTAGTTTTCATCTTCCACCGCACCTCCCACTACAAACACAACACAACTTCTTCCTCCTCCTTCATCTTCTTCTTTCCCACTTCCCCAATTTCTGAAACCCTAAATCTTCAACATGAACAAAATCTGAAATCGAATCAATTCCTATCAGATCTGTTGAGGCAAAACAGAGATTTGTTTGGATGGTTGAGATTTGGCTTTGAATTGGGAGACTGAGAGAGAACGAGGGAGAGCAAGAGAGAGCGGCAACCAACTTTCAGCCATTGAGAGCGAGAGAGAATCTATGAGTGTCGTCGCTCCTTGCTGTTACAGCCTTAGCCACGCGACCAATCGCACCGCCGCTGCTTGTCTTTGTTCACTCTCTCTCGATCTCATACTGTGTGTCTCACGCAATCTCTGTTTCATTCTTCTCTCTCGATCTCACATTCTGTGTTTCTCTTGGCAGAGATGCTCTTTTATGGTAGTTTCGTGGTGAGGTTGTTGCTCTGTGCAGGTGGTCAGAGTATTTTTGTGTGAAAAGATTGATTTTAGGGATTTTGGTTTGGTTTGGGAATTTTGGTTAGTGGTTTTAATTTAGGGATTTTGGGAATTAGGTTTAATTAGATTTAGGTAGATAGGTTAATTAGATTTAAATTTAATTAATTTTTTTTATTTTTATTCCATGTGTATTTAAAATAAATGAAAAAGCCATGTGTAAATGTTGAGTCAGCAAAAAATCTGCCAGATAGGCTAAAAACATGTGTAGGGACTTATTCTGATTAAAAAAACAATTCCAGGGATCCGGAATCGGAAAAAAAAATTTCAGGGACTTATTTTGATACGGGGTACAATTTCAGGGACCCCTAGAGCATTTAAGCAAAAAAAAAAAAAACTTCTATGTCCTTTCATCCTTTTCTCGTGCATTGGACTCCTCGCGAATCGTTATTTGTGCTTCTCCAGCGACAAACTAGAGAAAACCATAGTCTATAGGCCCCTCTTTTTTATTTTATTTTTTATTTTTATAGATAAGCTATAGACCAAAAAGTTTGTCACCCAATTAAAATAATATTAAATGAACCAAAACAAAAGCATTCTTCACCTTGCAGCTATACTAGTTAATATATAAACCAATTCGCAACTTTACACTAATATATTTTTATTTTGTCTTTATAGTACTTTCTTACATTTTTTCACATTTGTTTATTTGTTTCATAAAAAAAATCATATTGATTGGTTATTATATTTGTAATACTGAACTGCTTTGAATTTTGGAAAAAAAAGAGATAATGTGGTATAGAAAGATAAAGGGAGCTAGCTACTTGAAATAAAAGTAAGGGTGTGAAAAGCTATAAAAAAGAAAGCGAATGTAAATTTATTAAAAAAATCTTGAAATTTTCTTCATGAATCTACCCGGCCCTTATACCATTACTCTCACTCTTTTTAACTTCATTATCTGGGTTGCTCTCCCTCTTCTTACTAATTACAAGTTATAAGACTACCCACAATGGTGTTGAAAGTGGGTAGTTGAAAGTTGAAATGAGGTTTTAATGGTGTTTAATGTGGGTGTTGAAAGTTAAAAGGAGGAGAGAGGTGTTGAAAATTTTCAACACAGCTGAAACCTGCCCTCGGTGACACGTGGCACGGCCTGGTTGGCGAATGTCAGGCGCGTGCCACACACGCGCAAACAAGGCGCGTTTCTGCAGGCCGTGGCAGCAGGCGGGTCCTAGGGCGTCCGGTGGTGGGACGCGTGGCACGCGTCGGTTGGGCACCGACAGGCGCGTGCGTGCCACGCGTCAGAGGAGAGAGAGACGGTCTGAGGAGTGACGCGTGTCACGCGTTGATTGGTCCGAGCGATTTTCTTTTATCCTAATCTTTCCAACTCAATTATTTCATTCAAAAAAAATTTAAAAAAATATAAAAAATTTACCAAAATTCATGATTTTTTTTTTCTCTATAAATAGAGACTTGGTTCGTTTGATTTGGACATAGAAAAAAAACCAAGTTTTCCATCATCTTATTCATCATATTATCTTTCTACTATCCCCTTTGCTTTGAAATGGATCCCAACAAGTACCATTTCAACACCCAGAATTCTTCTAACCAAATTCCAAACAATTATCAACATCCAAATCAGTTTCCCAACAACCAAATTCCCAACAATTATCAACATCCAAATCAGTTTCCCAACTACCAAAATCCCAACATTTATCAACATCCAAATCAAATTTCCAACTACCAAAATTCCAACAATTATCAAGATCCAAATCAATCCAACTACCAAAATCACAACAATTATCAAGATCCAAATCAATCCAACTACCAAAATCACAACAATTTTCAAGATCCAAATCAATTTCTCAACCAACGTCCTCATCCCCATCATGGATCTATGTTCAGATATCCATCTCCAACACCGCCGTCTAATGATGGTGCACCTGAATTTCCCGAGTTTTCAACACAAATGAATCTTGCTGGCATGACTGCTGGTAATGAAGTCCCTCCAAATGAAGAGGATTCAACTCCAACGAGCAGGAGAAGTCACTTACCAGCATGGAACACTGATCAAAATAAGGTGTTAATTAGTGGGTGGCTTAAATATGGAACAAACAATGTTGTCGGGAGAAACCAAAAAGGAGAAACATTTTGGGGTCAAATTGCTGAGTATTGTAATCAACATTGCTCATTCAATCCTCCGCGGGATGGAAATGCATGCCGAAACCGTTATAATTATATGAGCAAGCAAATAAATAAATGGATTGGCGCTTATGAAGGCGCTAAGCGTATGCAACGAAGCGGTTGGTCGGAGAATGATATTTTGACCCAAGCGCAAGAATTATACGCAGATGGGAAGAAGGGTCAATTTAATTTGATGGCAGAATGGGAGGCTCTCCGTGATCAACCACGTTACTGTAGTCAAGCAGGAGGAAGTGTTGGCTCAGGAAGTAGTGGATCTAAGAGATCTCGCGAGAGTGATGCATGTGGCTCAAACTCTATAGGATCGATTCCCCGTCCAATGGGTAGGGATGCAGCTAAAAAAAAGGGTAAAAAGAAGAGCACAACAGCTGCCTTGGAGGCGATGGAGAAAGATTGGGCTGCATACAAACAAGTCAAGGAGATAGAGGTTGAACAATTGAAGTAGATGGCGGCGATGCAACAAGAGTGATATGCCCCAAGTTGATGCAAGGGCTTGATGGATCGTCTAGGATGATTTTAGGACTTGAGAAATCAGAGTTGGAAGGGAAAAACAAAGAAGAATTTCGTGCAAGGAAAAGATGGACAGAATTGGAATGGAACTTTATGGATATGGAAGTGCAGACGTCACACAAAGGTGGTGGCAAACCTTTGATAAGTCAAGGTCTTGAATCACTCAAGGGATATGAGAATCACTCTCAACAAACTGAACTAACTCAGAAAAAAATAATCTTATTCATTCATGTCTCCATGCTTGGCCGTCCCTCCCTTTTAAAAGAGTTTGGCTTTGTTTTTGAATTACAAAGGTGAGATATGGTCTTAACTCCAATTAATGACTAATTATGAAGTTTTAACATCCAATTCTGAGCTGAAAATTCAAATAAAAACTCCTAATGAGCTGGTCAAGCTCAGCTTGTAACAGCCCCTAAACTTTCTCTCATAACATTAAACAAAAATAGGAAATTAACTTCAATTGAAGGAGATTCTTGGAGTTTTACTTCAGCCATCAAGAGCTGATGCAAACTTGGAATATTCCTCCCTTAAAGCCTTCTTATTCACGCCCCACATGCCTCCACTTCAGGTCCATTAATTGCTAATGCATCCTTGGTGTATTAGGGACTTATTGGATTGAAAAAAAAAACTAGAAATAAAATTCGAACTCAGCTCCAATTAATTGGGCTGATCTTGGACGACTTCCTCTTCATATTTCATGAGGAAATTCACCAATTTGGGCTCAAGTTCGTGCACATTGGTTCCTTCCTCAAGAGCTAATGCTATCATCTGTTGAAGTGCTTCCTTGGCCCTTTTAGCCCTTGCCCTAGTCATTGGTCCTCCAAGTCCTTTTAGTGCTCCATGACCCTTGTCCTTGTCCTTGTCCTCATCATTCCCTCCCTCTTGAAAAGGATTTGACCTCAAATCAAATTCTCCTCCATCTGCATCGAAGAGAGATAAATCAGAGACATTAAAGGTTGAGCTGATGTTATACTCACCTGGAAGCTCTATTTTGTAGGCATTGTTATTGATTCTCTCAAGCACTTGAAAAGGTCCATCCCCTCTAGGTTGGAGTTTGGATTTCCTTTGTTCTGGAAACCTTTCCTTCCTCATGTGCACCCAAACCCAATCTCCGGGTTGGAACACCACCTCCTTTCTTCCCTTGTTAGCTTGCCTAGCATAACTCTCATTCTTTCTCTCAATTTGAGCCTTCACACGCTCATGCATCTTCTTGACATATTCAGCTTTGCCCTGTCCTTCCTTGTGATTGAAAACAGAAATGTTAGGCATAGGCAATAAATCAAGAGGAGTCAAAGGGTTAAATCCATACACTACTTCAAATGGAGAGCAAATTGTAGTGCTATGGACAGCCCTACTGTAAGCAAATTCAACATGAGGCAAACACGCCTCCCAAGCCTTTAAATTGGCCTTAAGGACAGTCCTAAGCAAGGTGCCTAGGGTCCTATTAACCACCTCAGTTTGCCCATCAGTTTGTGGGTGGCAAGTGGTAGAGAACAAAAGTTTAGTGCCTAACTTCCCCCATAAAGTCCTCCAGAATTGACTTAGGAACTTGGTGTCCCTATCACTAACTATGCTTCTAGGCATCCCATGAAGTCTTACAACTTCTTTAAAGAACAAATCAGCAACGTGACAAGCATCATCAGCTTTCCTGCAAGGAATAAAGTGAGCCATTTTTGAAAACCTATCAACAACCACAAAAATGGAATCCTTACCATTCTTTGTTCTAGGGAGGCCTAAAACAAAGTCCATAGACAAGTCAACCCAAGGGTATTCAGGGATTGGCAAAGAAGTATACAAACCATGTGGCATCACCTTAGACTTAGCCTTCTTGCAAACAATGCAATGTTCACAAAACTTGATCACATCATGTTTCATTTTGGGCCAATAGAAATGTTCCTGTAAAGTTTCTAGAGTCTTTTGGACTCCAAAATGACCCATTAATCCCCCAGCATGGGATTCTTTAACAAGCAGTTCTCTAATGGAACTTTTAGGCACACACAACCTGTTTTCCTTAAATAAAAATCCATTGTGCCTATAAAATCCATTTTGAGAAACTTTCTCACAAGCCACAAAAATTTCAGCAAAGTTATCATCTTTTTCATACATTTCTTTCACATGTTCAAGTCCTAGCAATTTAGTCTCTAACATGGAAAGCAACACGTGTCTCCTGGATAAAGCATCAGCCACAATGTTACTTTTCCCTTTTTTGTGTTTTATGACATAGGGAAATTGTTCCAAAAATTCAACCCATTTGGCATGTCTTTTGTTCAACTTACCTTGCCCCTTCAAGTATTTCAGCGACTCATGATCACTATGAATCACGAATTCCTTGGGCAAAAGATAATGCTGCCAAGTCTTCAAAGCTCTCACCAAAGCATACAATTCCTTATCATAAGTAGAATAGTTAAGGGCAGCTCCGCTTAACTTTTCACTAAAATAAGCAATTGGGTGGCCTTCTTGAAGCAACACAGCACCAATACCTACATTTGAAGCATCACATTCAAGTTCAAAAGATTTAGCAAAGTTAGGTAAAGCAAGTATAGGTGCATGGGTAAGCTTATGCTTTAGGGCAGCAAAGGCCTCTTCTTGATTCTTTCCCCAATGAAAACCCACATTCTTTTTCACCACTTCATTTAGGGGTGCTGCCAAGGTACTAAAGTCCTTAACAAACCTCCTGTAGAAACTGGCCAAGCCATGAAAACTTCTTACATCACCCACGGATTTAGGAGTGGGCCACTCTTGAATGGCTTTGATCTTTTCCTCATCAACCTGCACTCCTTTCGAACTCACAACAAAACCAAGAAACACAACATGGTCAGTGCAAAAAGTGCATTTCTCAAGATTGGCAAACAATTGTTCCTTTCTAAGCATACTCAAGACAGATCTTAAGTGCTCAACATGCAGCTCAAGAGTAGTGCTATAGACCAAAATATCATCAAAGTACACAACCACAAATTTCTCAATGAATTCCCTCAAAACATGGTTCATTAGTCTCATAAAAGTACTAGGTGCATTAGTTAAACCAAAAGGCATAACCAACCATTCATACAAACCATATTTAGTTTTGAAAGCAGTTTTCCATTCATCCCCTTCTTTAATCCTTATCTGATTGTAACCACTTTTCAAATCAATTTTAGAAAAATAACATGCTCCATGCAATTCATCAAGCAAATCATCAAGTCTAGGAATAGGGTGCCTATACTTAATGGTGATGTTATTCAAGGCTCTACAATCAGAGCACATTCTCCAAGTCCCATCTTTCTTTGGTACCAAAATCACCGGTACAGCACAAGGACTCATGCTATTTCTTACCCACCCTTTGTTCAAGAGTTCTTCCACTTGTCTTTGAATTTCAGTGGTTTCTTGTGGGTTGCTTCTATATGCTGGCCTATTAGGCAAAGAAGCTCCCGGAATGAGATCAATTTGATGCTCAATTCCTCTCAGTGGTGGTAGACCACTTGGAACACTTGTTGGAAACACATCCTCATAATCCTGCAAAAGAGATTTAACACTAGAAGACAGTTCAAAATTTTCAAAAGTGTTAGTGTTCAAAATCTGATTTTTGCAAAACATCAAGTATAGGATCTGTTTTGAAGCTATCATCCTTTTCACCTCTCTCTTTTTGATCAAACAAATTTCTTTTCTCTCAAGTATTTCACTCTTTTCTTTTTGCTCTCTCTCAAGTGTCTCACTCTTTTCTTTTCTCTCTTGTTCAATCTTTTCTCTCATTTTCTTTTGATCCTCACGCACCTCCCTAGGGCTCAAAGGTTTGAGCGTAATTTTCTGGCCATGATGTTGGAATGAGATCTTGTTGGTGCTGCCATTATGATCAGAGTTGGTGTCATATTGCCATGGTCTTCCCAACAGTATGTGACTAGCCTCCATGGGAACAACATCACAAAGAACCTTATCCCTGTATTTGCCAATGGAAAAGTCAACTTCAACTTGCTTACTTACTTGTATTTCTCCATAGTGGCTGAGCCATTGAAGTTTGTATGGCCAAGGATGTGGTTTTGTGACCAGGTTCAGCTTCTCCACCATTCTTTCACTAGCCACATTAGTACAGCTCCCGCCATCAACAATCATCAAGCAAATCTGCCCATTGACAGAACATCTTGTGTGAAAGATATTCTCTCTTTGGCTTTCTTTCTTTGGCTTTTGTTGGCTACCAAGCATTCTTCGGATCATCAACAGTTCACCATTCATGGCTGCCTCCTCTTCTTCTTCACTTTGTTCTCCTTCGGACTCACTGGTGTAGTCTCCATCATCCTTAAGAATCATGGTCTTTTTGGAGGCACATTCATAAGCATAATGTCCCATACCTTGGCATTTGAAGCACTTGACCTCTTTGCTCTTTTTGGATGGTTGTTCAAGAGGTTTTGAAGAAGCTGAAGCTTGTGGTTTGGTGGCTGGTTTGCTAAGGGTGCTCGGCCCTTCATTCTTCATTCTGTCTCTCCAAGATGAATTGGAATTGGTAGAACTCTTCCTTGCAAGCCCTTTCCTTTTGTGTTGTTGCTCAACTTTAGTGGCCTTGTGCAGCAATTCCTCCATGTCTACATATTCCTGAAGTTCTACAATATCTCTAACATCATTAGATAAACCATTAATAAATCGAATCATGGTTACCTCTTCATCCTCCTCAAGATTGGCTTGCAACATAAGCACCTCAAGTTCTTTGTAATACTCCTCAACACTCTTGCTGCCTTGGGTAAGTTTTTGAAGTTTAAATTTTACATCCCTAGCATGGCTTGAAGGGACATATCTTTTCCTCATGATTCGTTTCATTTCAGCCCATGTTTCCACCGCTGGCTCCTCATTTCTCAATCTCTCTTTTACAAACTTATTCCACCAAACAAGAGCATAGTCTGAAAAGTGAGCAGCTGCAAGTTTCACCTTTTGGTCCTCCTCATAGTTGTTGCAAGCAAAGACATGCTCTATTTTGAGTTCCCACTCCAAGTATGCCTCTGGATCACTCTTTCCCTTAAAAGGAGGAATTTGGAATTTGACTCCTTCAATCCGAGCAGGTCTAGGATTTTCATGAATTCGTCGTGGCCTCCCGCCTTCACTGTCACTATTGTTCCGGTTCTCCATTTGATCCAGCCTTTCGTGGATCTCTTCAGTTTGACTCCTCATTAAGTTTTCCAGATGTTGTGTAAGAGCCCGCATTTCGATGGTCGAGAGTCGCACTGCTGGTTGCTCCTCCTCTTCTCCTGACATCTTTGACAAATGAAAAGATTCAAGTAGAACAAACAAATGTTAGTGTTTACCTCACTTCTCTCGTGTTTCCCTCAAATTGGCTTTTCTATGATGTGCACTCTTGCCTTTTTCCACTCAAAAATTCTCACAATCTCTTGAGTAAATCAAAGTTAAGACACACAAAGAATTATGCCACCAAATTTGTGTAGAGTCACACAGATTAGAATAGACTTTAGAATATGAAACAAAAGAAGACAAGACAAATCACCACAGAAATGGAAAGGACTCAAAATATTTAGAGACTAAAGAAGAATTCAAGAACAAACAGAAAGAAGAAAATAAATTGGAATGCTAGCAACAAAATTACCTTGAACAATTGAATTTGGCTAATTAAACAAGAACCATTCAGCCATTTTTTTTTTGAATTTTCGTTTTTTTTTTTTGAATTTTCGTTTTGTAATTTGTTTTTGATTCTGAACAATTAACAAGGCTTAACTTTTGCAATGGTTCAGCCAAAAGAAACAAAAACTAAAATCAAGGTAACAAGAAATGATAAAGAGTTGCAAACCAGAATTCCAGATAAGAAAAGAAACCAAAATCCTAGAACCGGAGCTCTGATTACCAAATGATATGCCCCAAGTTGATGCAAGGGCTTGATGGATCGTCTAGGATGATTTTAGGACTTGAGAAATCAGAGTTGGAAGGGAAAAACAAAGAAGAATTTCGTGCAAGGAAAAGATGGACAGAATTGGAATGGAACTTTATGGATATGGAAGTGCAGACGTCACACAAAGGTGGTGGCAAACCTTTGATAAGTCAAGGTCTTGAATCACTCAAGGGATATGAGAATCACTCTCAACAAACTGAACTAACTCAGAAAAAAATAATCTTATTCATTCATGTCTCCATGCTTGGCCGTCCCTCCCTTTTAAAAGAGTTTGGCTTTGTTTTTGAATTACAAAGGTGAGATATGGTCTTAACTCCAATTAATGACTAATTATGGAGTTTTAACATCCAATTCTGAGCTGAAAATTCAAATAAAAACTCCTAATGAGCTGGTCAAGCTCAGCTTGTAACAGCCCCTAAACTTTCTCTCATAACATTAAACAAAAATAGGAAATTAACTTCAATTGAAGGAGATTCTTGGAGTTTTACTTCAGCCATCAAGAGCTGATGCAAACTTGGAATATTCCTCCCTTAAAGCCTTCTTATTCACGCCCCACATGCCTCCACTTCAGGTCCATTAATTGCTAATGCATCCTTGGTGTATTAGGGACTTATTGGATTGAAAAAAAAAAACTAGAAATAAAATTCGAACTCAGCTCCAATTAATTGGGCTGATCTTGGACGACTTCCTCTTCATATTTCATGAGGAAATTCACCAATTTGGGCTCAAGTTCGTGCACATTGGTTCCTTCCTCAAGAGCTAATGCTATCATCTGTTGAAGTGCTTCCTTGGCCCTTTTAGCCCTTGCCCTAGTCATTGGTCCTCCAAGTCCTTTTAGTGCTCCATGACCCTTGTCCTTGTCCTTGTCCTCATCAAAGAGACTAATAGATTGAGGAAAGAGGAGACTGAAGCTAAGAAAATGGAATTATTTCTAAAGTTAAGTGAAGAGGAGCATCTCAGTGACCACAAGAAAGAGCTGTTGAAGCGGTTGTCCCAAGAGCTCTTTGGAAATTAATTGTCTATAGTGTTTGCTTTAATAATTTGTCAGTGTTGTCGAGTCTGTAGTGTTTGCTTTATTATTTTTCGAGTGGTGTCAAGTCTGTAGTGTTTGCTTTAATAATATGTCAGTGTTGTCGAGTCTGTAGTGTTTGCTTTAATAATTTGTCAGTGTTTTGTCAAGTCTGTACTGTTTACTTTAATAATTTGTCAGTGTTGTCAGTGGCTTTTATGTATGGGTTACCGAGTTTGAATATGCATCACTCAATTCGAATCTAGTCCTTATCCGATAATTAACTATAGTTCATATTATTTTGAATCCGTCAATGTCCACCATTCAATTAATCTATATATATGGACTCATAGATCCATCATTCAATGTATCTCTTCCCATCCACTTCAAATTTCACGAAAAATGGATCCACCAGAGTTTGATCTCGAAGCTTACCTTGAAAAAAGCAAGAGAGAAGACACTTATATACTCAACCACTTTAGGGAGCGTCGAAATCTAATATTGGAGGCTAGCGCACCTCGTGGTAGAAAACATCTCAGTAGAGATCATGCAGGGGCAAACCAAAGGCTAATTGCCGACTACTTTGCCAATGAGCCTACATACGACGATGGAATATTCCGCCGCCGGTACCGGATGCAAAAACATGTGTTCCTTCGAATCGTTGCGGACCTTTCAAGTAGTGATAACTACTTCACCCAGCGAGTTGATGCAGCGAAGAAAGAAGGTATATCGCCCTTAGCAAAATGCACCACAGCAATGCGAATGTTAGCATATGGTGTGTCAGCAGATGCAGTCGATGAGTACATCAAAATAGGAGAGACTACAGCATTGGAGTGTTTACGTAGATTCTGTAAAGGAATCATACGATTGTATGAGCAAGAGTACATGAGAGCACCAACCCAAGAGGACCTGCAAAGAATACTACAGGTTAGTGAAATGCGGGGGTTCCCAGGCATGATCGGGAGTATTGACTGCATGCACTAGGAGTGGAAAAATTGTCCTAAATCATGGGAAGGTCAATTTGCTAGAGGGGATAAGGGAACCACCACAGTTATTCTTGAAGCAGTTGCATCTCCTGATCTTTGGATCTGGCATGTCTTTTTTGGATGTCCGGGAACGTTGAACGATATAAACGTTCTAGACCGGTCACCAGTGTTTGATGAATTGGAACAGGGAAACGCTCCACGTGTGAATTTCATCGTGAACCAACGTCCCTATAATATGACATACTATCTAGCTGATGGTATCTACCCTTCTTATCCAACTTTCGTCAAGTCTATTAGACTTCCTCAAACTGAACCCGATAAGTGCTTTGCAAAACATCAGGAGGGATGTCGGAAGGACAACGAACGTGCATTTGGAGTGCTTCAAGCTCGTTTTAAAATCATCCGTGAACCAGCTCGTTTCTGGGACATAACTGATTTGGGTATCATCATGAGGTCATGCATCATATTACATAATATGATTGTTGAGGATGAACGAGATTCATATGCTCAACGCTGGACCGATTTTGAGCAAGCTGAGGGAAGTAGATCTAGTACACCGCAACCATACTCGACCGAGGTGTTACCCGCTTTTGCGGATCATGTGCGTGCTAGATCCGAGTTCCGTGATCCAAATGTCCATCACCAACTACAAGCAGATCTAGTGAAGCACATCTGAGCAAAGTTTGAAATGTATGATGATTAAATATGCTTTGTATCGTACTAATTACGTTATTTGTGTGTTGTGTGTTTAGTTTGTTGTCTTGCATTTTAAGTTAAGCAAATAAAATGTATTATTGTGTGCTTAGTTTCTTTTCTTCCATTTGAAGTTAATAAAATAAAATAAATTATTGTGTATATTTTTTTAAAAAAATATTAAATTGTTAAGTGTTTTAATTTAATTTACGTTAAAAAAATATTACGTTAATTAATTTAATTTAAATAAATAAAAAAACATTAAATTAAATTAAATCGATAATAGTTTATTTAATTTAATTTTTATCGTAAATTTTAATTTTATGAAATCATAAAAAGAAAAATGTAAAATTAAATCAAAATTTAAAATAAAAGTGGTGGGGTAGGGGGTAGGGTGTTGAATGAAAAATCATTGAAGTGGGTAAAAGTTAAATGGAGTGTTGAACTGGAGAGAGAAGATGATGTGAAGTGTTGGGAAGAGAAAAAGTGGAGTGTTGAGGGTGTTGAATGTTGAAACCATTGGAGATAGTCTAATGTTATATATTTCACTTTTGACCTCCATAGCCTTTCAACCCCTACTTTACTCTCTCCTACTCGATCACACACGCTCACCCCTTTTTAAATTGGTCACTCACCAACAACAAAGTAAAGACTCCCCATTTCCAAATCGTTCCTCTGAGGTTGCTAGCTCTTGTTCAATCAATCAGCACATTCTCCAACACTTTTTTATCAACAACAATGGATGTGAGTCTTTGTAATCTTTTTTATTACTACTTCAATCTTTGCTGCAATAAGTTTAATGTTGCTCTGATTTTTCATTTTTGTGGTATGATTAATTAATTAATAGGAGTACTACTACAAGAGGAACCATGTGCCAGCATTTGGGAGCTGGGATTGGAATGACAACCTTCCATTCACTCAGTGTTTTGAGTCTGCAAGACAAGCTGGTTTGCTTCGTTATAGTTACGCTGCATCTGAAGAACAAGACCTTTACGTTGCTGGGGACTTGTATGAGAATCATGTTGTCACACCCGCTATGATCGTTGTTCCTCGCAGAAGGGTATGCCACTAAATTAATTTCTTCTTCTTGTGTTTCTCTGTTTAGTCTTAGGCTTTAATCTTGTTTATGTTTACTTCTGAAAGAGCGCATGCCGATGGAGCTCAATTACGCAAATCGTTCGATAACATTTCTGATTACTATTTGAAAATGTATTTTAAGAGAAAAAATTCAAAGAATATAATGAAAGTTCTCATTACTATTATTCATTTCTCATTTTAAACTAATAAAATTTAAATTACGGGTACAGGGCACAGATCTTGCTCGAGAATAAAATCTTCTAACTGAAAGAATAGATTCTTGTTTCCTAGAGAACGGAATATCACGAGACAAAAATTTGTCTTCAAAATACCCATTTTTGTCTCTCAAATTTTCTCTTAACAAATTAGTCACAATCAATTGTTGAATGTAAACTAGGACATAGAAGCTGATCATTCTAGGACAAAAATTATCTCCTTTGTCCCACCCATAATTTCACTTTTCATTTTGTCCACAGAAGTGGCTTTATGCCATATTATATATTTTTTCGTGGTGGTAGCGATGATCCCACATCCTTTCTTGTTAAGTGGTATTATTGCTACCACTACCAAAAGACAAGTTGTGTGGTGTAAAGCCACTTTAATTTGGCAAATAAACAAATAAATTTTCGGTGAAATGTAAATGATACTGTTAGAAAGAGCAGCTTAATCCATCAATTTTATATCCTAGAACACATTTAACAATAGAGTATGTCTCATTTGTAAGTGTTTCTTAGAGCATCTCTAATATAAGGTCTAAATTGAGTTCTTAACTATTGAAAGAGATGACGTTGAGTTCTTAGAGCATCTCCAATACTAGTTCTTATTTCTTAGTTCTTAGCACTATTCATGTGGGTCCGTATTGCCACATGTGCTTAAGCAACTCTCAAACAATTTTGCTCCAACCACGAGTTCTTAGTTCTTACCACTATTCATTTGGTCCCATCAACCACATTATTTATACTTTTTATTCTCATAAAGTAAAAAATAAAACTTATAAAGTAATAAAGTAATTCAGATGAAAGAAAAATAATTAATATTTTAAGCTAAGAACTTAAAAAGTAAAACTCCTTATATAAGAACTGAGTTCTTAACTCAAAAATAAGAACTAAGAACCTTGCATTGAAGATGCTCTTAAATCTTAAAAATAAGAACTAGGTTCTTATAGAGAAGTTTTACTTTTTAAATTTTTAGCATTAAAAATTAATTTTCTCTCTCATTTATTTAATTTAAATATTGAATTAACATTTAAATTTAAATTAAAATTATATGGAATTGAAAAATATTAATATAATGGTATTGTGGGACTGGATAAATAGTGCTAAAAACTAAGAACTTATGGTTGGAACAAAATCTGTAAAGAGTTGCTGAAACACATGTGACAGTACAAGCTTACATGTTAAGTGTTAACAACTAAGAACTAATAACTATATATTCTTAGACTCTTCCTCTCCGTTGAATGAAGTTTATGATTAACGGCACATGGGGAGCAATTATTAGACCGGAGCTTTTTTCACGAGCCCAAACAGTGTTAATATATGATGGCGTTTAGCTTATAATAATTCAAATGTTTTTGTAATAAACTACTACTATAATCAAGAACTTTGTGCTATTGTGTCGGTAAAAACCCAGACAATGGGATCCATTGGAATCATAACAAGATATAGTATAGTAATAAAAAAAAAATTATAATGAATCCATGTGTAGACATTTCATATTAGACCTTTAAATGTGATACTTTTTGTAAAGCACAGATAAGAGTTCTTAATTTGGCTGCTGACAATATTGCAGGAAAAGGTACGTGGCCCGCAAGACAAAGACGTAAAAAAGCAGAACTGGGTCAATAGTGTGAAGGAGCCACAAAACACAGGTCCAATTTCAAGGCCAACACCAAAGCCTGTGGACGAGGACTTGTACAAGATTTCACCAGAGCTTCTTTATGTCAAAAGTACGAAGGTAACGCCCCACACACATCCTTTTGCTTTTGAGGAACACAATGAACGCGCGGATATGAAAATTACTATGGACAGTTGCAAAACTTAAGCAAATTTACTTCTATCATCATGATTTTGATTTTAGTGTGATTTTGGTGCCTAAAGACACACCAAATTAATTTAGATTCTGGTTTAGCTTTTTTCATTCAATTATGTTATCTCGTGCATATTCACACCTTTAACTGCTCTTTGTATATTTAGCAAAAGCTTTATGATTTTCCTTTTCTGATTTGAGTATTTAATTTCATATTTTTTTACTGAATGCAGAAGAGAGGATTCTGTTTCTTTCTGAGCTGCTTGTTACCAACTTGCATTGCATGAGGCACAGAAATTTGAGAAGCGAATGTAAATAGTACAAGTGAAATAGAGAAAGAGACGTACCTATAATTGGATGAATCTATTTAAGAACAGTATATTTCTGGACCAGTAACATTATGATTGTAGTCGTATGAGTATGTGGGAAGGTCTTGATTGTTTATTCTTTTTATTTACCGTTAAGTTATATTTTGGGTGCTTCAAACTTTGGACTTTGATGTACTTTATGGGGTGAATATTGCTGATTAATGATTCAACCACACTCCATTTTCCTCTCTTCTCTTTTTCACACATTTTTCTTTCTTGTTCTATTCATGAACATTAAGATGAGGTATAGTACCTAAAGTGTAAGGAAGGTGATGTGAGATTCCTAGAGAGAATGAGAGCGTAACCGCTTTAGAGAGAAAGTAACTAAATTTCAATCTTGTTATTTCTCAAATGAGCCAAGAGTCCTTTACAATTAATGTCCATCCCCTATTTATAGATGTGAAGTTGGGCTTGGCGCCTCTAACCCCACCTAATCCCACCTAATGGGCCTGTTGGGCCTTTGAGAGGAGGCTCAAGTCCCTAATCCACTCGTCGCCCTAAGCTGGCACTCCTGGGCGAGGGACCCTGGGGTCTCGCCCAGTCCACAAGACACCGAGCTCGAAGCATGAGAGCTAAGTATGTCTTTAAGTAGAAAAACTAAGGCGACGACCATGAGAAGCTAATTATTGCTAAAACTTAGGGTCTAATAACAAAGAATAATGGCCAACATGGCTTGGTAATTAAAGCTTAAAAATTAACATTTTGAACTTCTTGCTACGTTCCCCTAGCGGCTCGAGTCCATATGTCACAGTTATGCACGTGCCCTGAGTGGTGCAAAGGTCAGCGAATCCACGAAATCTCAACTGCTATATTTGAAACGTCTCTTCAAATCATAGTAAAGTCTGTCAATTTGAATTCGAACCAATAAGCTTTAGCCGTTGTAACTTTTCATTTAATGCGTTGCCCTTGTTTCCCGAAATCTGCGCCACACTCCCTTGAGTAATCATTCCACCTTTGCCATGATGGGGCACGATTTCCCAACCGCTGCTCGTCCCAACTTTTAAATTTTCCCTCATCCCCTCATTTACCACTTTTGGAATCCTTACAATCTGCTGAAGTCGACAACCTTGCGCCCTTTCCCTTTTTCATCCTTATTCTTCCTTTTAGCAGAAATGACTTCCCAACGCCGCACCAAAGGATCCTCTCGATCCCGCAGCGCCGCTCCCGCATCTCCTCCTTTGGTTAACCCTCCTCCCTCCAGAGGATTTCCCCTTATTGAGAGTGAAATCAACGCCTTCTGGCACCGGGTTTTCGCCACCCTGCCCCAGTCCACAAATAAAACCCCCACTCAAGGAGCCATCAGTCAACCTTATGAGCAATCCTCTGACGAGTCCGTCACTGAGACAGCCCGCCGGGCAAGTGGGCTTTGCTACGAGAAGTCTCTCGAAGATGTCATCGTCACCGGGCGGTGCATAAGCATCAGCCGGCCCTGGCAACATCGCACGATTGAACAAGGCGTGGAAAAACCCCACTTCTTCTACGTCTACGAGTACTTTTTCCTCGACCAGGGGATCAAACTACCTTTCTCTCCCTTCCTTCGCCAAGTGATGAGGGAAATTAACGTGGCCCCAAGTCAACTCCATCAGAACGCATGGGCCTTCATTCGATGTTTCGAGATTCTTTGCAACTCCGTCGGTCTTGAAGCGAAAACCGCCCACTTCTTCTATTTCTACGTTGTAGAGCCAAAATCTTTGAAGACCCCGACCCTAGGGTGGATCTCTTTGAAGTCTCGTACGAGTCGGCAACGCCTCTTCCCCTACAAGAGCAACGTCAAGAAGGAACCCGGGCGCCAATCGTGCATCCCATTTACCCTGAAGCTTTCACCCTTCGGGATGGGGCTGCTCTGTTCCCTTTCTACTGGACCGAGAGCCCTCGTGACGTTCCGTTGCCGTCAGATGCTTCGCTGAGTGATGAAGACAAAATCATCCTTAGCTTTTTCGCTGGGCTCCCCATCCTCGAGTGCTCACAGTTGCTTGAAGCCGCTCGCAAAAACACCCTCCACTCATTCCTAGGAGGAATGAACTTTACTGAAGTCGCACTGAAGCGCGCCCTTGCTGCTAAAGCGTTTGAGTTTCCTCCCGTTTTTAACACTAACGGGATCAAGAGGAAACACGCTGCCGTAGATGCTGATGTCGAGACCGTTGTTTCCCCTTCAAAGAAGCGGACCAGAGGATCCACCTCGGTTGATCCTACGCTTGGATCTTCGATCGATGTTGTTCGTTCCGAAACTGCCGGGACAGCCCCAAATGTTGCTGCTCCTGGGTCTGGTGAGTCAGTACCAGACGCCCTCCTTCCGCTGGAGATTGTCGAGCTTGCACCGAGGCCTACCGATGACGCTGCTCAACCTTCCCCCACAAGAAAATCCCAAAAATCCAAAGTGGGCGACCCTGGCACAGATGGAAGGTCTAGGGTCGTGATTCCTTGGCCCCAAAAGTTGAAAAAGAAAAAGATGAAAGTCAAGAGAGCCAGGGCCGGTGAAACATCTGCCCCCCGCCAAGACCTAGTGGGCGGGGATGAACCAAACCCCAAGGGCGAGGCGGGATCCTCGCCCTTCCCTGAGGAAGTCATCGCTGGTCAACACGCTCCTGAAGGCGCTTCCTCCGATGTTCCCCAAACAATCCTTTCTTCTGACTATTCATGCCAACAAACTGAGGTCAGCTCACCCAGAGCTTCCCCCGTCCACACAACGAGTCATAGTGGTGAAGATCAAACTCCCGTCGTCTCACTTTCTCCTCGCCATTCTTCCCCCGCCGCCAGCCAACTGATTATTGATGGACAGAAGAATTCTACCTCAAACCAGCAACCTTCCCCTGTCGACTTTATGCTGACGGACCCTCTCCTTGGCAACATGAGAGGAACCGAGAATCCTGACCTTGATGGTGTGGCGCAAGAAGCCATCTCGAGCCTTTTGCGCGCGGGGTGTCTCTTCGCCAAGTTATCCCAGGATTCAGCTACAGCCGCTGAAGTTGAAGAGCTCCGCCAGAAGGCTGAGGGCTACCGCCTTGCTACGCTAGAAGCGCATGGCGAGCGTGACAAGTTGCTGACTCAGGTAGCGGCCCAGATGATTAAACTGAACAATTTGGGTATCGAGATGAGCAGTCGTGAGGCTGACTTGTCCGCTTGTAAAGAGAGAACGGGGGAACTGGAGGATGAGCGGGACGGTCTACAACAGGAGCTAAAGGCGAGGGCCGAGGCAATTGCCGCAGGCAAGGCAGCTTGTATTGTTAAGGACAGGGAAATCGCGTTCCTGCGTAGTGGGTTGGGGTCGACGAACAAGTCTCTCGCCGAGGTGAGGTCTCAACTAGAAACAAAGGTCAAAGTTGTTGTGGATGCGGAAACCCGTGCGGACTCCGAGATCAGAACTCTCCGGGCAAGGTTAGTGGCCAGGGCTGCTGCTGAGGCTGTGGAAGAGCGTGGTCGTGGTTTCTTCCTCACCAAAGCCCAAGTCCAGTATATTTACGAAGGAATCAACCTCGGCGGTATGGGAGCCTTCAAGAGGGTTACCCCCCACGGATTGGTCGGCCCTGATGACCCCTCAGGCTTCAATGCTGAGTATTTTCCGGCTGCTGAAAACGCAAGGGAAGCAAAAAACGTTAATGCAGTTTGAGTATTTTGTATTGATTTTCCCTTACCTTTTTGTAATTAACATTTCTCCGTGTTATTTAATGAAAGTTTGTCGCGATTTCGTTTGTCCATTTTTCTCCTCATGTTCGCCCTTGCACCTTTAAGCTTTGTATTTTGTGCTCGTGTAGCGATTTTGAATGTGTGCCAGTGGAAACTAGGACTTTTGCTCAGTCTTGGACTGAGGCTTTCTTCACACCAATATTTCCCGTAAGAGCAGGTGTGGCCTTGCCGGTTTCGTCCCGGCGAGGACTTACAGTTGCTAGGGACCCAATGACCATATAGGTTTACCCAGACTTATGCCTAGTTTTTATTCTCGCCCATATTTCGGGGAGGTCTCGTTTGCCCATATTTCGGGGAGACTTTTGGGATAAGTAGCTTATCCTGGGATAAGTAGCTTACCCGCACACATCGCCAATGAGAGGTCAGGGATTCGCGCCGGACTTTCCGGAGCAATCCCCAGACATCAAGGTCGTGTTGGGATTGCCACCTTCAAGGAATTTTTCCCACTGGGCAACGTGACATGTTAGTTGAGTTGCAATTTGGGTAGCAGCGGTTCGCGCCGGACTTTTCCGGAGCGATCCCCAGACATCAAGGTCGTGTTGGGATCGCCACCTTCATGGAATTTTTCCCACCGGGCGACCATCGTATTATAGTCGAGCTAGGAGTATTTCTTGAGAATATCCTTTTGTATTTGATTTGTAAAAGATTTTACATCGAGGGATGCCTCATTAAAAAACTCCCGTGACGGAGAAAAAGAGTGCATCTTTATTTTTTGTCCTAATTTTTTGGTCCCTTTGCTGCGTCCTCGCTCCTGCTTCCTACATGCTTCTGCTTCCAGCCCCTCAGGTCAAAGTATCACTCCCATCACCTCATCTTTCGAGCCCGACGTACTCGTCACCGGTCTGTCTTGATTACCTTGAATGACCTCAACCTCATGACACTTGTGTCCCTCGCCAGCTCCCTTTTTTCCATACAGACTGAGACAGTTGTTATAACACTCTCTCCCCCTTCTCTGATCAACCACAATCTTTCCCACTCTTCCGCACATCAGCGGATATTTCACCGCCAGGTGAGCCGTCGAAATTACCGCGCAGAGGCGATTGAGCGTGTTCCTTCCAATGATGACGTTGTATGATGCCACAACCTGCAACACAAGATACCTTACGCGGAGAAGCTTGGCGTTCTCGTCGAAACCAAAAATTGTGTCCAAATCTATATATCCGCGTACCCAGACTTGCTCGCCCGAGAAACCTACCAACGTTCCTGTGTAGGGCATAAAATCTTTGTCCGTCAGTCCTAACTGATCAAATGCATCGCCGTAGATAATGTCGGCAGAGCTTCCCTGGTCCAAAAGAACTCGCCGCACATTGAAACTTTTGATCCTTATCATTACAACCACAGGATCATCCTTGTGCGTCTTGATCCCCTTGAAATTCGTGGATGATATCACAATATCTGGATGCTGGAAACCAAATGGGGTCTTGTACTGTTGCACTGATGTCACTGCTCTCACGTGCCTTCGCCTCGCCAAGGCCGTGTCACCGCCTCCACCAAAGCCACCCGCGATTGTGTTTATTGTCCCAACTGGCGGCTCAAGATCCTTATTAAAGGTTTTTTCCGCCTCCTTCTTCCTTGTTGCCAGTGTTTCCTTTTTGTCAGCGGTTGGCGTACGACGGCGGTCGTCCCGCCTGCGGTCATCCTGCTGGCGGCCCCCTTTGTACCAGTTTCCCTGCTGTCGTTCTCCATTCCACCGATCGCCGCGGTCATTCATCTGCAATCGTCCTACCCGAATGAGTCTCTCAATTTCGTTTTTCAGCGTAAAGCAATCCCCCGTGTCATGGCCTGCTGAGCGGTGATACTCGCACCACTTCGTTTTATCCAACGCTGCTCGAGGCAGGTCGATCTCTTTCTCGCCTTCCTCAACTGCGTGGTTCGCCTTGACCTCACGAAGTAGCTCCGTCAAATGTGCATTTAGACTCTTCCCTGACTCCTCTCGCCGGCGAGAGTCAGCCTTATGCCACGGTCTGCGGCGCTCGAAATTTTCCCTCTTAGGGTACAATGGCCCCCTCACAGCCTTTTCCCCTGTTCTCACTTTCCTGTCTCGCCTCTTGCTGCCCTCTCCTCTCTCCTTACTCTGTTTTCCTTCTGGCGACGCGTCCCTCTGTTCACCATCCTTCTCCTTTTTCGCGCGCCTTCGCTTGAAAGCATCATCCTCCTCGTCCAGAATGTAGGTGTTTGCTCGCGCACGAATCTCTGCCATGGACCGAGCCGGCTTACGGCTCAATTTGCTATTCAGATTCCCTGGCTGCAACCCGTTCTTGAAGGCACGCGCACAAGCATGCGGCTCTGATTCCTCAATCTTGACGGACGCCGCGCTGAATCGTTTCACGTACTGCTTCAGAGTCTCGCCCTCGGACTGGCAGACATTGTACAGATCCTCAATTGTCACCTGCTTGGTTTTACTGGCGGAAAATTGGACGAGGAACTTTGATGAGAAGTCACGAAAATTTGTGATGGATCCTCGGGGTAGAGTTGTGAACCACG
Source organism: Lotus japonicus (assembly GCF_012489685.1). Taxonomy (NCBI): domain Eukaryota; kingdom Viridiplantae; phylum Streptophyta; class Magnoliopsida; order Fabales; family Fabaceae; genus Lotus; species Lotus japonicus. The sequence continues at coordinate 53,023,217 of NC_080043.1, read as the reverse complement.
CCATGGCCGTGCCTTTGAACGTAGCTGGAAACATCCTGCACTTTACAGCGTCGGAAGCGGCACTAATTACCATTTTGTGTTAAAATATAGCAGGTGCTCCTTGGGATCAGCTTTCCCGCTATACGTCTCGAGGACAATATTCTTCATGTTATCCGGGATAGCCACCTCCCTCACTGCCGCCGAGAACGGTTCAAATTCAGCCACGGCTTTCGCTTCGCGTTCCCCTTCATCCTGTTGCTCGTTACGATAATATTTCAACTGTTCCTGTAAGTAATCGTTTCGCTGCCGTATATCATCGACGCTACGGATCAAGCGCCTCCAATCTTGTCCGGGGATCGGTGCTTGAGGTGCCGGAGATCAAGCGTCTCCTCTCCCGAAGCTCCGAAGCTCCGGGTGAATGCACCAGTGACCTCTACTGCTCCGGTGAAGTTGGCGGAGAAGGTAGTGGAGGTGTTGGAGAAGGAGGAGGTGGAGGTGGAGGTGGTGGCGGAGGAGTTAACTGATCGGTTTCTTCACGGTGAACCTGCTCGCGTCGCGGCTTGCCTCTCACGCGACGCGGAGGCGAACCGCGCCGCCGCGCCTGATCTTTGTCTCGTCGCCGACAACGCGTCTCCATCGATCTTCGCTAGTGAACCGAAGAACTCGACCGAAAAAATCTAAAAACCGAAGAAAATCACACAGAAAATCGAACTTCTTTGGACTAAATCGCAATCCACGTAGTCCGGGAATCGAAATCTACCGTTCCCCACAGACAGCGCCAAATTTTCTATCCATGAACATTAAGATGAGGTATAGTACCTAAAGTGTAAGGAACGTGATGTGAGATTCCTAGATAGAATGAAAGCGTAACTGATATGATTTGGGAACACAAAGGATCGTCTTGAAAACCGGTGACAAAAGATAGGAACTTGACCCTAACCGCGACCTGCTGTAACGCCCCGATTTCGGTGGCGTCACTTTAGTAACCAAAAGTAAAACTTAATGCGGAAAAACGTGAAATTTTTTTTTTCGATAATAATTAAGACAAGACTGAATTAAATAAAACCCAAAAGCGAAAAGCAATAGAATTAATATACAATATATAAACAGCCCCCGCTGTGAGTAACAACCTCGTCACGAGTAACCTCCAGTGACGGAAAGAAAAGTGCGACGCCCGTAGGCAATATATACAAACCAAATGAAAAGAGTGAAGTGCCCGCAACACCATCCCTCAAAACTGAGAATCAGCCGACCCAATGGCCTGAAAATAAGACCTCCTAAGTCCAACCAACTCCCTGTGATTCCCGTAAGGAAACCACACAAAAAGCTATAGGCGGATCTACCCTGTCCCCTAAGTAACAAATGAAGCAAGACTGTCAGAGCTAAAACTCTACTCCTACACTAATCCTAACTCGAGGAGCTCATACCAACACTCAAAACTATGTGCTAGCATGATCGTCGTCTGAATCAGAATCCAGAACGACCAAGTCTACTAACCCTATCCGTCCTCCCCTCGCAACCGCAGTGCGCTCCGATGCTGGACTCACGGGCTTAGGGCCCGAACCCTGATCATCAATGATCGCAACAGAGGGTGCACTAGACCCTGCCGAAGGCACTCCCACTGGAATCTCCTCTGAGGGATCCTCCTCCTCTGAAGATGACGGTGGCGGCGGTGCTCCTCCGAATCCTGGTCCGCAGTGAACGCCCGGTGGCAAGTTGAAGCTGATAGAGCATCGCCTCAACACTCCTGACCTCAAGAGTCCTCCACTGTCCACGTGATCCTCCATGATACGCCCCGAATACGTCGCTCGGTGGCTCGCGGGGTCAACCACCCACGACCCGGGGTCGTCCTGATCGATCATCTCATACCTAATCCCCCCCGAAGGGTGGACCATGGTGTACCAGTCCGCAATATTCATCTGACAAATGGCGTTGTCCGCCAAAACACACACAGAAGACGCGAGGGTCAACTCTAAAGAACTATGTAGATAATAAACCCAATAGGTACAATTAATAGATAGCCACTTAGGCTTATAACTAGAGATATCATTCCTAGGGTTGCATGTTCCACAAAATCATAACGACAATAATAACAATTAGCATGTTCCAAGTAAGTTTATCAAATAGCAACCACACTCATCAACTAAGTCAGTATGCATGTTGTGTGATATGTATGCAGGTTAACCCAGTCAACCAATATGCAATCCGGAACGGATGGACATCATCGGATCAGCCCTTCACCAGCCACGGTGGTGCCATTTCGGCCCGTGATGTCTCTTACTCCAACAGGGGTAGTCAGATCAGCAGTAAACCCGTAGGTCTGCCATTTCGGTCTGCTACAAGAGACGTCTACAAACGCTCTTTCACGGCATTCCGGGGCTTATGACCATTTTGGAAACCGACGAGGTCCAGAGTACGTCCTGTGTTAATACCTCATTAATGTTGCATGTATGCAAAATGATTAGTCAAACAACGTCTCCGACCTCACTCGACACGTCGCCACGTGTTCTAGGGAAGTTAAAGTCTCTAAAAGCTTACCCTAAGGTAAAGTCGATTCTGCGACCAAAAGACACACTTCATAACGACACATAGCTGCTCCAACAGCACCACAACACACGCTGCTCCAACAGCACAATAACACACGCTGCTCCAACAGCACAACAATAAACGCTGCTCCAACAGCACAACATCAAACGCTGCTCCAACAGCACAACGACAACATACTCAACACTTGGATCCGACGACACTCCTCGTTTTCCAAAAATTAAGATTTCACTTCCAATGCCTTCCTTCGAGGTTGTTATCATTACTTAAAGATTTAGAGGTTATTTAAGGTCTTATGAGTTTTCTTTATAAAATAGATTCTATTTTGTCTTATCGCAAGTCTTATACATTTGCAGGATCTCCCAATCCCAAGTCGCTTCCAGAGGATGTCTCGATCCACTAAACAAAATCAAGGCCCGAACCTCGTTCGTCCTATCAAACTTTTTCAAAACTCTCAAAATAAAATCGGCATGACCTGCCCGCTATTCTCACCATTCAGAATCTCAGATTTCCAGTGTAAAGCATATTTAAATCATCACAATCAACAACATGTCATGTATCAATAAATCGCATCATAAACACTTAGCACTTAGCATATAAAGCATGCACCACACATCCTAGATTACCCACATAGCACATAGCATGTAAGTCAATCTTCAAAAACATTCAGTAGATGAATCATCTACATTGTCAGCCGAAGCCTCAGAAAACATTTTCAATCACACACAATCTCAGTGCATAAACAGTAAACAATGTCGAAACATCGACCCTAAGCATTAACAAGAGATTCAGTGAGAAGCCCTCACCTGAAAGTTCTCCAGAATGATCAACTAGTGCTTCCTCGCACTCAAAGTGTTGGTCCTCGGGGAAATCCTCGAAAGCACCTTTACAACAAAATCATAGAATACTATAAGAATCTATCGAAAACTAAGCTATCGATACTTACTAAGGTTACTCGAAGTAATCTATACTCTAAGGTACGATAATCTAGCGCGAAAAGATAAGTTTTCGGAAAAGGAAATTTCTTCCTCCCCCTCTAATAGGCTCGGCCACTTTTCACAATTAAGGGGCTCGATTTTTCTTCGATCAAACTTGGTTCCTATGCTTTCATAAGCCGTAACTAAGGGTATTCTGAACTCGGAAAAATTATCGGATCAAAAACTGTCGCAGGGGTATTTTGGTCATGATTTTTAACTTAGGATTTTCAAAACTGAAATCCCAAAAATAAAATTTTGCAGGGACGTCACCAACGACGTTTATGACAACTAATCCTACTAGCACTAAGCTAAGGCGATAGTTTACAGCCTAAAGGTTGGAACTTTACTCAAAAACTACATAAATGGGTATTTTAGGCTAGAATTGATTCCGGCGGAATTCCGGCGACATAACGGAAAATCTAATCCGGCAGAAGTGATCTTGGGCACATATAGAAGAGGTTTAGAATCAGAAATGAAAGATTCAGGATAGTTTTGCAAAAACCCATAAACTATCCACTCAGAAAACTCTACAGAAAAGCTATGGAAAAAGCGATCAGAGGTAAGGATTAGCGACCATACCTCGAAACCTTGAAGCAGCAACTGATTGATCGACGATCAAGCAAGGTTTGAAGAAAAGCTCTTATTCCTCTTCCTTCTATGGAGCTCGCGGCCTTGGAGAGAAAATGGAGGAGTTCTTGTAATTTTTCTCACCTTTCTTGCTATATATAGAAAATGGTAATTCGCGGGAAAATGAAAGTTTCGCGAATCAGATTTTTCCGGCATCATTCTCCATGAATTCTAAGATAGGTTTTGGCAAAGGAATTCCTAAGCTAAGAAGATGTCTCCTTGTATTTTTGGCAACTAATGCAAAGTCGGTGCAAAGTCGGTGTAAAACTATTTTACCCGATAAGTTGCTTTTTGCCTCGAATGTCGGAATAGAAAACTTCCTTCGGAAGAAAGATTGAAATCATCAAGAGAAATGGGTGTACGCGTGTAGAATATTCATTTGAAGCTCTGAATAGATAAAGTCCCCGAAGTCGGGTGATTCTAGGGTTTTGAAATACCAGGGATTCGGTTTCGGCAAACTTCCGATGATTGGAATCGGACGTTCGTAGATCCTAGAGTTTCGCCTCAAAACGATTGTGATATATGGAAAAAGAGAAGTTCTAACATTTCTCTGAAGATTTTTGGAATTAATTGCCAGCGTGCCTAAAAGTGAAAATTAGCTATATACTAGGGTTTCTGACCTAGGTTTAAGCGTAAAACGTTCGTGCTATAACTTTTAACGATCATAATGAAATCCTTGAACTTTTCCTGAACTTTCTCCTTCATAAATATATTTCATCTAATAAACTTTCGTTCAGGTTTCCCTTCACATTACATCAACCCTAATCGTGAATAAGAAGTTTATTCACTTAGCATGAACTTAAAAACTCGGGCCTTACATTACTACCCTCCAAAAAGAAAGTTTCGACCTCGAAACTTAAGGGTTAGTAAAAAGTTCGGGATACTGTTCTTGAATCTTCTCCTTCAGCTCCCATGTCGCATCACCAGTGTCTTTATTCCAAATGACCTTCACTAACTCGATCTCTTTCCCTCTCAACTGTTTTATCCTGGTGTCACCAATGCTAATTGGCGGTGTCTCGAAAGACAGATCATCCTTCAACTCAATATCATCCAGCTCGATAACATGTGTCGGATCCGCAATATATTTCCTCAGTTGTGACACGTGGAATACATCATGAATATTTGATAGAAATGGAGGTAGTGCAATCTGATATGCGACTGGTCCAATTCGACGAGTGATCTGATACGGTCCAATGAACTTGGGCGTAAGCTTCTTTGACTTGATTGCTCGACCAACACCCGTCGTCTGAGTAACTCTCAGAAATACATGATCTCCTTCTTCGAACTCCAGAGTTCTGCGCCTCTGATCTGCATAACTCTTCTGTCTACTCTGAGAAGTCCTCATCTTCTCTCTGATCTACTTGATCTTCTCAGTGGTCTGTTGCAGAAGTTCCGGCCCTACCAACAGATTTTCTCCGTTTTGGTACCAACACAAAGGTGTTCTACACTTGCGGCCATACAAAGCCTCATACGGTGCCATACCAATGCTCGTATGAAAACTGTTGTTGTATGTGAACTCAATCAATGGCAATAAGGTATCCCAACTGCCCTTGTTGTCCAGAACGCAAGCGCGTGTAAGATCAAGTTTTGATCTAGTAGTACAACTCTATGTTTTGATGATTACAAGTTAACCTTTTGATATGAACAATTGTGGTACTCTAACGTGTTTTTCTGAGTGTGCTATTTACAGGCTCTGACCCTGACTCAATTTCACACAAATCAGAAGCACTGTGTATAAAGGGTAACCCAAGCAACGCTTTCGCATTCACCATGTTCAGTATGAACAGTGGAAAAGCTTCAGAAGATCTGAAGCTATACAAACTCTGATGAGGACTCAGTCGCTAGAAGCTCTGAAGATCCAGAAGTTCTGACAACCAAGAAACACTGAAGGTTCAGATGTTCTGATGGTGTAGAAGACTCTGAAGATCCAGAAGCTGAATAGTGGAAACTCTGAAGTCCAGAAGCAAGAAACTCTGAAGGCCATGTTCTTCCCTCTGAGTTCAGAATCAGAAGATACAATGGTCAGAGGATCTGTGCTATCCCTCTGACTCTGATCAACCGGCTTCACAAGTTCCAATACGAAGCATTCCCCTGATCAGAAGTCTCCTAGGTTTAAAGGTCGCGTCGCTATCCAAGTACAAAAGCATATGTACTATCCTGACGACCTACCTAACAGTCTCAGACACAGCAGAAGCTGGATTTTCCAGAACTGCCCTCCAACGGTAGCATTTCCCATGCAACGCTCAACCCTAATCCTTGGAGTATATATAGAGGCTGAAGATTGAAAGAAGCGGCTAGAAAAAAGAGAAGAGAAGTGAATACAAGAAGCAACACACGCGCAAGATATTCAAAATATTCTAAGCTTTCTTTCATCTTGTAATTTATTTTAGTTTACACTCAGCTTATTCAGAAGCAAACCCTTGTAAACACCAACCTCAAACAGTTGTTTGATTTTCCTTAAGGGACCGGGTAGGTCAGTATCCTTAAGAAGACTAAGAGAGTGAATCTTAGTGGTTATTCCTTTAGGAGATCAAGGTTGATCGGATCCTAGAGAAGACTAAGAGAGTGAATCTTAGTGATAGCTAAATCAGTGTATTGTTAGTCACTTGTAGGTTTCAAGTGCAGTTGTAACAATTATCTGATTAGTGGATTGCCTTCATTCTAAGAAGGAAGAAATCACCTTAACGGGTGGACTGGATTAGCTTGAGGGATTTATCAAGTGAACCAGGATAAAATACTTGTGTGCTTTTCTATCTCTATCTTTTGCACCTAGTTCTCGAAAAGATTTGTTAAAATCTTTAAGGTGGTAGTTTTGTACTGAAAACGTTATTCAAACCCCCCCTTTCTACCGTTTTTCATACCTTCAATTGGTATCAGAGCGCAAGTTCTGATTACCACACCTAACAGTGTTCAGTGATCCGGGCCGGTGTGAAAAACAATGGCTGCCACCACCAGTGAAACTCAAAGAGATGGTTACAACGCAAAGCCTCCTATGTTCGATGGTCAAAGGTTCGAATATTGGAAAGATAGACTGGAAAGTTTCTTTCTGGGTTTCGATGCAGATCTCTGGGATATTATTGTGGATGGCTATGAGCGTCCAGTTGATGCAGATGGCAAAAAGATCCCAAGGTCAGAGATGTCTGCAGATCAAAAGAAGCTGTACTCACAACATCATAAAGCAAGAGCAATTCTTCTAAGTGCTATCTCCTATGAGGAGTACCAGAAGATTACAGATCGTGAGTTTGCTAAAGGCATTTTTGATTCTCTGAAGATGTCTCATGAAGGAAACAAGAAAGTCAAAGAATCAAAGGCATTGTCTTTGATCCAAAAGTATGAATCCTTCATCATGGAGCCAAATGAGTCCATTGAAGAAATGTTCTCCAGATTTCAACTGCTTGTAGCTGGCATACGTCCTCTCAACAAGAGCTACACAACAAAAGATCACGTCATAAGGGTCATCAGGTGTCTTCCTGAAAGTTGGATGCCTTTGGTGACTTCAATAGAGCTCACGAGAGATGTTGAGAATATGAGTTTAGAAGAACTCATCAGCATTTTGAAATGCCATGAGCTGAAGCGCTCAGAGATGCAAGATCTGAGGAAAAAGTCCATAGCCTTGAAATCCAAATCTGAAAAGGCTAAGGTTGAGAAGTCAAAGGCTCTTCAAGCTGAAGAAGAAGAATCTGAAGAAGCATCAGAAGATTCTGATGAAGATGAGCTGACTCTGATCTCCAAGAGACTCAACCGCATCTGGAAGCACAGGCAGAGCAAGTTCAAAGGCTCTGGAAAGGCAAGAGGAAAGTCTGAATCCTCAGGTCAGAAGAAGTCATCAATCAAGGAAGTCACTTGCTTTGAGTGCAAAGAATCAGGGCACTACAAAAGTGACTGTCCAAAATTGAAGAAGGACAAGAAGCCAAAGAAGCACTTCAAGACCAAGAAGAGTCTGATGGTGACATTCGATGAATCAGAGTCAGAGGATGTTGACTCTGATGGTGAAGTCCAAGGACTCATGGCTATTGTCAAAGACAAAGGAACAGAGTCAAAGGAAGCTGTTGACTCTGACTCAGAATCAGAAGGAGATCCAGACTCTGACGATGAAAATGAGGTATTTGCTTCCTTCTCTACCTCTGAACTGAAACATGCCTTGTCTGATATCATGGATAAGTATAACTCCTTGTTGGCTAAGCATAAGAAGCTGAAAAAGAACTTATCTGCTGTTTCTAAAACTCCTTCTGAACATGAGAAAATCATATCTGATTTGAAAAATGATAACCATGCTTTAGTTAATTCTAACTCTGTGCTTAAGAATCAAATTGCAAAGTTAGAAGAAGTTATTGCCTGCGATGCCTCTGATAGTAAGCATGAATCTAAGTATGAAAAATCTTTTCAAAGATTCCTGGCTAAAAGCGTAGATAGAAGCTTAATGGCTTCAATGATCTATGGTGTAAGCAGAAATGGAATGCATGGCATTGGCTATTCTAAACCAATTAGAAATGAGCCTTCTGTGTCTAAAGCTAAATCCTTGTATGAATGCTTTGTTCCCTCTGGTACCATATTGCCTGATCCTGTACCTGCTGAAGTTGCTAAAAACCCTCTTAAAAAGGGATCTTTCTCTATGACTAAATATCATGCAAATATTCCTTTAAAATATCATGTTGAGACACCCAAGGTGATCAGAACCTTTGGGGTAACTAACAAAAGAGGACCCAGAAAGTGGGTACCTAAGGACAAGATTATCTATGTTGCAGATATCCTTGATAGCTCCACTGAAACACCAATCATGGTATCTGGACAGTGGATGCTCGCGTCACATGACGGGAGAAAAGCGTATGTTCCGAGAGCTGAAACTTAAGCCTGGAGGCGAAGTTGGCTTTGGAGGAAATGAAAAGGGTAAAATTATTGGTACTGGTACTATTTGTGTAGATAGTAGTCCATGCATTGATAATGTTTTATTGGTAGACGGCTTAACACATAACTTATTGTCTATAAGTCAATTAGCTGACAAGGGTTATGATGTTATATTCAATCAAAAGTCCTGCCGGGCTGTAAGTCAGATCGATGGCTCTGTTCTGTTTAACAGCAAGAGGAAGAACAACATCTATAAGATCAGATTATCTGAGTTGGAGGCTCAGAATGTGAAGTGCCTTCTGTCTGTTAATGAAGAGCAGTGGGTATGGCATAGACGGTTAGGGCATGCCAGTATGAGAAAGATTTCTCAGCTGAGCAAGCTAAACCTTGTCAGGGGCTTACCCAATCTGAAGTTCGCTTCAGACGCTCTTTGTGAAGCATGTCAGAAAGGCAAATTCACAAAAGTCCCTTTCAAGGCAAAGAATGTTGTCTCAACCTCAAGGCCGTTAGAACTTCTGCATATCGACCTGTTTGGACCAGTGAAAACTGAGTCTATAGGTGGCAAGAGATATGGGATGGTTATTGTTGATGACTATAGCCGCTGGACATGGGTAAAGTTTCTAACCCGCAAGGATGAGTCTCATGCTGTGTTCTCTACCTTCATTGCTCAAGTGCAAAACGAGAAGGCTTGTAGAATTGTGCGTGTCAGAAGTGACCATGGTGGAGAGTTTGAGAATGACAAGTTTGAGAGTCTGTTTGATTCCTATGGAATTGCACATGATTTCTCTTGTCCCAGAACTCCTCAACAAAATGGTGTTGTTGAGAGGAAGAACAGAACTCTTCAGGAGATGGCTAGAACCATGCTCCAAGAAACTGGCATGGCTAAGCACTTTTGGGCAGAGGCAGTAAATACAGCATGTTACATTCAGAACAGAATCTCTGTGAGACCAATTCTGAATAAGACTCCTTATGAATTGTGGAAGAACATAAAACCCAACATTTCTTATTTTCATCCTTTTGGCTGTGTTTGTTATGTTCTCAATACTAAGGATAGATTGCATAAATTTGATGCTAAATCTTCTAAGTGTCTATTACTTGGTTATTCTGATAGATCTAAAGGTTTTAGATTTTATAATACTGATGCTAAGACTATTGAAGAATCTATTCATGTTAGATTTGATGATAAGCTTGACTCTGACCAGTCAAAGCTAGTTGAAAAGTTTGCAGATTTAAGCATTAATGTTTCTGACAAAGGCAAAGCTCCAGAGGAAGTTGAGCCAGAGGAAGATGAACCAGAGGAAGAAGCTGGTCCCTCTAACTCACAAACTCTGAAGAAGAGCAGAATCACTGCAGCTCATCCTAAGGAATTGATTCTGGGCAACAAAGATGAACCAGTCAGAACCAGATCTGCCTTCAGACCCTCTGAAGAGACCTTGCTGAGTCTGAAAGGATTGGTGTCCTTAATTGAACCCAAGTCCATAGATGAAGCTCTTCAGGACAAGGATTGGATTCTGGCCATGGAAGAAGAATTGAATCAATTCTCCAAGAACGATGTTTGGAGCTTAGTGAAGAAGCCTGAGAATGTCCATGTTATTGGAACGAAATGGGTATTCAGAAACAAGCTAAATGAGAAAGGAGATGTAGTCAGAAACAAGGCAAGGCTAGTTGCTCAAGGCTACAGCCAGCAGGAAGGAATAGACTACACTGAAACATTTGCTCCAGTAGCAAGACTGGAGGCAATCAGACTATTGATTTCTTTCTCAGTAAATCACAACATAGTTCTACATCAGATGGACGTAAAGAGTGCCTTCCTAAATGGTTATATCTCAGAGGAAGTCTATGTTCATCAACCCCCAGGTTTTGAAGATGAAAAGAAACCAGACCATGTGTTCAAATTGAAGAAATCACTCTACGGTCTGAAGCAAGCTCCCAGAGCATGGTATGAGAGACTTAGCTCATTCCTTCTGGAGAATGAGTTTGTAAGGGGTAAAGTAGATACAACTCTCTTTTGCAAGACTTATGAAGATGATATCTTAATTGTGCAAATTTATGTTGATGATATTATATTTGGTTCTGCTAATCAATCTCTATGCAAAGAATTTTCTGAGATGATGCAGGCTGAATTTGAGATGAGTATGATGGGAGAATTAAAGTACTTTCTGGGAATACAAGTTAATCAAACACCAGAAGGAACATATATCCATCAGAGCAAGTACACTAAAGAACTTCTGAAGAAGTTCAATATGCTGGAATCTACAGTGGCCAAGACTCCAATGCATCCAACATGCATTCTGGAAAAAGAAGATATAAGTGGTAAAGTATGTCAGAAGCTCTATCGTGGCATGATAGGTTCACTTCTGTACTTAACTGCATCTAGGCCAGACATATTATTTAGTGTTCATTTATGTGCTCGTTTCCAATCAGATCCAAGGGAAACCCACTTAACTGCTGTTAAGAGGATCCTAAGGTATCTGAAAGGCACCACTAACCTTGGCTTGATGTATAAGAAAACATCAGAGTATAAGCTTTCAGGTTATTGTGATGCTGATTATGCTGGAGATAGAACAGAGAGAAAAAGTACTTCTGGAAATTGTCAATTTCTGGGAAGCAATCTAGTCTCATGGGCAAGCAAGAGGCAATCAACCATTGCACTATCAACTGCAGAGGCAGAATATATCTCAGCAGCGATATGCAGCACTCAGATGCTCTGGATGAAACATCAGCTGGAGGATTATCAGATCCTTGAGAGCAATATCCCAATCTATTGTGATAACACTGCTGCAATCTCGTTGAGCAAGAATCCTATCTTGCATTCAAGGGCAAAGCACATTGAGGTAAAGTATCACTTCATTAGAGATTATGTGCAGAAGGGCGTACTTCTTCTGAAGTTTGTTGATACTGACCATCAATGGGCAGATATCTTTACAAAGCCCTTAGCTGAAGATAGATTTAATTTTATTCTGAAAAATCTAAACATGGACTTTTGTCCAGAGTGAAGATAGATCAGAACCTCTGACTATGATACTTCTTGATCAGAAGATGTCTAGTCCAGAAGGTAACTCAATCAGAGTGTGTGTGCCCACTGGTACTGACTCTGAAGCTGAGACAACAACACGTGCTTCAGAATTTCTGATGCATAGTTCCTTGTGCCCGTGTGACAGTCTGTTGTGATTGCGTGTAGATATGCTTATCTCCTGTGTGTGATTGTGTATTTTACTGTTACTATCTATCTTTAATTTTCAACCGTTGATCTTAAAGTGCTTTTTGAATCAACAACGGTTATTTGATAAAACCCACTATACACACACGTTCTCTCACACTTCCGGTTTTCACTCTCGCACTCCCTGCCTTTCAAAACCGCCTCCTTCGTGATTTCTCTCTCGATCTCTCTTCATCCTTCAAACTTCATCTTCTACCTCAAACCTTCAACCTCTTCAAAATGGTGAGACAAACCAGAAGATCTACTGCAGATGCACCTCAGTTCCCTCACATGGTAGTCGGGTTGGCAACGGGTCAACGGGGCTCTGAGAACCCAGCACAAGAACAAGCTCAAGCTCCAGAGCAGGTTGTTCCTATTGCAGAACGGGGCTGTGCCGTTCACTGTGTATTTCCTCCTGAGGAACTCCAAGTCCTTGCAGAATGGAGATTCAACCTCGACAACTTGGCTGCAAATGGGTTTGATCTCCGTCCTGAAGTCCAAGCTCAAGGTTGGGGAAACTACTTCAATCGACTTCGAGGACCGGTGTATGAGAAGCTAGTAAAGGAATTCTGGAAGCACGCTGATTGTGATGACACTCAGGTGGTTTCTTACATACTGGGTAGGAAGATCATCATCACGGAGAAGTCATTCGTGAATCTGCTAGGTGCAGAAACTGCTCAGGGGTATCGGTTCTCACTGACGGAATCGAAGCTGAAACCCAGAACCAAGGACATCGTCAACAAGGCCCTGTACACCACCTTCAAACCGGGCAAGACGAGTTACAAGGTGATGGACCTTCACCCCAAACTGAGAATCTGGCACAAGATCCTGCTCAACTGCATCAATCAACGACCAAAGGGCAGTTCTCCAGACTACATCAACTTCAATCAGAAGGCGATGCTGTTCTTCATTCAAGACAAGGAGAAAATCTGCCTTCCCTACTTCCTGTTCTCCTATTTGAAGGAATGCATCCGGAAGTCTCGCACCACCTCCTCCATCAAGTCAGCCATCAAATATATCCCTTTTGGGAGGCTGATCTCAGACTTTCTTATTGAAAGCAACTTGGTGCAAGACTTGATCAATGCTGGTTGCACAGAGGACTTGAGTACAATCGTCAGCGATGTCTTCACCGCCACCTCACTGAAGAAGATGGGCTTAGTCCAGAAGAAGATTGCTCCTGCTCATGAGGACACATCTTCTGAGATCAGAGGAAGAAGAATGCCTCTGAATGACTACCCTCTGTGGACTCAAGCAGACCATCCTGAAGCCATCAGATGCTATGTTGAAGACCTCAGGGCTCAAGGATTCGAGATTGACCTTGATGATTTCGTCAGCAGACTTCCACCAGCTCCAGAGTTTCCTTCTCCTCCCAAGAAGAAAACCAAGAGGAAGATGGTTCTGGACGAATCCTCAGAGGAATCTGATGTCCCTCTGGTCAAGAAGGCGAAGAGCAAGCCTGATGATGATGATGGTGATGATAGTGAGGATGGTCCTCCAAAGAAGAAGCAGAAGAAAGTCAGAATTGTGGTGAAGCCTACTCGGGTGGAACCAGCTGCTGCAGAGGTCAGAAGGACTGAAGCTCCTGCCAGAGTGACTCGATCATCAGCACATACAAGTAAGCCTGCACTTACCTCTGATGATGATTTGAATTTATTTGATGCACTCCCAATTTCTGCCTTACTCCAACACTCTTCAAATCCCCTCACTCCTATTCCTGAATCCCAGCCAGCCGCACAAACCACCTCTCCACCACATTCCCCAAGATCTTCATTCTTTCAACCTTCTCCTACTGAAGCACCACTCTGGAACTTGCTTCAGAACCAACCCTCTAGGTCCGAAGATCCAACCTCTCTCCTCACCATTCCATACGACCCATTACTTTCTGAACCCATCATCCAAAACCAATAAGAACCCAAACCAACAGAACCACAACCCAGAACGTCTGATCACTCTGCTCCCAGAGCATCAGCACGTCCTGCTGTCAGAACCACGGATACAGACTCTTCATCAGCCTTCACACCTGTATCCTTCCCCATCAATGTCATTGACTCTCCTCCCTCCAATACCTCTGAATCACTTAGAAAATTCATGGAGGTTAGGAAAGAGAAGGTATCTGCCTTGGAAGAATATTACCTTACCTGTCCAAGCCCTAGGCAATATCCTGGCCCTAGACCTGAACGTCTAGTTGACCCAGATGAACCTATCTTGGCCAATCCTATCCAAGAGGCAGACCCCTTAGTCCAACAGGCTCACCCTGTCCCTGACCAACAAGAGCCAATTCAACCAGACCCTGAACCTGAACAATCAGTATCTAACCAATCCTCGGTTAGATCACCTCACCCTCTGGTTGAAACTTCAGACCCTCACCGTGGAACCTCTGAACCCAATGCTCCCATAATTAACATTGGTTCTCCACAAGGTGCCTTTGAAGCTCATAGCAGCAATCACCCAGCCTCTCCTGCACCCAACCTCTCCATCATTCCCTATACTCACCTTCAACCCACATCTCTCTCTGAGTGCATCAATATTTTCAATCATGAAGCCTCCTTGAGGCTCCGCAATGTGCACGGTCAGACTGACCTCAGTGAGAATGCTGAAAATGTGGCTGATGAGTGGAACGAGTTGAGCACTTGGCTGGTGGCTCAGTTTCCCGTTATGCTGCAGCTCCTGCATGCAGAGGGAAGTCAGAGCATTGAGGCTGCAAAGCAAAGGTTTGCTAGGAGGGTGGCTCTTCATGAACTAGAACAGAGAACCAAGCTTCTTGAAGCCATTGAAGAAGCCAAGAGACAGAAAGAACAAGAAGAAGAAGCTGCCCGTCAAGCAGCAGCTCAGGCTGAACAAGCCAGACTTGAGGCAGAACGTCTTGAAGCTGAGGCTGAGGCAGAGCGACTTGCACCAGTTATGTTTATTCCTGCTGCTTCTGCTTCCATTCCAGAACCTCAAGCTGCTCAGAACGTTCCTTCCAGCTCTACTCCGCCAAGCTCATCCAGACTCGACATCATGGAACAACGTCTTGACACTCATGAATCCATGCTGATTGAGATGAAGCACATGATGATGGAACTTCTGCGCCGTACTGACAAACCTTAGTTTTTAGGATCTCTTCTTTTTCTTCCTTTTCCTTTTTATTTAACGTTGTTTTATTTAAACTCTGTTTATTTACTTACTTTAATTTGTTCATTTGTGATTCTATATGCTTATATCTATATATATTTGTGTCACATATGTTTGCAAAACCTGTTTTATTCATAATTGTTCTATGTGTACATCATAATTTTTTCCATCATACATTATTCCCTATATCTAGAATGGAGGATCCCTCCTCATTCTTCTGCATTCTTGGCGCTGCTCCACTCTTTCCTTCTCCAGACGATCCAATGCATACTCTATGTTGCTGAGTTTGATGCTCAGATCTTCTTTTTCTAGACTATCTTCCGTCGTCTTGAGTCTCTTTTCCACAGTCTCCTTCTCTTCCAGCAGATTCAGCTCCCGCTGGCAAAGCTCATGAATCTCTTCCACGAAGCAGAGGAACTCCTTCAGATCTTTCTCCATCTCTGGACCAAGATCTTCTTCAAGCAGTGTCTTCGTCAGCTCTTGTATGGTCTTTGTACCATCGGGATGCCTAATATTGAGGAACATATCTTCCTCAAACGCCTTCCTTCTGAGCTCTTCTAATGCCATTCTGCATGATGCCATTTTTCTTACTGAAAATTATTCGAGATGTGAAGCTTACCTTTCTCTCCAACGTTTTTATAGGTTTCACTTTCTCTCTGAAAGTTAATGCTCTTACAGTTTCTCGAGGTTAAGTTCTTGGTAACTGACCCTTCTATTTACTCACTTGACCGGTGGTAAACGTTCATCCCTTGCATTAACTCTTCTATTTATTATCACCTCACTCTGATTCTTACATCGTCTTCATTTTCTTTCAACTTAGACCTTCTCTAAGGGGGAGTACCTTGTACTTCAAGCTAAGTTTTTCACACCCCGAGCTTTTTGCTTATGACAAAAAGGGGGAGTAAACCCAGTTTTTGATGTGTAAGATGTGTTAGTGTGACTTATTTTTCTTTTGGAGATTTTAAGAGTTCCACCTTCATGACCATAGATGTGTCACTGGGCAAATACAAGGAATACATTTCACTTCTTCTGAAGTGATTCTAAGTTGACTCTGATACCCAAGACTCTGATACCTTGTCCATGACTCTGATCACTTATGCGCTCTGATTATTCGTTTTTCATCTATGTCATAAGCTTTTCACTCTGAACTCTTATATGATTTAGCTCAGAATCTAGACTTTACTAACGTTTTCATCAAGTATTAGATTCAGGGGGAGCTAAGCTCAGAATCAAGCAGTGACTTGAATTCAGAATGAGCAAGATAAACTATTCACATCAGGATAAGTCTTATTCTATATCTCTAAACTCTGAGTGAATTCAGTTTAATGTTTAAGAATTGTTCATCAAAAATCTTAGTTTTGTCATCATCAAAAAGGGGGAGATTGTAAGATCAAGTTTTGATCTAGTAGTACAACTCTATGTTTTGATGATTACAAGTTAACCTTTTGATATGAACAATTGTGGTACTCTAACGTGTTTTTCTGAGTGTGCTATTTACAGGCTCTGACCCTGACTCAATTTCACACAAATCAGAAGCACTGTGTATAAAGGGTAACCCAAGCAACGCTTTCGCATTCACCATGTTCAGTATGAACAGTGGAAAAGCTTCAGAAGATCTGAAGCTATACAAACTCTGATGAGGACTCAGTCGCTAGAAGCTCTGAAGATCCAGAAGTTCTGACAACCAAGAAACACTGAAGGTTCAGATGTTCTGATGGTGTAGAAGACTCTGAAGATCCAGAAGCTGAATAGTGGAAACTCTGAAGTCCAGAAGCAAGAAACTCTGAAGGCCATGTTCTTCCCTCTGAGTTCAGAATCAGAAGATACAATGGTCAGAGGATCTGTGCTATCCCTCTGACTCTGATCAACCGGCTTCACAAGTTCCAATACGAAGCATTCCCCTGATCAGAAGTCTCCTAGGTTTAAAGGTCGCGTCGCTATCCAAGTACAAAAGCATATGTACTATCCTGACGACCTACCTAACAGTCTCAGACACAGCAGAAGCTGGATTTTCCAGAACTGCCCTCCAACGGTAGCATTTCCCATGCAACGCTCAACCCTAATCCTTGGAGTATATATAGAGGCTGAAGATTGAAAGAAGCGGCTAGAAAAAAGAGAAGAGAAGTGAATACAAGAAGCAACACACGCGCAAGATATTCAAAATATTCTAAGCTTTCTTTCATCTTGTAATTTATTTAGTTTACACTCAGCTTATTCAGAAGCAAACCCTTGTAAACACCAACCTCAAACAGTTGTTTGATTTTCCTTAAGGGACCGGGTAGGTCAGTATCCTTAAGAAGACTAAGAGAGTGAATCTTAGTGGTTATTCCTTTAGGAGATCAAGGTTGATCGGATCCTAGAGAAGACTAAGAGAGTGAATCTTAGTGATAGCTAAATCAGTGTATTGTTAGTCACTTGTAGGTTTCAAGTGCAGTTGTAACAATTATCTGATTAGTGGATTGCCTTCATTCTAAGAAGGAAGAAATCACCTTAACGGGTGGACTGGATTAGCTTGAGGGATTTATCAAGTGAACCAGGATAAAATACTTGTGTGCTTTTCTATCTCTATCTTTTGCACCTAGTTCTCGAAAAGATTTGTTAAAATCTTTAAGGTGGTAGTTTTGTACTGAAAACGTTATTCAAACCCCCCCTTTCTACCGTTTTTCATACCTTCAGCGCGTAGCAAATCCTCCAACGACTGAATAGTTCTCTCAGTCTGTCCATCAGTCTGAGGATGATAAGCAGAACTTAGTCTCAGCCTCGTTCCCAAAGCTTCTTGAAGAGCTCCCCAAAAATGTGATGTAAACTTCGGGTCTCGATCGGATACAATACTTGTCGGTACCCCGTGAAGTCGTACAATCTCCGCTATATATAACTCTGATAGTTTCTCCACGTTGTACGTAGTCCTCACCGGTACGAAATGAGCCGACTTAGTCAGTCGATCCACGATTACCCAAATAGAATCGTATCCCTTCTGAGTTCTTGGCAAAGCCACAACGAAATCCATCGATATGCTATCCCATTTCCATTCTGGCACATCCAAGCTTTGTAGCATACCTGAAGACTTCTGATGCTCCACCTTCGCCTTCTGACATGTCAGACATGCAGCTACATACTCAGCCACTTGTCTTTTCATTCTTGGCCACCAAAAATTCACCTTCAAGTCCTGATACATCTTCTTTATTCCAGGGTGGATACTTAACTTGCTCTTGTGACCTTCATCCATAATCAATCTTCTCAAGTCAGGGTTGTTAGGCACACAAACTCTATCCTTGCACCGTAGGATATTGTCACTTCCTACCTTGAATTCTGGGTCTTTACCTTGACTTACCAAATTCCTTTTCCCGAGCAGAAACTCATCTTGTAACTGTTGGTCTCGGATTTCCTCCATCAACCCATTGGTAATTCTGATCATCCCGAACTTCAGTTCTCCCTCGGATAATTTCACATCCAAGCTCAAATCTCGAAATTGCTCCAACAGCTGCAGCTCCTTCACCATCATCGACGAGATGTGCATCTTCCTGCTCAAGGCATCAACAACAACATTCGCCTTTCCAGGATGATATTGCAGAGTGAACTTGTAATCTTTGAGAAATTCCATCCACCGACGCTGTCTCATGTTCAGCTCCTTCTGCTCAAACAAATACTTCAAGCTCTTATGATCACTAAATATGGTGAAATTGCATCCATATAAGTGATGTCTCCAAATTTTCAGCGCAAATACGATTGCAGCTAGTTCCAAGTCATGAGTCGGATAATTCTTCTCATGCACCTTCAGTTGTCTTGAAGCATAAGCAACCACCTTCCGATGTTGCATCAGCACACATCCCAAACCTTGATGCGAAGCATCACAGTATACCTCATAAGGTTCCTCCGGTTGCGGTAAGACGAGTACAGGTGACGTCATCAACCGTTCCTTCATCGTCTGAAAGCTAGTCTCGCACGCTTCAGTCCATGCAAAAGGTTGGTCCTTCCTCGTCAGTTGAGTCAAAGGTCCAACTATCTTCGCGAAGTTCTCGATGAAACGACGATAGTATCCCGCCAAACCGACAAAACTTCTGATCTCCGTCACTGTCTTCGGCCGTTCCCACGACAATACGGTCTCTACCTTTGCTGGATCCACAACTATCCCCTCCTTAGAGATCACATGGCCTAAGAATTTTACCTCTTTGAGCCAAAATTCGCACTTAGAAGGATTGGCATACAACTCCTTCTCCCTCAGCACTTGTAAAACTTGTCGCAAGTGCTCCTCATGGTCTTCAGCATTCTTTGAATAGATCAGAATATCGTCGATAAACACCACGACGAATCGATCCAAAAATGTATGGAAGGTCATATTCATGTAAGCCATGAATATTGCCGGCGCATTTGTCACCCCAAATGGCAAAACTAAGTACTCATAGTGTCCATAACGGGTTCTGAATGCCGTCTTCTGGATATCCTCGGTCTTGACCCTGATTTGATGATAACCCGACTTCAGGTCGATCTTCGAGAATATTGTAGCTCCTCGTAGTTGATCCATCAAATCATCAATTCTAGGTAACGGATACCTATTCTTGACGGTTACCTTGTTCAATTGTCGGTAATCGACACATAATCTCGACTTCCCGTCCTTCTTCTTCACCAATAAGGTGAAACGCTTGGTCGTATGAATCCCTTCGACAGAAGATCTTCGAGTTGGGACTTCAATTCCACTAGCTCCGCAGGTGCCATACGATATGGTGCAATCGAAATCGGCCCTGTTCCCGGTACGATGTCTATAGCAAACTCAATGTCGCGCACAGGCGGCAAACCAGGTACATCGCCAGGAAAAACATCCGTGAATTCTTTCACCACTAGAATACTGCCAACTTCTGGGTTCCCTTTGCTCTCCAAGCTTAGCAAAACAGAATACTCCTGAGATCCCTCGTTCAAAGCGACGCTGATGTGATTGGCAGATAGATACTCGGAAAGATCCGAATCAGGGAATACCACTCTCTTTCGGTTGCAGTCCAAAAGACAATGACAGCGGGACAACCAATCCATTCCTAGGATAACATCTAGGTTCTTAAGAGTTAGGCATACTAGGTTAGCATGGTAGATCCTATTGTTGTATGTTATCGGACAATACATGCATGCTGAATTAGCAAGTAGAGTCTTGGCAGGAGTAGCAACTATCAGATCGAAGCTCAAAGCAGTAATAGGAAGTCTTAATCTGATTGCACAATCTCTAGAGATAAAAGAATGCGTTGCTCCGGAATCAAAAAGTACGGATAGAAGATTACCGTCAATCCCGCAGTCGCCTCTAATCAGTCCATCTACCCCCTCAGCATCTTCACCATCCATGGTGTAGACTCTCGCCTTTGCAGCAGGACGCTTTCCTTGAGCAGTGTTGACGGTTGGCTCCGCCTTTGGTGCCCTGCACTGAGCAGCAGTATGCCCCAACTTGTTGCAATTGAAGCATTGAGGCCTCGTGTCGGGACAAGCACGAGCAAATTGCCCCGGCTTCCCACACTTGAAGCACGTCAGTTCCCTGTTCTGAGTCTGACCTCCAGAACCTCCAGCAGCACCCACCATGGGCCGGTAAGATCCTGATGCAAACCCTCTACCAGCAGGACGCTGATACGGCCTCCTGTTCTGAAACCTTCCCTTGTTCTGATTATTCTGAGAGCCCGACCTCATCGGCCCTCCAGTTCCAGCCCGGTTCAACCTCCGGTTCTTCATCAGCTCCACTTCAGTGGCTTTCTCCACCACTGATTGGAATCGCATGATTCCGAGTGGCCTCACTGAGTCCTCAATATCCGGCCTCAGTCCATTCACGAAGCGCTTGCACATGTAGCGCTCGTCAACATGATCATTAAAGAATTGGAAATGCTTCGCCAAAGACTCCTGCTTCGAAGCAAATTCCGGTACAGACATACCTCCCTGACGGAGTGTCAAAAACTGCGCCTCCCTCTCATCCCGGGCACTTGTCGGAAAATACTTTTCCAAGAACGCGGTCCGGAACGAGTTCCAGTGGATCTCTTCATGGTTGGCTTCCATGATTCCCCTGGTGCCCTTCCACCAGTATTCAGCATCTCCTAGCAGAAGATAAGTCGCCATGCCCACCTTGGCACCCTCAACAGTTTGCAGAGCACCGAAAATCTTCTCGATTTCCTGGATCCAGAGATCCGCTGCGTCTGGATCAGTACCACCAGAGAACTTTGGTGGGTTTTGCCTCCTGAAGTCATTGAGGCCTTTGTTCTGGTCCAGAGTTATCTCTCTCTGACGTTGATGCTCTTCACGTGCTTCTTCAGTAGCACGCCTCATGGCATTATCATTTGCCTGTGCTGTTACCGCTTGGGCCTGCGCTGTTACCGCTTGGGCCATAGTGGCCATCATCTCAGCTAGCTGGTTAGTATTCACCATATTCTGTTAAAGGAAGCAAACAGTCAGTACTTATCATAGGATAGCATCTAGCATCACTATACAATATGAGTAAGCAATAACTTCAATCAATTTTTAAGCGAAAAATCGCTTGCATACAATCAATTTTCACTCTTTGCAGAGTCACACAACCTAGCACAGAAGACCTATTCCCCAACAACTCCCGAAAGACTCGACCGTGCTCTGATACCACAATGTAACACCCCGATTTCGGTGGCGTCACTTTAGTAACCAAAAGTAAAACTTAATGCGGAAAAACGTGAAATATTTTTTTTTCGATAATAACTAAGACAAGACTGAATTAAATAAAACCCAAAAGCGAAAAGCAATAGAATTAATATACAATATATAAACAGCCCCCGCTGTAAGTAACAACCTCGTCACGAGTAACCTCCAGTGACGGAAAGAAAAGTGCGACGCCCGTAGGCAATATATACAAACCAAATGAAAAGGGTGAAGTGCCCGCAACACCATCCCTCAAAACTGAGAATCAGCTGACCCAATGGCCTGAAAATAAGACCTCCTAAGTCCAACCAACTCTCTGTGATTCCCGTAAGGAAACCACACAAAAAGCTATAGGCGGATCTACCCTGTCCCCTAAGTAACAAATGAAGCAAGACTGTCAGAGCTAAAACTCTACTCCTACACTAATCCTAACTCGAGGAGCTCATACCAACACTCAAAACTATGCGCTAGCATGATCGTCGTCTGGACTCACGGGCTTAGGGCCCGTACCCTGATCATCAATGATCGCAACAGAGGGTGCACTAGACCCTGCCGAAGGCACTCCCACTGGAATCTCCTCTGAGGGATCCTCCTCCTCTGAAGATGACGGTGGCGGCGGTGCTCCTCCGAATCCTGGTCCGCAGTGAACGCCCGGTGGCAAGTTGAAGCTGATAGAGCATCGCCTCAACACTCCTGACCTCAAGAGTCCTCCACTGTCCACGTGATCCTCCATGATACGCCCCGAATACGTCGCTCGGTGGCTCGCGGGGTCAACCACCCACGACCCGGGGTCGTCCTGATCGATCATCTCATACCTAATCCCCCCCGAAGGGTGGACCATGGTGTACCAGTCCGCAATATTCATCTGACAAAAGGCGTTGTCCGCCAAAACACACACAGAAGACGCGAGGGTCAACTCTAAAGAACTATGTAGATAATAAACCCAATAGGTACAATTAATAGATAACCACTTAGGCTTATAACTAGAGATATCATTCCTAGGGTTGCATGTTCCACAAAATCATAACGACAATAATAACAATTAGCATGTTCCAAGTAAGTTTATCAAATAGCAACCACACTCATCAACTAAGTCAGTATGCATGTTGCGTGATATGTATGCAGGTTAACCCAGTCAACCAATATGCAATCCGGAACGGATGGACATCATCGGATCAGCCCTTCACCAGCCACGGTGGTGCCATTTCGGCCCGTGATGTCTCTTACTCCAACAGGGGTAGTCAGATCAGCAGTAAACCCGTAGGTCTGCCATTTCGGTCTGCTACAAGAGACGTCTACAAACGCTCTTTCACGGCATTCCGGGTCTTATGACCATTTTGGAAACCGACGAGGTCCAGAGTACGTCCTGTGTTAATACCTCATTAATGTTGCATGTATGCAAAATGATTAGTCAAACAACGTCTCCGACCTCACTCGACACGTCGCCACGTGTTCTAGGGAAGTTAAAGTCTCTAAAAGCTTACCCTAAGGTAAAGTCGATTCTGCGACCAAAAGACACACTTCATAACGACACATAGCTGCTCCAACAGCACCACAACACACGCTGCTCCAACAGCACAATAACACACGCTGCTCCAACAGCACAACAATAAACGCTGCTCCAACAGCACAACATCAAACGCTGCTCCAACAGCACAACGACAACATACTCCACACTTGGATCCGACGACACTCCTCGTTTTCCAAAAATTAAGATTTCACTTCCAATGCCTTCCTTCGAGGTTGTTATCATTACTTAAAGATTTAGAGGTTATTTAAGGTCTTATGAGTTTTCTTTATAAAATAGATTCCATTTTGTCTTATCGCAAGTCTTATACATTTGCAGGATCTCCCAATCCCAAGTCGCTTCCAGAGGATGTCTCGATCCACTAAACAAAATCAAGGCCCGAACCTCGTTCGTCCTATCAAACTTTCTCAAAACTCTCAAAATAAAATCGGCATGACCTGCCCGCTATTCTCACCATTCAGAATCTCAGATTTCCAGTGTAAAGCATATTTAAATCATCACAATCAACAACATGTCATGTATCAATAAATCGCATCATAAACACTTAGCACTTAGCATATAAAGCATGCACCACACATCCTAGATTACCCACATAGCACATAGCATGTAAGTCAATCTTCAAAAACATTCAGTAGATGAATCATCTACATTGTCAGCCGAAGCCTCAGAAAACATTTTCAATCACACACAATCTAGTGCTTCCTCGCACTCAAAGTGTTGGTCCTCGGGGAAATCCTCGAAAGCACCTTTACAACAAAATCACAGAATACTATAAGAATCTATCGAAAACTAAGCTATCGATACTTACTAAGGTTACTCGAAGTAATCTATACTCTAAGGTACGATAATCTAGCGCGAAAAGACAAGTTTTCGGAAAAGGAAATTTCTTCCTCCCCCTCTAATAGGCTCGGCCACTTTTCACAATTAAGGGGCTCGATTTTTCTTCGATCAAACTTGGTTCCTATGCTTTCATAAGCCGTAACTAAGGGTATTCTGAACTCGGAAAAATTATCGGATCAAAAACTGTCGCAGGGGTATTTTGGTCATGATTTTTAACTTAGGATTTTCAAAACTGAAATCCCAAAAATAAAATTTTGCAGGGACGTCACCAACGACGTTTATGACAACTAATCCTACTAGCACTAAGCTAAGGCGATAGTTTACAGCCTAAAGGTTGGAACTTTACTCAAAAACTACATAAATGGGTATTTTAGGCTAGAATTGATTCCGGCGGAATTCCGGCGACATAACGGAAAATCTAATCCGGCAGAAGTGATCTTGGGCACATATAGAAGAGGTTTAGAATCAGAAATGAAAGATTCAGGATAGTTTTGCAAAAACCCATAAACTATCCACTCAGAAAACTCTACAGAAAAGCTATGGAAAAAGCGATCAGAGGTAAGGATTAGCGACCATACCTCGAAACCTTGAAGCAGCAACTGATTGATCGACGATCAAGCAAGGTTTGAAGAAAAGCTCTTCTTCCTCTTCCTTCTATGGAGCTCGCGGCCTTGGAGAGAAAATGGAGGAGTTCTTGTAATTTTTCTCACCTTTCTTGCTATATATAGAAAATGGTAATTCGCGGGAAAATGAAAGTTTCGCGAATCAGATTTTTCCGGCATCATTCTCCATGAATTCTAAGATAGGTTTTGGCAAAGGAATTCCTAAGCTAAGAAGATGTCTCCTTGTATTTTTGGCAACTAATGCAAAGTCGGTGCAAAGTCGGTGTAAAACTATTTTACCCGATAAGTTGCTTTTTGCCTCGAATGTCGGAATAGAAAACTTCCTTCGGAAGAAAGATTGAAATCATCAAGAGAAATGGGTGTACGCGTGTAGAATATTCATTTGAAGCTCTGAATAGATAAAGTCCCCGAAGTCGGGTGATTCTAGGGTTTTGAAATACCAGGGATTCGGTTTCGGCAAACTTCCGATGATTGGAATCGGACGTTCGTAGATCCTAGAGTTTCGCCTCGAAACGATTGTGATATATGGAAAAAGAGAAGTTCTAACATTTCTCTGAAGATTTTTGGAATTAACTGCTAGCGTGCCTAAAAGTGAAAATTAGCTATATACTAGGGTTTCTGACCTAGGTTTAAGCGTAAAACGTTCGTGCTATAACTTTTAACGATCATAATGAAATCCTTGAACTTTTCCTGAACTTTCTCCTTCATAAATATATTTCATCTAATAAACTTTCGTTCAGGTTTCCCTTCACATTACATCAACCCTAATCGTGAATAAGAAGTTTATTCACTTAGCATGAACTTAAAAACTCGGGCCTTACACCTGCCGGTAGAACCAAAGTTATCAAAGATAAAAGGGGAACTTGACCCTAACCGCGACCTGCCGGTAGAACCAAAGTTATCAAGTTTAGTTCTTAACCCAAGAACAAATGGGAAGCTCTCACAATATGAGAAAACTCAATATCATTCAGATTCAAAAACTGCTTTGTTCCATACATTGAGTCCCTATTTATAGGCTAAGTGGGATGCTACTCTTTCCAATAAGTAATAATGCTCCCACTAACATTTAATAGACTCCACTAGAGATTTATAGCTCCACTAGCATTGGAAACTTGAGTAAAAGCCCACTATTCCTAAAGATGAGTCAATGGCTCATAAAAGACACTAAAAACCAACTAGGGGGAATACAAAATGTCATCAGAAAATTCACCCCTATATTAAATACGAAAATTCAAGAAAATAACTAAAATTGACTTATTTACTAAATATTAATGTCCATGAGTGCATCTTGAACATGCAGATTGGGTTCTTGGAAATTATGCCTTCAAGTTGGGTCCAAGTCATCATCATTCTTGAGTTCAAGGAAATTGACCCACTTTGGAGTTGCTTCTAATTTATTCTGATCTTCTTTTCCCTTGAGCTCCAAAATCAGTCCTTGCAAAGCTTGCTTCATTCTTTTGGTCTTGGACCTTGTCATTGGACCTCCTATTTCCTGCAAAGGGTCTTTGTCTGGGCTGGACCGATCCTCATCATTCCCTCCCTCTTCGAAAGGATTCGTCCTCGAATCAAACCCATCACCTACATCAAACAAAGATAGATCAGCCACATTAAAAGTAGAACTTATAGTTCCATATTCATTTGGCAAATCCAGCTTGTAGGCGTTGTCATTGATCTTTTCTAATACTTGGAAAGGTCCATCTCCCCTTGGGTGCAATTTGGATTTTCTTTGAGTTGGAAATCTTTCTTTCCTCATATGAACCCAAACCCAATCTCCGGGTTCAAAAGTAATGCGAACACGCCCCTTATTAGCTTGATTTGCATACTGCTCATTCCTTTTCTCAATGTTTGCTCTAACCTTGGCATGCAACTCCCTGACAAAATCTGCCTTTTTGTTTCCATCAAAATTAGCAAATTCATTAGTAGGTAAAGGTAAGATATCCAATGGAGTCAAAGGGTTAAAGCCATACACAACTTCAAACGGAGAGTAAGAAGTAGTAGAATGCACAGCTCTATTATATCGCAAAATTTTCATTTTCCCGCGATTTCACCTGCCTATAAATAGTAAAAAAATTCAAAATATCTTCATTTTCTTCCATTTGGGGTCGCGGATTGAGGAGAGAAAAGGGAGAGGAGATTTTCGCCGAAACTTGACTGATCTTCGCGCAGTTCGTTCCTACTTCAAGGTATCGAGGTAACTAGCTTGATTCTTACCTCTGATCACTGTTTCTACTGCGTTTCTTTAGCTGTTTCTGTGCTCAAAGTTTCGAGCTTTTCGTAAAACTGTCCGTTTTTCCTGATTTCTCTGTTGGGGTATCTTCTGTACGTGCCCAAGAGCCTAGAACCTTCGCCGGTAATCGCCGATTTGGATCGAGTTGTCAAGGATCTGAAAAACTGATTCAAAACCCTTTTTGCGCACATTTCGAAACTTTAATGTCGAAAAGTCACAATTCGACTTCGTGCCTTTAGAATTAGTTGTTACAAATGTCGTTAGGATCATCGCTGTCAATTTTTTTTTCCGAAGTGATAACTTTGAGGTTTTGAGCTTTTATTTTGGACCAAAACGCCCCTGAACAGCCATATTTCGATCCGATCGTCCGAAAAAATTTCTGACAGTTTCTTTGCCTTAGTTTTACCCTAAAACTACCTTGTAAACATATTAGATCGAAGAAAAAGAGCCGGAGCTCTTTTCTCTTTATGGCCGAGAGCTATTTCAAGGGGGGGAAGTTTTTCGTTTTCGAAAACTTGTCTTTTCGTACCTGATTGTTGTATTCTGAAGCTTCGATGCTTTGTCTATCGTTAATTAGCTGTATTGTGATCGAGCTAATCGATTTTGTTTGGATTTCTGCTTTGTTTTTCTCCGAGGTTCAGTTGAAGGAACTTTGGGTTTTTCAGAGCAATCGTGTGAAGGGAATTTAAACCACGAGACTGGAGCAGCTCGAGGTTAGGGCAACTTACATATTAGATAAGATTGCATGATAGGCGTCGATAAATTCGACTTATGTATGATTTTGATATTGTTTATGATGATGATTTATTGTTATGATTGTTTTCATAACTTATGATATTGATGTTGTATTGAATTGTGCGTTTTGACGCGACTTCGGAGCGAAGAATCACTAAACTGATTCCTTTTGTTTTTTTTCGGGTTGGATGAACAACCCTAGGCAAGTCCAAACTCAAGGTTTGAGACTTAGCTATCGTTTATATACTTAGACTTTCCCCGGGGGTTACATTTGGTGGGATTTTGGCAAACTTAGAATGAATAGAATTTCAAAAACTAAAGACCTTAGAGAACTTAGACTTCGAGAAATAAACTCATAACTTGACTAATCCAATTCGAAACGTTTTTATTAACGAATAAATATAGGGAACCTAAAGGGGAAAATGATTGCGAAAGACGGGGAAAAGTCGTCAAGTCTTGAAGTTACTGGGAATTGGGGAAAGCCACTGAGGTGAGCTACAGTGATGATTGAAAGTCACCGAGTACTCTAGTACTCTTGTTGTTGGAGTTGTGTTGTATTGACCGACACTAAACTCTTGGGTTTTGAAATTGGGTTTTGAAATTGGGTTTTAAGCTAAACGCTTGTGTTGTGAGGACGATTCGATGTTTGGCTAACCATATTGCATCATGCATCATTCGGTGAAGAACGGGAATGCTTCACCGATGGTGAAGAACAGGAATGCTTCACCAATGCATCATTCGATGAAGAACGGGAATGCTTCATCAATAGTGAAGAACGGGAATGCTTCACTAGTGAAGAACGAGAATGCTTCACGAATCGAAGAACACATAGATGTATCTTCGGCATAGCGGGCTGAACCGACTATGCATGGATTTGTAAGTGACACCCGAGCGGAAATGGTAAAACACTAGGCCGGTGTTAGGACTGACTCGACGGTGCCCATCCCAAACCACTATCCGGATCATATTGAATTGCATTTCATGCATACATTCATTCTGACGGGAATTGTATGCTGTTTGAATTATTGATGCATTGTTAGAGCCAATAACATGCTAGGATTATTAATATATATATATATATATATATATAAACATATATATCTATACCCCAATCACATGTTGTTTGTATATCTACTCTATTCCGTGAGTTGACCCTAGCGCCTTGGCTTTGGTTTCATGTTTGTGTTTGGGCGGTCGGCCTGCTGCCAGATGTCGACGGTGGATTGGGTTTCGATGGTCTCTCCCTCGGGGGGGATCAGGTTTGAGCTGGTTGACCGATATGCCCCCACCGCTTGGGTGATCTATCTTGTGGGTCATCGGGCGACGTACCGGGGAAGGGTCATGGAGGACCGGACTGACGAGCGTGGACGTCTAACGAAGGGAGATTTACGACGCATGGAGCTGAGCTTCAGCTTGCCAACTTCAGTTCGCTGTGGACTTGGACTCTGACTCTGATGTCGACTACTACGTCGGGAGCGACGAGGAGGAGGAGGAGGAGGAGCTTTGAGCGGTACTGGGAGGGTAGGTTTAGGCAGGCGTCATATTTTGTGTAGAGCTCTGATTCGTTTTGCTTTTGGGACAGGGTAGGTTCCTGACGCATGACTTTTTGTGTGGTTCTCTTACTGAGGGATCACAGTGAGTCAGTCGGACCATAGGGGTCTTTGCCTAGGCCATTTTGAGGCCGACTTTCTCCTAGTGGATTGTAATTATAACTTTCTCACTCACACTTCTGGATCTGTATATATTTGCCTACGGGCATACTACTTTGGAGTCACTGCGAGTGCGCATGACGTGGGAGTGCAGCTAAGGCTGTACATGTATATATGTTTGTACATTGGTTAGTTAGTTGCTGGGTTATGTCTTTATCTTCTATCGCTTTAATTAAAAGGAAATCAAACGAGAAAAAAAAATTACCTGTTTTCCGCGTAAAGTTTATTTTTAGTTACTAAAGTGACACCTGGAAATCGGGGTGTTACACTGTCTTTGTACATTGCCTCATTAAAAACCTTACCATGAAAAACCCCATGGGAAAAAAACACGGTTAAGGAAAAAAGAGTACAATACATTTCAATTGAGATCTTTGAGCCGACGAACTCACATATTCTGCACAAGCTTTTCAAATGTTGTAGTTGGAAGAGCCTTCGTAAATAAGTCTGCTAAATTATCACTTGAACAAATTTGTTGGATGTCTATGTCACCGTTCTTTTGTAGATCATGAGTGAAGAAGAGCTTCGGTGATATTTGCTTTGTCTCATCTCCCTTGATGTATCCTTCTTTTGATTGAGCAGTGCATGTAGTATTATCTTCATATATAGTTGTTGGCGGCATCTTTCCAGAGGACAAATCACCAATATCAAGTACGCATTGAATCACGAATCTCAGCCAAACGTATTCTCGTCTTGCCTCATGTAATGCTTATATTCCTGCATGGTTAGCTGATGTGGCTATCATAGTTTGTTTCACAGATCTCCATGAAATGGTTGTTCCTCCACATGTAAACAAGTAACCTGTTTGAGATATTTAGACAAATATCCAGCATCTGCATAACCAATTAGGTCAAGCTTGTACATATAGGGGAAAAATAAACGCATATCCATTGTGCCTTTAAGATAACGAAAGACTTGTTTTATTCCATTCTAATGTCTTTGTGTAGGTGAAGAACTATATCTTGCTAATAAGTTAATAGAAAATGATATATCAAGTCGAGTATGACTAGCAAGATACATTAATGCTCTGATAGCACTAAAATATGGTACTTCAGGACCAAGTAATTCTTTATTCTTTTCTCAAGGTCTAAAAGGATCTTTATTTACATTTAATGACCTTACAATCAATAGAGTACACAATGGACATGATTTGTCAATATAGATTCCTTTTAATATGTAACATCCTGACTTGACGACTGGCCTCACGGTAACAACACGAGTCTTTTCAGTGCGCTTTGTCCTCACTCGCGCACTTCCCGGGAAAACTTCCCAGGAGGTCACCCATCACGATATTGCTCCAAGGCAAGCACACTTAACCATGGAGTTCTTATCAGTTGGGCTCCCGAAAAGAAGTTGCAACTTGTTGTTATGGGTAGTACAATCAAATCATATATGCCCTCCTCAACTGTATAGTCCATCCCTACACAGTCTCGGAATACCTCTTGTTCGGGTGTGGTGCGTCCTTCCACATAGAAGGCGATCAATCCTCGCCCTTCTCAGCGCAGGGCGTCACAGGCCCACCAACTTCCGCTTGGTTCGTCCTCGAACCACACCGTACTGGGAGAGGTCGGCTCTGATACCAATTGTAACATCCTGACTTGACGACTGGCCTCATGGTAACAACACGAGTCTTTTCAGTGCGCTTTGTCCTCACTCGCGCATTTCCCGGGAAAACTTCCCAGGAGGTCACCCATCACGATATTGCTCCAAGGCAAGCACACTTAACCATGGAGTTCTTATCAGTTGGGCTCCCGAAAAGAAGTTGCAACTTGTTGTAATGGGTAGTACAATCAAATCATATATGCCCTCCTCAACTGTATAGTCCATCCCTACACAGTCTCGGAATACCTCTTGTTCGGGTGTGGTGCATCCCTCCACATAAAAGGCGATCAATCCTCGCCCTTCTCAGCTCAGGGCGTCACAGGCCTAACTCGCGGCCAACAATGGGAATAATGGGAGATATTTTGATTTTTTTACTATTTATAGGAAGGTGAAATCGCGGGAAAATGAAAATTTCGCGATTCCGATTTTTGCAGCACATTCATCGATGAATTCTAAGAGAGATTCTGGCGACAGATTTCCAGAACTCAAAACAAATCTCTATAATTAGGGAAAAACGATCTCTAAAATCCCAAAAGCGGTGTAAGTTAATCTGTCCTGAAAAACTACTTTTTGCTGTGAAGGTCAGACGACAAAACTTCGTTCTGAAGAAAGATTGGAAACATCGAAACAAATCTGGCATCGCGGACGGAAACTTCGTTAAAAGCTCCAAATAGAAAAAGTCTTCATTCAGTGATTGAATTTAGGGTTTTGAAGCAAAGAAATTAGCATCGTCGGACTTCCGAGAAGTGAATACTATCGTGCGTATAGTCCAGGGTTCCGAAATGAAACACTGGTCGAAGGAAAAATAAAGAGAACATTTTATTTTCCCAAGGATTTGAAATCTCACTCAAACGTTGCTTTAAAAGCGAAATTAGCCTATTCTGGACACTCTCGCCATAAGGCAGGTGTGCAGACGACTCGCACTAACTCCTAAAACAACTACGCAACATTCCTCAAGCAATTCCTGAACTTTCGTCTTCATTAATCTTTCCCAAACATCAAACTCCTGTCACGCTTACACTGATTCTACACGTGAGTCGGAAATTAAACTTGCTCTGTAAATCCAGGTCTTACATAATACATTTGCAATATAAGTCCATTGGTACATAAATACCTCAGCCTTTAGATACTCAATTGATAAGGCTAGACAAAATTTTCATTATCAACCATTTTATCTCAGATTCTTTCTTTAGCAAATCTACAGATTTGGTAGCTCTTCTAGAGTCCCAATTAATCATTGTCATTAACATTAATTATGACATAAGCAATGATACGCCCCAAGTTGATGCAAGGGCTGCAATGGATCGTCTAGGATTGATCTTGGATGATGAGAACTCTGAATTGTGAAAAAGAAGAAGAAGAATTTCGTGATGGAAGGGAAATGGACAGAAAAGAGGGGAAGTTTTAGTGAAATGGAAGATGAAGACTTCACACAAAGGTGGTGACAAACCCTTGATAAGCCTAATTCTTGAATCACTCAAGAACTATGAGAATCACTCTCACAAATCTGAATCACTCAGAAAAGAAAATACTAATTCATTCATAATCTGTCTATTACATTGAAGGAGTGGTCCTTATAAAGAAGAAGGAAATTCAGCCTAGTTACAAAAAAATGATGAGGTGTAATTTCTCTAGAAGAATCCTAGGCTAGGAGTTACAAATTAAAAGAGGAAGATAGTGATATGCTTCAGCCCTGAACGTGTTTTTAGTGGCTGATTGCTTCATGTAACTCCCTTTCTTGATTGTTATTCTGACCAGGGAATATAGCATTCAATGCTCTTTATGAACTTAATTTCCCTTTCTTTGTAACTCCATTCTTGGCTTTGAAAGCTCTTCAATCCTTTGACTTTGCTGATGTAACTCCTCCATTCAGAACTTATTGAAATTCAAACACATTCAAAGAGTTTTAAGAAAGGAATGGATCCCTCCCTTTAAGCCCTTCATGCGCCACATGCAAACACACACCACTTGAAGTGGATTAAACACACTAAAATAAAATTCAGCAACATAATGCATTTGGATCCAACTTATTCAATTGGTCCTTTGCATTTTTATTGAAATAAAATAAAACAGAACATCACATGGCAGCCCCTATGCGTGGGCTGGCTCTTCTTCTTGGGCCTGAATGATCATCATGATTTTTGGTTCCATCTCTTCTACCACTTTGTCTTCAAGAATGGTTGCCACTACTTGCTGAAGAGTCTCTTTGGCCTTTTTAGCTCTAGCCCTTGTCATTGGTCCTCCAAGTCCTTTTAGTGCTCCATGACCCTTGTCCTTGTCCTTGTCCTCATCATTCCCTCCCTCTTGAAAAGGATTTGACCTCAAATCAAATTCTCCGCCATCTGCATCAAAGAGAGATAAATCAGAGACATTAAAGGTTGAGCTGATGTTATACTCACCTGGAAGCTCTATTTTGTAGGCATTGTTATTGATTCTCTCAAGCACTTGAAAAGGTCCATCCCCTCTAGGTTGGAGTTTGGATTTCCTTTGTTCTGGAAACCTTTCCTTCCTCATGTGCACCCAAACCCAATCTCCGGGTTGGAACACCACCTCCTTTCTTCCCTTGTTAGCTTGCCTAGCATAACTCTCATTCTTTCTCTCAATTTGAGCCTTCACACGCTCATGCATCTTCTTGACATATTCAGCTTTGCCCTGTCCTTCCTTGTGCTTGAAAACAGAAATGTTAGGCATAGGCAACAAATCAAGAGGAGTCAAAGGGTTAAATCCATACACTACTTCAAATGGAGAGCAATTGGTAGTGCTATGGACAGCCCTATTGTAAGCAAATTCAACATGAGGCAAACACGCCTCCCAAGCCTTTAAATTGGCCTTAAGGACAGTCCTAAGCAAGGTGCCTAGGGTCCTATTAACCACCTCAGTTTGCCCATCAGTTTGTGGGTGGCAAGTGGTAGAGAACAAAAGTTTGGTGCCTAACTTCCCCCATAAAGTCCTCCAGAAGTGACTTAGGAACTTGGTGTCCCTATCACTAACTATGCTTCTAGGCATCCCATGAAGTCTTACAACTTCTTTAAAGAACAAATCAGCAACGTGACAAGCATCATCAGCTTTCCTGCAAGGAATAAAGTGAGCCATTTTTGAAAACCTATCAACAACCACAAAAATGGAATCCTTACCATTCTTTGTTCTAGGGAGGCCTAAAACAAAGTCCATAGACAAGTCAACCCAAGGGTATTCAGGGATTGGCAAAGAAGTATACAAACCATGTGGCATCACCTTAGACTTAGCCTTCTTGCAAACAATGCAATGTTCACAAAACTTGATCACATCATGTTTCATTTTGGGCCAATAGAAATGTTCCTGTAAAGTTTCTAGAGTCTTTTGGACTCCAAAATGACCCATTAATCCCCCAGCATGGGATTCTTTAACAAGCAGTTCTCTAATGGAACTTTTAGGCACACACAACCTGTTTTCCTTAAATAAAAATCCATTGTGCCTATAAAATCCATTTTGAGAAACTTTCTCACAAGCCACAAAAATTTCAGCAAAGTTATCATCTTTTTCATACATTTCTTTCACATGTTCAAGTCCTAGCAATTTAGTCTCTAACATGGAAAGCAACACGTGTCTCCTGGATAAAGCATCAGCCACAATGTTACTTTTCCCTTTTTTGTGTTTTATGACATAGGGAAATTGTTCCAAAAATTCAACCCATTTGGCATGCCTTTTGTTCAACTTACCTTGCCCCTTCAAGTATTTCAGCGACTCATGATCACTATGAATCACGAATTCCTTGGGCAAAAGATAATGCTGCCAAGTCTTCAAAGCTCTCACCAAAGCATACAATTCCTTATCATAAGTAGAATAGTTAAGGGCAGCTCCGCTTAACTTTTCACTAAAATAAGCAATTGGGTGGCCTTCTTGAAGCAACACAGCACCAATACCTACATTTGAAGCATCACATTCAAGTTCAAAAGATTTAGCAAAGTTAGGTAAAGCAAGTATAGGTGCATGGGTAAGCTTATGCTTTAGGGCAGCAAAGGCCTCTTCTTGATTCTTTCCCCAATGAAAACCCACATTCTTTTTCACCACTTCATTTAGGGGTGCTGCCAAGGTACTAAAGTCCTTTACAAACCTCCTGTAGAAACTGGCCAAGCCATGAAAACTTCTTACATCACCCACGGATTTAGGAGTGGGCCACTCTTGAATGGCTTTGATCTTTTCCTCATCAACCTGCACTCCTTTCGAACTCACAACAAAACCAAGAAACACAACATGGTCAGTGCAAAAAGTGCATTTCTCAAGATTGGCAAACAATTGTTCCTTTCTAAGCATACTCAAGACGGATCTTAAGTGCTCAACATGCAGCTCAAGAGTAGTGCTATAGACCAAAATATCATCAAAGTACACAACCACAAATTTCCCAATGAATTCCCTCAAAACATGGTTCATTAGTCTCATAAAAGTACTAGGTGCATTAGTTAAACCAAAAGGCATAACCAACCATTCATACAAACCATATTTAGTTTTGAAAGCAGTTTTCCATTCATCCCCTTCTTTAATCCTTATCTGATTGTAACCACTTTTCAAATCAATTTTAGAAAAATAACATGCTCCATGCAATTCATCAAGCAAATCATCAAGTCTAGGAATAGGGTGCCTATACTTAATGGTGATGTTATTCAAGGCTCTACAATCAGAGCACATTCTCCAAGTCCCATCTTTCTTTGGTACCAAAATCACCGGTACAGCACAAGGACTCATGCTATTTCTTACCCACCCTTTGTTCAAGAGTTCTTCCACTTGTCTTTGAATTTCAGTGGTTTCTTGTGGGTTGCTTCTGTATGCTGGCCTATTAGGCAAAGAAGCTCCCGGAATGAGATCAATTTGATGCTCAATTCCTCTCAGTGGTGGTAGACCACTTGGAACACTTGTTGGAAACACATCCTCATAATCCTGCAAAAGAGATTTAACACTAGAAGGCAGCTCAAAATTTTCAAAAGTGTTAGTGTTCAAAATCTGATTTTTGCAAAACATCAAGTATAGGATCTGTTTTGAAGCTATCATCCTTTTCACCTCTCTCTTTTTGATCAAACAAATTTCTTTTCTCTCAAGTATTTCACTCTTTTCTTTTTGCTCTCTCTCAAGTGTTTCACTCTTTTCTTTTTGCTTTCTCTCAAGTGTCTCACTCTTTTCTTTTCTCTCTTGTTCAATCTTTTCTCTCATTTTCTTTTGATCCTCACGCACCTCCCTAGGGCTCAAAGGTTTGAGCGTAATTTTCTGGCCATTATGTTGGAATGAGATCTTGTTGGTGCTTCCATTATGATCAGAGTTGGTGTCATATTGCCACGGTCTTCCCAGCAGTATGTGACTAGCCTCCATGGGAACAACATCACAAAGAACCTTATCCCTGTATTTGCCAATGGAAAAGTCAACTTCAACTTGCTTACTTACTTGTATTTCTCCATAGTGGCTGAGCCATTGAAGTTTGTATGGCCAAGGATGTGGTTTTGTGACCAGGTTCAGCTTCTCCACCATTCTTTCGCTAGCCACATTAGTACAGCTTCCGCCATCAACAATCATCAAGCAAATCTGCCCATTGACAGAACATCTTGTGTGAAAGATATTCTCTCTTTGGCTTTCTTTCTTTGGCTTTTGTTGGCTACCAAGCATTCTTCGGATCATCAACAGTTCACCATTCATGGCTGCCTCCTCTTCTTCTTCACTTTGTTCTCCTTCGGACTCACTGGTGTAGTCTCCATCATCCTTAAGAATCATGGTCTTTTTGGAGGCACATTCATAAGCATAATGTCCCATACCTTGGCATTTGAAGCACTTGACCTCTTTGCTCTTTTTGGATGGTTGTTCAAGAGGTTTTGAAGAAGCTGAAGCTTGTGGTTTGGTGGCTGGTTTGCTAAGGGTGCTCGGCCCTTCATTCTTCATTCTGCCTCTCCAAGATGAATTGGAATTGGTAGAACTCTTCCTTGCAAGCCCTTTCCTTTTGAGTTGTTGCTCAACTTTAGTGGCCTTGTGCAGCAATTCTTCCATGTCTACATATTCCTGAAGTTCTACAATATCTCTAACATCATTAGATAGACCATTAATAAATCGAATCATGGTTACCTCTTCATCCTCCTCAAGATTGGCTTGCAACATAAGCACCTCAAGTTCTTTGTAATACTCCTCAACACTCTTGCTGCCTTGGGTAAGTTTTTGAAGTTTAAATTTTACATCCCTAGCATGGCTTGAAGGGACATATCTTTTCCTCATGATTCGTTTCATTTCAGCCCATGTTTCCACCGCTGGCTCCTCATTTCTCAATCTCTCTTTTGCAAACTTATTCCACCAAACAAGAGCATAGTCTGAAAAGTGAGCAGCTGCAAGTTTCACCTTTTGGTCCTCCTCATAGTTGTTGCAAGCAAAGACATGCTCTATTTTGAGTTCCCACTCCAAGTATGCCTCTGGATCACTCTTTCCCTTAAAAGGAGGAATTTGGAATTTGACTCCTTCAATCCGAGCAGGTCTAGGATTTTCATGAATTCGTCGTGGCCTCCCGCCTTCACTGTCACTATTGTTCCGGTTCTCCATTTGATCCAGCCTTTCGTGGATCTCTTCAGTATGCCTCCTCATTAAGTTTTCCAGATGTTGTGTAAGAGCCCGCATTTCGATGGTCGAGAGTCGCACTGCTGGTTGCTCCTCCTCTTCTCCTGACATCTTTGACAAATGAAAAGATTCAAGTAGAACAAACAAATGTTAGTGTTTACCTCACTTCTCTCGTGTTTCCCTCAAATTGGCTTTTCTATGATGTGCACTCTTGCCTTTTTCCACTCAAAAAATTCTCACAATCTCTTGAGTAAATCAAAGTTAAGACACACAAAGAATTATGCCACCAAATTTGTGTAGAGTCACACAGATTAGAATAGACTTTAGAATATGAAACAAAAGAAGACAAGACAAATCACCACAGAAATGGAAAGGACTCCAAATATTTAGAGACTAAAGAAGAATTCAAGAACAAACAGAAAGAAGAAAATAAATTGGAATGCTAGCAACAAAATTACCTTGAACAATTGAATTTGGCTAATTAAACAAGAACCATTCAGCCATTTTTTTTTTTGAATTTTCGTTTTTTTTTTTTTTTGAATTTTCGTTTTGTAATTTGTTTTTGATTCTGAACAATTAACAAGGCTTAACTTTTGCAATGGTTCAGCCAAAAGAAACAAAAACTAAAATCAAGGTAACAAGAAATGACAAAGAGTTGCTAACCAGAATTCCAGATAAGAAAAGAAACCAAAATCCTAGAACCGGAGCTCTGATTACCAAATGATACGCCCCAAGTTGATGCAAGGGCTGCAATGGATCGTCTAGGATTGATCTTGGATGATGAGAACTCTGAATTGTGAAAAAGAAGAAGAAGAATTTCGTGATGGAAGGGAAATGGACAGAAAAGAGGGGAAGTTTTAGTGAAATGGAAGATGAAGACTTCACACAAAGGTGGTGACAAACCCTTGATAAGCCTAATTCTTGAATCACTCAAGAACTATGAGAATCACTCTCACAAATCTGAATCACTCAGAAAAGAAAATACTAATTCATTCATAATCTGTCTATTACATTGAAGGAGTGGTCCTTATAAAGAAGAAGGAAATTCAGCCTAGTTACAAAAAAATGATGAGGTGTAATTTCTCTAGAAGAATCCTAGGCTAGGAGTTACAAATTAAAAGAGGAAGATAGTGATATGCTTCAGCCCTGAACGTGTTTTTAGTGGCTGATTGCTTCATGTAACTCCCTTTCTTGATTGTTATTCTGACCAGGGAATATAGCATTCAATGCTCTTTATGAACTTAATTTCCCTTTCTTTGTAACTCCATTCTTGGCTTTGAAAGCTCTTCAATCCTTTGACTTTGCTGATGTAACTCCTCCATTCAGAACTTATTGAAATTCAAACACATTCAAAGAGTTTTAAGAAAGGAATGGATCCCTCCCTTTAAGCCCTTCATGCGCCACATGCAAACACACACCACTTGAAGTGGATTAAACACACTAAAATA
Source organism: Lotus japonicus (assembly GCF_012489685.1). Classification (NCBI taxonomy): domain Eukaryota; kingdom Viridiplantae; phylum Streptophyta; class Magnoliopsida; order Fabales; family Fabaceae; genus Lotus; species Lotus japonicus. The sequence continues at coordinate 52,984,032 of NC_080043.1, read as the reverse complement.
AAATTCAGCAACATAATGCATTTGGATCCAACTTATTCAATTGGTCCTTTGCATTTTTATTGAAATAAAATAAAACAGAACATCACATGGCAGCCCCTATGCGTGGGCTGGCTCTTCTTCTTGGGCCTGAATGATCATCATGATTTTTGGTTCCATCTCTTCTACCACTTTGTCTTCAAGAATGGTTGCCACTACTTGCTGAAGAGTCTCTTTGGCCTTTTTAGCTCTAGCCCTTGTCATTGGTCCTCCAAGTCCTTTTAGTGCTCCATGACCCTTGTCCTTGTCCTTGTCCTCATCAAGCAATCTCACATCTCATCATAAATATGCATGAGTTGGTTGGGTCATTTTGTGACCGTCCTTAAGCAAATAATCATCTAGATTGCTTCAATCTAGTAATTTGTTCATTGTTGAGAACATGTATTGTGTGCTTTAGGCATCTTACAATCTTCAAGAAGTTTTATATAGATATCAATCTCAAGTGAGTCATACAAATAAGTTGTAACTCCAAGTATCCACCATGATTGTCACGTGTGTCTTATATATGACAATATTATTTCATTTTACTACAAAGATTCTTTAAGCCTTATCAACTTTATACCTTTAGGGTATATAGATATGAGGTCCAAAGACCCTTAAATTCAGCAAATGAATTGCTTTTTTCTATTTATGGCCAATCATACCCATTCATTTTCAGGTTCAAGATCTCGCACATATTCCTAATATTGAGCGCTACTTCATCATGTCGACAATTCTTCATATTCTTGGTTCCTTGTTTCAACTTGTAGAGACATAATCATATGAGATCTCTTAAATAAATAATTATAGGTACCTGAACCTCTTCAGGAGGAATAAACATTTTTGTAGTCTCTACACTTTTCAAGATAGTTTACCTCTTCAACAAGACCATCTTCCTTCTCTAGGATATATCTTTTTGAACCAAGTTTTAGGCATGCCTTAGCCTAATAATAATGACAAATTTTCCAACTGGGATATTAAGTTAGAGAAGGGTATTTGCAGCATATAAGGAATTTAATAATTCCTTTTAGGTTAAAGAATGCATCTTTTGAACTTCAGGTTCATAGTGCGAGTGTACATATGCATTCTTTACAAAATTTCAGAGCTGCTTAATTTCCTCTCCCCCTAATGCTGAGAAACAACAAGTAAGATATGAAATATCTATCGGTAATGGCTCAAATTGATTACATAATCTCAGCTTTCCTTGTGGTCTCACCTTAGTGCGTTGTGGTGGAGAAATTCAAAATATATAACGCACATTGAAAATTCTTAAATGGGAGATATTAGGTTCCTGACCATGAAACGATTGCATTGGGGAGAATTCTAACGAATTATTGGCTTGATGCGTGTCAATGCTGCTAATTGCAAAATCACATGTCCATAAATAATGATATTTGTTCTCATATGTAATTGTCTAGCTATAAATATGAGGCGTTTAATTAAACAAATCAGCTAGATCATTTGAATACGAACATGTGCAACTAGATATTCAAAATCATGTCTTTTACCAACTTGATCAAGGTTGGAATTTTCACTCTATCAATATTGAGAGTTGATGACATATATTTGGTCATTTAGTATATGCATAGATAAATTTATGAAATACTTAAATGACACATAACAAGAGTGAATATGTGCACATGTATCGTATCTAATATACTCAAGAGTATGCGGGATTCAAACCCATTTATTTTACCAATTATTGATTGGTCATGAGAACCAAGGTTATTAAAACCGGACTGGTGATCAAACCGGTGAGGGCACTGGTTTAAGGTTCATTGGTTCAACCGTAGCTGAACCGAGGTCCAACCGGTATTACCGCTATAAATTAAATAATATTATTTTAAGATAAATATATAAGGAAATAACTCTGTATTTAATATTTATAACAAAAAATTTGCCTCTGTGAATAACCAAATTACATAATTAAAAAAAAAAAACCCCAATTACATAGACACATTATGGGGTTGGGCTCCGGCCTTTTTCTAATCAATTCAGAACCATTGTCCAAGAAAAAATAACTTCTCGTTGTTACTGTTCTTGATTTTTTTCCAACCCTTGTTTCTTACTTCTTCATGAATTACAAAATTACAACCTTTGCCTATACTAGTTGCAGATTGGGTTTTTCCATGACTTCACCGCCCAATCTATTTGTTCAAGAACCACGTGAATACCGTATACAACTTAAACAATAGATAAGGATGAAATAGTTCAAGGTTTCTATTAATTTCTAGGGTAGCCAAGTTAAATCCCCAACAAAGAAAGAAACAGAGGGCCACGATCAATGAAAGATGGCGACGGCGAGGCTCTCACCACAGAGGACTCCGGTGACGGCGACTTGCGGCGCGGCGGAGGTAGCTGCCCAACGGAACGAAGGTGAAGTGCTTGGAATCAGAGGATTGAAGGTGAAGAGAAGACTTAGGGTTTTCTAATTTTTTTTCTGGAACTGGTGTGGTGTGTAACAGATACGTGTTTTGTGGCACCTATTTTTTTTATTTGCTGTTTCATGGGCTGAGTCCATTGTTCCTAGGCCCAATTTGTAAAAAAATATAAACAAAAGCTTTTTGGTGCTAAACCGGCGGAAACCGCCAACCGGTCGGTTCTCACCGGTTTTCCCGGTTCTATGCCGGTTTGGCCGGTTCAGTAATGGTTTTTCTCCCAAGCGGTTTTGTGAGTGTTTTGGACCGGTCAGGGGTCCGGTTTCCGGTTCAACTGGTCGAACCGACCGGACCGGTCCGGTTTTTATAACCATGATGAGAACAATATATAAGAATTCATTATATTGAAGAATCTTCAGGCTCTTCGATGGGTACTCATATGAATTCATATACTCTCGCATCATAAGACTCGGAATGGTCTAACCGGTCACGCCAATCACATTAAATTTGTTCCATATATATAACTTTCTCATTCAAAATAATACTTCAATGTTTGAAGTAAAATTTTCTGACGTTTTAAATTCTTTAAGGATTTTGATATTTTCAACCCATAGTTTTTCGTTACATCAATTAGATGTAAATAAAGTCCTTTAAGACTTTCAAATTAATAAGGAATTGTGTACATGACAGTTGTGTCACAAGATGAGTATTGCATCTCATAATTTCCTTTAACTCATATCCATCGCATGGAAAAACTCAATAGGTTTGACATCTTTACATGTCTGGATTACTACCGATCCAAGCAATATCTAGCAACAATGTTTATATATGCTCGTTATATTTGTATACTTTGATATCAATTTAAGGGGTGATAAGGGGAGTAGAAAACATGAGATCATGCGCCAATGTGAGACTGTAGCTCACACTTATAACATGATCTCATAAAATGATTTATGTAACAAATCATATAAAAGTAGTTAATTTATAAAGAGATCAATTCAATTTAAATAATTTAAATATAGTATATTTTATTATACTTTTCTTGATCTCTTCCCGTTATATGATATATCTCATAAATTTTCTTAATCTCTTCCACTTCTGGTGGCAAAATTCAATAATATTTCATTCACGTCAAGGAGGGAATAAAGAATGATCAACTAAATGATATGTGAAGAAATATAGAGTAATTTCTCTCATGCATTCAAGTATCAAATAAATCTAGTGAATCTTTTTGGGATTTAATATTCATATAAATTTCTAGTTCTTCATGAAATGTTCCTTGTGTATTCATGCTATGGTATTTATGGACTCATAGCTCAAAGAGAATATATCTCAATCAATTCGGATATGATCTTCAAGATTCATATTTAAAAAAAAATTCTACTACGGTACTTATGGACTCGTAGGTTATGAATCTTCATGATTCATATTTTAGATAATCAACTACGGTACTTCAAGTACTCGTAGGTTATGAATCTTCAGGATTTTTTTTCAAAATAATTCAATTACAGTGCTTTTGGACTGTAAGGCTATGAATCTTCAGGATTCATTCAAAATAATTCAATTACAGTGCTTCTGGACTGTAAGACTATAAATCTTCCTGGTTCATGCAAAATAATTCAATTACAGTGCTTCTGGACTGTAAGGCTATGAATCTTCCTGATTCATGCTATGAATCTTCCTGATTCATGCAAAATAATTCAATTACAATGCTTCTGGACTATAAGGCTATGAATCTTCCTGATTCATGCAAAATAATTCAATTACAGTGCTCCTGGACTGTAAGGCTATGAATTTTCATGATTCATGCAAAATAATTCAATTACAGTGCTCCTGGACTGTAAGGCTATGAATCTTCAGGATTCATGCAAAATAATTCAATTACAGTGCTTCTGGACTGTAAGGCTATGAATCTTCAGGATTCATGCTTATTACTATAGTACTTCTGGACTCATAGATAACTGATTCGAAGAAGAATGAGAAGAAAGAAGAAGAAGAAAAATTGTAAAATTATAACCTTCCACGTGGATGTGGTACTTACTCTGGAAGTGATACTTACTATTTCACTTAGGAATTTTGAATTATGGAGAGACTATCGTGCTGATAACGTGTTATGAATAAAGAGTACACAAGTATGTAAAGAGAGGAAGAGAGAAGTATGAGAGATAGAGAAATAGTCTGATGGGGATGCTCTGCTAGGTGCAGACTCCCTTGAAGGTATGAAAAACGGTAGAAAGGGGGGGTTTGAATAACGTTTTCAGTACAAAACTACCACCTTAAAGATTTTAACAAATCTTTTCGAGAACTAAGTGCAAAAGATAGAGATAGAAAAGCACACAAGGATTTTATCCTGGTTCACTTGATAAATCACTCAAGCTACTCCAGTCCACCCGTTAAGGTGATTTCTTCCTTCTTAGAATGAAGGCAATCCACTAATCAGATAATTGTTACAACTGCACTTGAAACCTACAAGTGACTAACAATACACTGACTTAGCTCACACTAAGATTCACTCTCTTAGTCTTCTCTAGGATCCGATCAACCTTGATCTCCTAAAGGAATCACCACTAAGATTCACTCTCTTAGTCTTCTTAAGGATACTGACCTACCCGGTCCCTTAAGGAAAATCAAACAACTGTTTGAGGTTGGTGTTTACAAGGGTTTGCTTCTGAATAAGCTGAGTGTAAACTAAAATAAATTACAAGATGAAAGAAAGCTTAGAGTATTTTGAATATCTTGCGCGTGTGTTGCTTCTTGTATTCACTTCTTTTTTCTATATTAGCCGCTTCTTTCAATCTTCAGCCTCTATATATACTCCAAGGATTAGGGTTGAGCGTTGCATGGAAATGCTACCGTTGGAGGGCAGTTCTGGAAAATCCAGCTTCTGCTGTGGCTGAGAACGTTAGGTAGGTCGTCAGGAAGGTACACTTGCTTTTGTACTTGGATAGCGACTTGACCTTTTAACCTAGGAGACTTCTGATCAGAGGAATGCTTCGTATTGGAACTTGTGAAGCCGGTTGATCAGAGTCAGAGGGAAAGCACAGATCCTCTGACCATTGTATCTTCTGATTCTGAACTCAGAGGGAAGAACATGGCCTTCAGAGTTTCTTGCTTCTGGACTTCAGAGTTTCCACTATTCAGCTTCTAGATCTTCAGAGTCTTCTACACCATCGGAACATCTGAACCTTCAGTGTTTCTTGGTTGTCAGAACTTCTGGATCATCAGAGCTTCTAGCGACTGAGTCCTCATCAGAGTTTGTATAGCTTCAGATCTTCTGAAGCTTTTCCACTGTTCATACTGAACATGGTGAATGCGAAAGCGTTGCTTGGGTTACCCTTTATACACAGTGCTTCTGATTTGTGTGAAATTGAGTCAGGGTCAGAGCCTGTAAATAGCACACTCAGAAAAACACGTTAGAGTACCACAATTGTTCATATCAAAAGGTTAACTTGTAATCATCAAAACATAGAGTTGTACTACTAGATCAAAACTTGATCTTACATCCCTTGTATTTATAATATTAGGGCCTGGCCCATTGACTCTTAGCTCTGATGGGCATCCAAATATTCATAACATATTACTCATTATTCTCTTTTCTCTTCTTATTCCTTTAAGGTGGGGGTGGAAAAGAAGAGTAAACAAAACATTATTGATCATTGTTTGGACTTGAACTTTGCTGCTAAAAGCTCCCCAACTAGATGTTAAAGAAAAAAATGGTTAAAAAGTTGTTCTGTTCCACTTAGATAATTCTTTCGAATATTCTTCTCATTGAAGATCTCTTTATGCTCTTTCCTTCTTGTCTTTTTTCCTTTTCTTTGCAAGCTCTTTATGTTAAGTTCAATTTTATGAACGATAAGAAATGCAAGAAGCACCTATATAATGTAATGGATTGCGTTAGAATATAATATAAAAACATTCATTTAATTTGATCCTTATTTAACTGTAACACCCCGATTTCGGTGGCGTCACTTTAGTAACCAAAATAAACTTAATGCGGAAAAACGTAAATATTTTTTTTTTCGATAATAACTAAGACAAGACTGAATTAAATAAAAACCAACAGTAACGATAAACAGAACTAATATACAATACATATAACATTCTCCGCTGTAAGTAGCGACCTCGTCACGAGTAACCTCCAGTGACGGAAAGTAGAAAAGTGTAACGCCCGTAGGCAAAATGTACAATCCCCAAAATGTTAGGTCAAGTGTCAGCAACACAAGCCCTCAAAAATAAGAATAAGTCAGAGCTAGGACACTAACACCCAACCTTAATAGACTCTAATCACACATCCCCCATACTTCCATCATCGACTCCCATCTGGTCATGCATGAAGTCCGGGTCCACATCGGAGGCTCAATAGTAGTCATTTCGCTCCGGGTCTTCCCCGAACGACGAGGAATCACGGAAGAATCCCCCAACGACATCTGACAAAAAGGGCATACATAGCCCCCCAAACACAGGTAGCACGTGCAAGGGTCAACTTACGGAATACAGGATAGAGAATACAAGACACCAGATAAAGTATATGGGGTATATATATATATGTTGTCTATATACATATAAGTTCTGCATTGTCTACCCTAAGGTTTAAACATAGCATGTTATCAAATCTCTAGTACAATTCCATCATCAAAGCACATAACGATATCTATCAACATCTACTCATCAAAACACATAACGGCACAATTAGAGTGCATGATATGTCAATGCAACGTCACTCTCGACGGATCCAGAAAGAGTAGGCTGGGCACGTTTGAGTCGGTCCTAGCACTAGCATTGTGTCGACCATAACTCCCGAGTGTCACTTACAACCTTGACATAGCCGGATCAGTCCTAACCCTGCGGGTCGACTTTTCCCTCCGCTATGCCCGACAATCAACAGGTCGATCCTAACCTCACGGTCGATCATATTCCCCGTCGATGTCCGAATTACCCGAAGGTATAAACTGTACCCGAAGGTATAAACTGTACCCGAAGGCATAAACTGTACCCGAAGGCATAAACTGTACCCGAAGGCATAAACGGTACCCGAAGGTATAAACGGTACCCGAAGGTATAAACTGTACCCGAAGGCATAAACGGTACCCGAAGGTATAAACTGTACCCGAAGGCATAAACTGTACCCGAAGGCATAAACGGTACCCGAAGGTATAAACTGTACCCGAAGGCATAAACGGTACCCGAAGGTATAAACGGTACCCGAAGGTATAAACTGTACCCGAAGGCATAAACTGTACCCGAAGGCATAAACGGTACCCGAAGGTATAAACTGTACCCGAAGGCATAAACGGTACCCGAAGGTATAAACTTAACTCATGATGATTCCTCGAATCATCCGACTCATCTCTATCCGATGGTCAACACTGCTCAACGAGCAAAGAGCATCAACATGCTCGGAAACTACCCGTTTCCCGGCTTATCTCTCAGATAGCCCAACAACACGACTGCTCCCAGAGCACAAGAGTATCAACATACTCAAAACCTCTCAATATCTCAACACTTGGATCCGACGACACTTCTCGTTTTTCCAAAACTAAGATTCGACTCCTAAGCTTCCTTCGAGATTATTATCATTACTTAAAGATTTAGAGGTTGTTTAAGGTCTTATGAGTTTTCTTCAAAAAATAATATCCTTTTAGCCTTATCGCAATTCTTATAAGTTCTCGGGATCTCCAAATCCCCAAATGACTCCAGAGAATGTCTCGATCCATAAAACACCATAACAAGGCCCGAATCTCATTCGTCCTATCAAACTTTCCCCAAAACTCTCAAAATAAAATCGGCATGACCTGCCCGCTATTCTCACTATTCAGAAACTCAGATTTCATTGCTAAAGCATAAATAACTCAGCACCATCAATCAACATGTCATATATCAGCATAATAAGCAATAACCACATAGCACTTAGCATATAAGGCATGCACCACACATCCTAGATTACCCACATAGCACATAGCATGTAAGTCAATCTCCAAAAACATTCAGTAGATGAATCATCTACATTGTCAGCCGGAGCCTCAGAAAACATTTTCCCAATCATACACAAACAAGTGCATAAACAGTAAATCAAGTCGAATGCGTCGACACCTAAAGCATTAGCTAGTAAGGTAAGTTGCCCTTACCTCTAGTTATTCCAGCGTTCTCCTCAAACGTTCCTTCACAATGAGCTCCTTGATCTTCAGGAAATTCTTCAAAAGAACCTTTAAAGTAAAACCACAGAATTCTATCAAAATCTATCGGAAACTAAGCTATCGATACTTACTAAGGTTACACGAAGTGATCTATACTCTAAGGTACGATAATCTAGCGCGAAAAGACAAGTTTTCGGAAAAGGAAATTTCTTCCTCCCCCTCTAATAGGCTCGGCCACTTTTCACAATTAAGGGGCTCGATTTTTCTTCGATCAAACTTGGTTCCTATGCTTTCATAAGCCGTAACTAAGGGTATTCTGAACTCGGAAAAATTATCGGATCAAAAACTGTCGCAGGGGTATTTTGGTCATGATTTTTAACTTAGGATTTTCAAAACTGAAATCCCAAAAATAAAATTTTGCAGGGACGTCACCAACGACGTTTATGACAACTAATCCTACTAGCACTAAGCTAAGGCGATAGTTTTCAGCCTAAAGGGTGGCACTTTACTCAAAAACTACATAAATGGGTATTTTAGGTTAGAATTGATTCCGGCGGAATTCCGGCGACATAACGGAAAATCTAATCCGGCAGAAGTGATCTTGGGCACATATAGAAGAGGTTTAGAATCAGAAATGAAAGATTCAGGATAGTTTTGCAAAAACCCATAAACTATCCACTCAGAAAACTCAACAGAAAAGCTATGGAAAAAGCGATCGGAGGTAAGGATTAGCGACTATACCTCGAAGCCTTGAAGCAGCAACTGATTGATCGACGATCAAGCAAGGTTTGAAGAAAAGCTCTTCTTCCTCTTCCTTCTATGGAGCTCGCGGCCTTGGAGAGAAAATGGAGGAGTTCTTGTAATTTTTCTCACCTTTCTTGCTATATATAGAAAATGGTAATTCGCGGGAAAATGAAAGTTTCGCGAATCAGATTTTTCCGGCATCATTCTCCATGAATTCTAAGATAGGTTTTGGCAAAGGAATTCCTAAGCTAAGAAGATGTCTCCTTGTATTTTTGGCAACTAATGCAAAGTCGGTGCAAAGTCGGTGTAAAACTATTTTACCCGATAAGTTGCTTTTTGCGTCGAATGTCGGAACGGAAAACTTCCTTCTGAAGAAAGATTGAAATCATTAAGAGAAATGGGTGTACGCGTGTAGAATATTCATTTGAAGCTCTGAATAGATAAAGTCTTCATTGTCGAGAAATTCTAGGGTTTTGAAATACCAGGGATTCGGTTTCGGCAAACTTCCGATGATTGGAATCGGACGTTCGTAGATCCTAGAGTTTCGCCTCGAGACGATCGTGATATATGGAAAAAGAGAAGTTCTAACATTTCTCTGAAGATTTTTGGAATTAACTGCCATCGTGCCTAAAAGTGAAAATTAGCTATATACTAGGGTTTCTGACCTAGGTTTAAGCGTAAAACGTTCGTGCTGTAACTTTTATCGATCATAATGCAATCCTTGAACTTTTCCTGAACTTTCTCCTTCATAAATATATTTCATTTAATAAACTTTCGTTCAGGTTTCCCTTCACATTACATCAACCCTAATCGTGAATAAGAAGTTTATTCACTTAGCATGAACTTAAAAACTTGGGTCTTACATTAACTGCCTAAATTTTTGGGATAATTGGTTACTTAATATGGTATGAGAGTCTCAATGACCAAGCGGTCCAGAGTTCGATCTCGGTCTCCCCCATTTCTTCTAATAAAAAAAGTATAATTTCAGCACATGGTAGTGAAGGGTAAAAAGATCGTGGTGAGACAATAAGAGGGTTGGATTGCGTTCATGTAATTCGACCGGACTAAGCAAATGAATTCTGTTAAGCTCTTAGTCAAGAGACATGTTTTGCAGATAACTAAATAAAGAGTTAAGCAGCGTACAATGCAGACAATTGTCTTTTATCCTGATTCACACGATATCGGTGGGGTACATCCAGTTCTTGGCAACTGCCAAGATTTCCACTTACAAGGAACATAGAGTATTCTTTCTCCTACATCTCCAGGTATTGTTGAGTATTCTTTGAATCATTGCTTCTACAGCCAACAAGTATTATTTCTCATGTCTCTTTAGGCATATGGAGTATTCTTTCTCCTACTTCTTCAGGCATGCAGAGTATTCTTTCTCCTGCCTCTCCATGTATGTGAAGTATTCTTTCTCCTGCTTCTTCAAGCATTGTTGAGTATTATTTACCAAGCCTCTTCGGGCTCAACAAGTATTCTTTTTCATGTCTCTTCAGGCATATAGATATGATTTGATTAGAGAGGGGAGTGTTGTTCATACAGACTTATGAAATGTATACAGTAGAATCAATTCATCTCGAAGTTGTATATGATCTGATTAGAGAGGGGAGCATTATGTCATACACATACACACATGCACACATACACACGTATATATATATACTCATTCATGGTTAGTTAAAGTTCTAATCCTAGCTCATTCCTAGTCCTAGGGTTAAGTCATCGACTAGATGGTCATTATCTGATTGGTTAGGGCGTGGGATGTTACAAACCCTAATTGTGTTAGTTGATTGACTCCTGGGTCGTACAATTACGTTAGCGACACATGGTGCTGCCCTAGAAAGGAAATGAAGATACACCTATGCGTAGGAGGCGAGCGATGGACTGATGGCTTGATGTTCAAATGCTAGTGATGGATTTATATGCTACTTATAACTATGCTGAATTTCACTAGGACTTATATTACATTACTTTAGGAAGTTGACCCTTTCTTGCCTTGTGTGTTTTGTTTGTGTTTGGGAGGTCGGCAAACTGCCAGGCCATAACAGGTGTTGCTGTAAGTAGCTGTTGTGCTGCTGGACGAAGGTGACTGTGTTGTTGGACGAGAAAACAACTTTGGCGGAATGATCAAAGACTACAAGAGTAGTGTTAGATGTAAGGCTAGAGCCTTGGGTAGAGAAGCTTACTGTTATTGGTTGAGGCTTGTAGGGATGGTTGTATAATTTACTTTGGTTTTGGGTAGGCTTCGATGCATTTCTCTTCTACGATTCTCCAGTGCGGGGATGGTAGGAAGTATATTGGACTTAGGGTGTTATCGTATTTTGAACTCTGTTGTCAAATAAAACATTACTTTATTGTAGTTCGCATGATTTAAATATCTGTCATCACTCACAGGTGCTTGCCTTGACAAAGCCGGATGTATGGGTTTGGGAATGATCATGTATGTAAAGTTTGGAAATCTTTTGAAGAGAAAAGAAAAAAAATACTCGTATTTGTAAATCCTTTTGGAAATTTATTTCATTTTCTTTAGCAGGTTACTATTTGTGACCCTTGAAAGTCGGGCTGTTACATTGTGGTATCATAGCTTTGGTTGAGAATACCAGAGCTTGTTGGGGAATATGTCTTCTGTGCTAGGTCGTTTGAACTCTAAAAAGGGTCAAACCTTGGTTGTGTGCAAGGCAATTTTCGCTTTAATTGTTTGCTATGCTTTTGGATAGTGTAAGGGGTATGTATGAGACACATTCCCTTGACTATTGCTTGTGTTTTGATTAAAGCAGTCCTATAGGGTTTAGAGAAGTTTCTAAGCCTAGGAGATTGTTTTGTACCGATGTGTTGGTAAGGAAAGATATAAGCTAAGGAATGAATCCTTGTGAAGTGCCTCATGAGTGCTAGAAGTGAGATGTTAAGTTTATGCAATTTCCAAAGTGGAACTGTTATAAACTCAATAGGTTGGATTTAATCTGAGGTTATATGTAATTGCCTGGTGATAGTAAGATTAAGAAGAATCAACCTTGATTTGAATAGTGTTTTGTCGAATTTGGGAGATAAGTTATGTTAAGTACTTGATTTCGTTGTGAAGAAGTTGTAGTCTTAGATTGTTTTTGACTTGAGAAGTATTGAAGAGTTAAAGGACATTATGAGTCCAAACTTGGTAAAGGTTTAGATTTTAAGTGTACGAATTATTGTCATGAATGAGTAAGATTTGTAGTTTTGTTAGGTGTTTGTTTGAGTGCCTAAGGGTGAATGAATCTTTAAGATTAATTTTGAAGAGACGTACTAAGGTCAGCAAGTGAGTTTTACTAAGTTGAATCTTTGAAGATTGAAGGTCTGACGATAAGAAGTTGAGTTAAGTTCCTTGGGGTATAATGTAAGAGTAATCTTAAAGAGAATGAGTTTTGAGTTCTGCAGCTGTGTTAAGACTTTTGGCACCATTTGTTTTGAACTTGTTGCTTGTTTAGTATGTAATTATATTTCGAACCACCCATGTTCTAACAGAACTACCTTTGCGACGAATTTCTAAACTGAAGATGTAGACCCTCGATGATGCTTTTGGAAAAGACATTCTTATAATCTACGTTACGTTTGAATTGAAATAGACTTATGCATGATGTATTCTGGTGAATTGAAGACTCACTGTCGAGTCACCTGAATGGGGAAGTATGCTGGCCAAGACAACGTCTTACCTGAGATCGTGTCGATTTTACTTATTGCTTTATAGTGTATTTATCCTCACTGATAGAAGATGGTGGAACCAAACCTTTGGTCAGACAAAAATGTGGACGGAACCAACGATCTTATACGGTGATAGTACCACAGATCGAACAATTTGACGGTGAATAGAGTCGTCAATTAAACAAAAATGGTGGACGAGGCCCTTGTTCAGAACAAGATGGTGCATGAAGCCATCAGGAAAAATGGGATTTGGTGGATGATACCAATGATCTTATACGGTGATAGTACCACAGATCAAACAATTTAGATGGTGGAAAGGACCATCGCGCGGGCGAGGTGGTGGATAGATCCACTGTGCGAGTCAATCGAAGGATGGAACCCTTGAACTCGAAGTCCATTGTTTTCCCGTGTCTGAATTTGTCATGTTACATCCGGATCACCTGGACGGGATGCCGACCAATGTGTTTCGGTATGGGCATGACACTTGTTTAATTTGTATTTTGTTCGCCGGTTGGGAGGATGGGCCTTAACTGTGCCTATTGTCGATTTGGAGGATGGACCTAAACCGCGTATGTTAATCGATTGGGAGGATGAACCTCAATCTTGTCTTGTTGGTTGTGTGATGGTAACAACAAGTCTTTGAACCACTTCATCAGGTGCCATTGTTGAAGGTAACGTGGTGGGAATGATTCATCGGCCGTACTAGTAAATTTTTCAAACTCCCATTTTCTGGATAATAAGTCTGATCAGCTTAAAATTGGGGAATGGATTTTGGAATCATGGCTGGTATTGGACTTTGAAAACGAATGCTTAGGAAACAATATTCTTGAGGAGGTGCAATGGAGCTCGACAACATCGAGCTAAAGGACGACTTATCATGCGTCGCGAAAGGCTTATGCCGGTGGAAGCCATTTTGAATCGGGACGCAAACGATCTACCTAGGAGCTGGAAGACAAGGCTAAGGGACTACCTCCACCACTTTTCCTAACTCCGAGTTTCGAGGACGAAACTCCCTTTTATGGGGGTAGTATTGTAAAATCCACATTTTTTTGAATTAGAATAATTAATTTAATTCCAACTCACACCTAGGTGTCGTGTATGCATGAGAGGAAAATTATTGAGTATTTTTCCTTGATGAAGTTGATCTTGAGGTTGTTTGCATTTTGTTTAAGGTGTTTGACATGTGTCTTGCGTGACAAACAACATTGTCTTTGTCTGATGTGCAACTGAATGTTCTAGGCATCTGGTAGAACATTGTGATTCAGGTTGCTGTGTGATCTTTACGTATGATACGTGAAGAATTTATTGTCAAGATTTGACCGTGATTCTACGCGTTTTATATACTGGACATATCTTATGTGATCTGGAGAATTAATCTATTTGGAGAAATAGGATTAATTTGTGTGGACCAAGTAATTGTGATGAGCTGGTCCTAATGTGTTTATTTTTTAAGAAGATCTTTTGAAGATTTACTTTTGTTTTACTACATGGACGTTTTGATGAAGAAGAAGATGAAGAAACTTTGACAAACTCAATGACGTTGAATTCTATATTTAATGGCGTGGACATGAACATGTTCAAATTGATCAATATTTGTACTGTGGCCAAAGATGTATGGGAGATCCTCAAAACTGATCAGGAGGGAAAAACAAGAGTGCGTATGTCAAGACTCCAAATACTAACAACTCAGTTTGAAAATCTGAGAATGAAGGAGGATGAGTCTATTACTGAATTTCATATGAGGATATATGATTTAACTAATACTGCTTTTGCACTGCGTGAACAAATATCAGAAGAGAAGATTGCAAGAAAGATTCTCAGGCCTTTACCTACGAAATTTGATATGAAAGTGACTGCTATTGAAGAGGCTCAAGACATAAGCAGTATCAAAGTTGATGAGCTCATTGGGTCACTTATGACTTTTGAAATGACATTAAATGATCGACTTGAAAGGAAGAACAAAAGCATTGCTTTTGTGACCAACACTGAAGATGATGAAGACCTAAATGAGAAAGAAAATTGAGAAACCATCTTAGAGGCTATAGGACTTCTTGCAAGAAAGTTCAATAAGGTATTGAAAGGCTGGACAAAAGATCGAAGCCACATGTCCAGGACAGTCGGTCAGACAACTTCAAAACCTCTGGATTTCAGCGTAAGGGAAAGGAAGAGGACATAGGATCCAAAGGCAAAGGAATACAATGTCATGAGTGTGAAGGCTTTAGTTATATCAAGGATGAATGTCCTACCTTTTTGAAAAACAGAAGAAGGGAATGATAACTACATGGTTTGATGAGGAATCTGATGAGGAGAGTGAAAATGAGACATCAAATCTTGTAATGTCATTTGTAGGAAAGGTTGAATATGATGATGGTGCTAGTGATGAGGATATTTCTGATGAAGAACTAGCAGAAGCATATAAGTTGTTATACATCAAATGGAAAGAAGCATGCATCTATGGTCAGCAACAAAAGATACTGGTTTTTCAACTTCAAACTGAAAGTAACAAACTAGCAGGAGAGGTTGGTGTATTAACATCCAAGATGGAGAGAATATGACAAGGTCCATTCGTATGATGAACAAGAGTACTAATGTTGTGGACGAGATACTTGTTGCAGGAAGAAGTGTAGGTGACATGACTGGTATAGGATACAACTACGAATCCTTGAACAAAGGAAGCAAGAACATGTATAAGGAATGAGTCTGTAGGCAGACAATCGGGCTATCAATTGGTCAACTAGAAGTCGAGACAATGGGTGCGACATCCATATCCACAAGTGGGGAACTACACAAATTCAACATGGAAGTGTCATCATAGTGGAAGGTTTGGTCATATTAGGCCATACTGTTACAAACTGTATGGGTATCCAAAGCCAAGTGGTCAAGCAAAAACTGATGAGCCCAAGATACAAGATAAAGCCAAGGGTGAGTGGAAAACTAAAATTGTGCCTACTGGACTTATTGCCCACACATCACTACGTGCTTCAGCCAGAGAGGATTGATATTTTGATAGTGGTTGCTCAAAGCATATGACTCGAGTGAAGAGTTATCTAGAAGAAGTGAAGCCTCATGCCAGCAGCCATGTCACTTTTGGAGATGGAGCAAAAGGGAAGATAAAGGGGATAGGTAAATTGAAAAAATTAGACTCTCCTAGTCTTGATGATGTACTACTAGTTGATGGATTGAAAGCTAACTTGAAAAGCATTGGTTAACTATGTGATCAAGTTTTGAAGGTTCTTTTCAGCAAGTCAGAGTGTGTTGTCATGAATGACAATAAGGAAGTATTGATGAGAGGAGCATGAGAAAAAGACAACTGCTATATGTGAACTTCTCAAATGGTTTCTCATCCTGCTCGGTGTTTGATCACAAAGGAGGATGAAGTCAAGATCTGGCACCAGAAGCTTGGTCATCTGAATCCCACGAGCATGAAGAGAATCATATCTGAAATCATATCTGAAGAATCTATCAGAGGAATTCCTAAGCTAAAGATAGAGGAAGGGAAAGTGTATGGAGAGTGTCTGATAGGAAAACAAGTGAACACGTCCCACTTTAACATCTGACAACCTCAAAAGTTCTTCAACTGCTTCACATGGATCCTATGGGCCCTATGAAAATGGAAAGCTTAGGAGGTAAAAGGTATGTCTTTGCGTGTGTTGATGATTACTCACGCTTTACTTGGTTGGACTTTATCCGGGAAAAGTCAGAAACTTTTGAAGTCTTTAGAGATTTATGTCTTCGTGTCCAAACAGAAAAGGGTAGTGGCATTGTCAAGATTAGAAGCGATCATGGCAAAGAATTTGAGAACAGTAAATTTGCAGAGTTTTGCTCATCTGAAGGAATCGCACATCAATTCTCAGCCCCCTATTACTCCTCAACTGAATGGAGTTGTTGAAAGGAAAAATAGAACTCTCCAAGAGTCAGCTAGAGTCATATCATTTTTGGGCATAATCAATGAACACAGCTTGTCATATCCACAACTGTGTTACCATACTTACTGGAAGTACTTCAACTCAATATGAACTCTGGAAAGGAAATAAGCCTACAGTAAAATATTTTCATATCTTTGGGCGCAAATGCTATATCTTGGCTGATCGTGATCAAAGGAGAAAGCTGGATCCTAAAAGTGAAGAAGGAATATTTCTTGGCTATTCACAAAACAGCAGAGCTAACAGAGTATACTATACTCGCACCAAAGTTATGATGGAGTCTGTAAATATGGTTGTAGATGATGATCCGCAGGAAAGGAAGGAGTGTATTGATGATGAAGATGTGATTCCAGATAACAGCTCGGATGCCCCGCGTAATGTTCAGGACATGTCGTCACCCACTGAGTCAGAAGAACTAAGTCAACACGGAACTCAAAGACATGCTGGCTATGATTCTGAAGAAGTTTCCTTAGGATTTCTGTTTTTCCTTATGTTTCTTTTGTTTTTTAAAAACTTTTTATTTACTTCCGCAGTTTTTCTTTGCACTTACTTCATTTCATATATATACAAGTTTTGTTTCCTTTCTGTTCTATTTATTTCTTTGTTTCTTTATCTATTTATTTCCTTAATTAATAATTCCCTCTTCTGAACCTACCTTTTATGTTCATTTACCTTAATCAGGGGGAGTACTAATCTACTTCATATGTTTTAAACTAAGTTTTTCACACATAAGTCTTTTTTATTATAACAAAAAGGGGGAGTACTAGCAATATTCTGATAAGTGATAAGATTTTAAAATTTTTTACTTTGGAGAATTAAGTTATCAATTGTGTAACATCTATAGATCATCTC
The DNA here is from genome assembly GCF_012489685.1 of Lotus japonicus. Lineage (NCBI taxonomy): Eukaryota > Viridiplantae > Streptophyta > Magnoliopsida > Fabales > Fabaceae > Lotus > Lotus japonicus. Next base: position 52,966,311 of record NC_080043.1, on the reverse strand, counting down.
TGAAGCAATGCACGACTTACATTCACTTCTTCTTGAAGTGTTTATTATTTGCTTCTAAGTTCTGATGGATAACTCTGATACACAAGTTACATAATTACTAATAGCTCTGATATAATTGTGACAATTATTGCTCTGATCATACATCTCATATTTATTGCTCTGATCACATATATTATATATGGATTGCTCTGATCATATATTTTTATAGCTCAGAATCTAGACTCTTCTAACGTTTTCATTAAGTCTTAGATTTAGGGGAAGCTTAGCTCAGAATCAAGCTCAAGTCTTAGATTCAAAAGGAGCTGAACAAGCTATACAAATTAGGATAAGATCTTTCTAAACCTTAAACTCTGACTTGTTAGTTTTTTGTTCATCATAATATATGGTTTTGTCATCATCAAAAAGGGAGAGATTGTTAGACCATTATTTGGTTCTTTTGTACATATCTAGGTTTTGATGATAACAAGTATATATATGGTGATGAACAATTTTGGTACTCTAACGTTTGTCTTTTATGTGTTTGACAAACAGGTTCTGATTCTGATTGAAAGATGAATTCATCAGAATTCAAAGACCAAAGATTGACCATTAATCCACTTCTGCACTCACTACGTTCTAATGAACGGTAGAATATTCCTTCAAGTTCTGAAGATGAAGCTCTGATATTGGGTTCTGAAGATCGAGTGTTGAAGACTCTGAAGACTTGAGGATTCTGAAGACCCGAAGAAATCTGGTTTTGAAGATCAAGTGCATCTACTCTAAAGACCAGAAGTTCTGATTGAACGGTTCATATCCTGAAGACTTGAAGTTTTGCATATCCAAGCAACCTCGTGACTCTGATTAGAAGCTTCACAAATTTCAATGAGAAGCGCCTCTAGCGATTAGAAGTCAAGAGAAAAAGGCAAGGGTCACTATCAAAAGTACAAGCGCAGTGTACTATTCTGACCGCCTACCTAACAAGGATCAGCCATAGTAGTCTCTGGAAATTCCAAAAGTGCCCTCCAAAGGACAGATTCCTTCAACGGACAAACCACTCAAAGCTTGGGTAAGACCAAGATTTTGTCAGGTGGTACAACTCTATGTTTTGATGATAACAAGTTTATTATTATGTATGAACAATTAGGGACTCTAACGTTTGTCTTTTAAGTGTGTGACAAAAAAGCTCTAATTCTGATTCAAAGGCCAAACTCATCAGAAGTTAAAGACCAAAGAGTAACCATTGTAACACTTCTGCAATCACTACGTTCTTCTGATCGGTAGCAAACGCTTCAGATATTTTGAAGATTAATGCTCTGATTTGGACTCTAAAAGATTCAAGCACTGAAGCTTTGAAGACCAGATGTTCTGAGGAAGCTGAAGACTTGAAGACTCTTAAGTCCAAGAGTAAGCTGGCTTCCAATACCAAAGCACTTCAAGTTCTGAAGACCAGAAGTTTTGAGTGAACGGTCCAGAAGCAGAAGTTCTGAAGGTCAGAGGATCCAAGCTTCCTTCTGACTCTGATCACATTGCTTCACAAGTTCCAACATGAAGCGTCGCCAAAGATCAAGAGTCAACTAGGCCAATGCAATGTCACTGTCAATAGTACAAAAGCAAGTGTACTATTCTGACAGCCTTACCTACGATGATCAGCCATAGCAGGTTCTAGAAATTCCAGAATTGCCCTCCAACGGATGGATTCTTTCAACGGATACCAACCCTAAACCTTGGAGTATTTAAATGTTGAAGATATAAGAAATTGGCTAAGAAACTATTGTGCAATTCAAGTGAAAACTACACAAGCGAATACCTTAGCAATATTTGTTCATTGTTCTTATTGTGTTTACCTTTGCTTGTTTAGAAGCATCTCATTGTAAACTAAATCGTCACCAAACTTTGTCTGTATTTTCCTTGAGAGACCCGTGAGGTCAGTATTCTTGAGAAGACTAAGGCAAGGTTGTCTTAGTGTTGCTAGTTCATAGGTTGTTAGTCACTGAGCAAGGTGTGCTAGTGCAGTTGTAATAATCTTTGAATAGTGGATTGCCTTCATTCTAAGAAGGAAGAAATCACCTTAACGGGTGGACTGGATTAGCTTGAGTGATTTATCAAGTGAACCAGGATAAAATCAATGTGTGCTTTTCTCTATCCTTCATCTCTTGCACCTTTTATTCTTTATACCGAAAAGATTGTCAATATCTTTGAGAGAAAGCTTTAAAACCTCAAAACCCTATTCTACCCTGCCCCCTTTCTAGTTTTTTTCATACCTTCAATTGGTATCAGAGCGTAAGTTCGGATTACCACACTTAACAGTGTTCAGAGATCCGGACCGGTGTGAATAACTCAAATGGCGACCACCACCAACAACGCTAAAAAAGATCACTACAGTGCTAAACCACCTATCTTCGATGGAGAAAAGTTTGATTACTGGAAAGATAGATTCGAAAGTTTCTTTCTTGGCTTTGTGCTGATCTTTGGGATCATATTGTTGATGGCTATACACGTCTAGTTGATGAAGCTGGAGTGAAGATTCCAAGAGATAAGATGACTGACCTTCAAAAGAAAATCTAAAATGATCATCACAGAGCAAGAACTATCTTGCTGAGTGCTATCTCATATGATGAATATGAGAAGATCATTGATCGTGATTCTACAAAGGCTATCTTTGATTCTTTGAAGATGTCTCATGAAGGAAATGAGGAAGTCAAGGAGACAAAGGTGTTGTCTCTAATCTAAAAGTTTGAAGCCTTCATGATGGAACCTGATGAATCAATAAGTGTCATGTTTTCCAGATTCATGATGATCATTGATGGAATTAGAGTGCTTGACAAAGACTACACCACTGCTGACCATGTAAAGAGGATCCTCAGAGGCCTTCCTGAGAAGTGGATGCCCTTGGTGATGTCTTTGAAGTTGTCAAGAGACATCAACAAGATGAGTTTGGAAGAACTTATCAGCATTCTGAAGAGCCATGAGATAGATCGTGCTGATCATGTCATCCAGAAGAAGCAGAAATCCATAGCTCTGAAGTCATAACCTGAGAAGGCCAAGGCGCTTCAAGCTGAACAAGTTTCAGAAGAGTCCTCTGAAGATTCTGATGAAGATGAGCTCTCATTAATTTCAAAAAGAATAAATCACCTTTGGAAGCACAGGTAGAGCAAGTACAAAGGATCATCAAAAGCCAAACGAAAACAAGAGTCTTCATCTAGTCAACGCAATTCATCATCAAGAGAGATTACATGCTTTGAATGCAAGGAACCATGACATTACAAGAGTGATTGTCCTAAGCTGAAGAAAGACAGGAAGCCTAAGAAGTACTTCAAGGCTAGGAAAGGTCTCATGGTAACTCTTGATGATTCAGACTCAGAAGAAGTGGACTCTGATGGTGAAGTTGTTGAAGGACTCATGACCATTGTCAAAGACAAGGAAGAAGAGTGATGAGCAATATTTTACCCATTTTATATAGCCTTAATTTGTCATTATTAATGATTATTCGTAATTAATTGACCTTGCTTGACAGAGATTTCTATTATTTGGTATAATTACGTTTATTCTTATTTTCAGGTTTTATTTGACATCAAGGGCATTTTGGAGAATTGCGGAATGAAGATTTGATTGTGCTGGAGTGAAGATTGTATTTTAGGAAAAATTAGGATTTAATTTCGGAATAAATTAAGTTTGATATCTTTCAGATTCAAACTTATTTAGGTTGTTATTTTAAATTTCTATCTTTAGGATTTATTAGGATTTACTGTTATCTTTTAGGATTTGATTAGGATTTGTGATCTCAGCTCCAATTTAAGGATTTGTGCTGATCGAAACAATTACCTTTACCTTCTACATTATTATTTTATGCAATCTTCGAATTTCAGCTAGGGTTTTATGCTTTTAATCCCTATTCTCTTCTCCAATATAATTGTTGAATTCGCCCGATCCATGGAAGGCTAATTCCTTTCGAACGAATTCCTTTGCAAAGTATATCGCGCTCTTGAGGTATAGTGCTTAATAGAATTCGCATAATTAGTTTTCTTCATCTCTACTTCTGTCTTAGGTTTGCTTAATTCCTTATGATTAGAAATAGAAAATGATGTATGTTCGCTTAGTTCATATTAGGGCGTAAACGATTCTTAATCGCTTAGTTTAGGAATCTGTGAATTAGTTATCGCTTAGTTAATTAATTCTCACGAACTAGGAAACTAATAACAAGAATTGATCTTTAGATACCCGTGATTGAGCAGCGATATACTGAACAATGGGATTCGTCCGTCTTTAATTATCGTATTAATCTGTTTTTACTTTCTGCTAATCTTTTGAACTGAATCACAAACCCCCCCAGTGTGTGTGCGTTTAGGGTTCTTAATATTGAATCTGCATCGAACGATAATCCTTGGGAAACGACCTAGGAGTCACTTCCTAGTTACTACAGTTTTATAAATTAATTATTTGTATCAGGTACGGCCTCGATCAAATTTAGCGCCGTTGCCTGGGATTATCGTCTTTACCAAAGGTTTAATAGAGTTAGTATTAGTAGTATTAGTATTATTATTAGTAGTATTAACAAGTTTGATCTCTGACGCAGGTACTGTGAAGGTAAGGATTAGTGGTTTTTGAAGGATAATTAGGCTGTAACTTCAAACGGCCATATCTTTTGCTCCAGAACTCGGAATTCAACATAATTTATATGCTTTTAGGGTAGAAAAAAAATTCCAATCCATCTGTGACGGCTATGCGGTGAGATCGATTCTTAAAAACGCAAAAAAAGGCCTTCCGCCAAAAGTTTTTTTTAGGGTTTCGAAAAAAAAAAATTTATTTTCAAGTTTTCAATTGATTCTGTTTGGAATAATTAGTGTTGCATGACTAGGGCGAATCCTGGGTTTGTGCATCCATTAATTTCTGAAATAGATAGAGAGTTTCATAGGTTAATTAGAGCACGTAGAGCTTTTGTAATTGATCCTTATTCAAGTGATTCTGATTCTGACCTTGATTTTGATTCTGATTTTGTTGCAGTTTTTGATAACATGACTGAAGAAGGACCGCGAGAAAGAACATTAAGGGAGCTGGCTGCACCTGATTTCACCTACGAAAGCTTGTGTATCCAGTATCCTGAGGATGTACCATGTGTACTCAAAACTGGACTAATCCATTTATTGCCTAAGTTTGGTGGTCTTGCAGGTGAAGATCCTCATATGCATATCAAGGAGTTTCGTACTGTCATATCCACCTTGAAGCCTCCTGAAGTTGACAAAGATCATATCTTTTTGAAGGCTTTTCCTCATTCTCTTCAGGGAACTGCAAAGACTTGGTTGTATAACCTGCCTCCTTCATCCATTGCAAGTTGGGACGACCTGAAAAGAAAGTTTCTTGAGAAGTTCTTCCCTGCCTCTAGGACAACTTCAATCAGAAAAGACATCTCAGGAATCAGGCAGCTACATGGAGAGACTCTACATGAATACTGGGAAAGATTCAAGACACTATGTGTGAGCTGCCCCCATCACCAGATTTCCGAGCAGCTCCTAGTTCAGTATTTCTATGAGGGTTTGCTCAACATGGAAAGACATCTCATTGATGCTGCTTGTGGAGGTGCATTGAATGATATGACTCCTACTGAAGCCAGGCAGTTGTTTGAGAAGATGGCTGCTAATTCTCAGCAGTTTCACACAAGGAGTAATGATGCTGTAAAAACTGTTAATGAGATTGGGACAGATCCAAGGATGGACAAGCTTGAGAAGAGGATGGAAACCATTGCCAGCTTGGTTACTCAATTGGCCATGAACCAGAATAAACCTTCACAACAGGCAAAGGTTTGTGGCATTTGCACTAAAGACCATAATACTGATGTTTGTCCTTCTCTGCAGGAACCTACAGATGAGAATCCTGAAGCATATGCTGCCAACATTTTCAATAATCGACCTCAGCAAAATTATGATCTGTCATCTAACAGATATAACCCTGGCTGGAGAAATCATCCAAATCTTAGATGGTCTGATCAGTCACAACCTGCCCAAGCACCGTTTCAGAATAATGCTAGACCATATGTTCCTCCTCCAATGCAACAACAGGCTAACAACCCTGCTGCACCGCAATCTAAAGAATCTTCATTGGAGGACATGTTGAAGCAGATGACAGCCCAAAACATGCAGTTCCAACAAGACACCAGATCCTCCATTCAGAATCTGACCACCCAGATAGGACAGATGGCTACTTCAATAAACCAGCTACAGTCCCAGAATTCTGATAAGCTACCCTCTCAGACGGTTGTCAATCCAAGAAATGTGAGCGCCATCACCTTACGGTCGGGGAAGCAAATTGATGCAGATCATGGACCAGAGCCAGAGCCAGAGCCTGAACCTGAAAAGGAGACAAAGACCACTGCCACAAGAACCTTCCAAGTACAACCACCTTCCATTCCTCTTCCATTCCCTCCGAAAGCTATGCCAAGCAAAAAGAAGGAAGAGGTAGATAAGGGAATCTTGGAGATATTCAAGAAAGTGGAGGTGAACATACCTCTACTTGATGCACTCAAGCAAATTCCAAGATATGCAAAGTTTCTAAAAGAATTATGCACTCAGAAAAGGAAGCTGAAAGGAAATGAAAGAGTTCGCATGGGGAGAAACGTTTCTGCAATCATAGGTAAAGCTGGTAAACCTGCTCCTGTTTCTGAGGTTCCTGAAAAGTGTGAGGATCCAGGTACGTTTTCTGTTCCTTGTGTCATAGGTGATACTAAATTTGAAAATGCCATGCTAGACCTAGGAGCTTCAATTAATGTGATGCCTATGTCTATTTTTAAATCACTTTCACTTGGGCCTTTGAAACCTACCGGTGTTGTCATCCAATTAGCAAATAGGAGCACGGCACACCCTGCTGGTTGGGTAGAGGATGTTTTGGTTAGGGTTGGTGAACTTGTTTTCCCTGCTGATTTTTATGTGCTTGAAATGGAAAAAGGATCTTCCCGTAATACAGTTCCTATCATTTTGGGGAGACCATTTTTAAAGACGGCCCGAACCAAGATAGATGTGTATGCTGGAACATTGACTATGGAATTCGGTGATATTGTGGTTAGGATAAACATTTTTGATGCTATGAAACATCCACCTGAAGACTATTCTGTGTTTCATATTGATTTGCTTGATGAACTGCTTGATGATATGCTTGATGAACTGCTTGATGATATGCTTGATGAACATGAATCTGATTTCCTACATGATTCTGATTTTCCTTCACTAGCTGGGTCATACACTTGTCATACATGTACTGCTACTGAAATGTGTGATTCTTGCATTGATCAATTTTTGGACACTGTTGTTGTTGACTCAGATGTTAAGAAATCTGATTGCACTAACCCAGTTGTTGAAGTGCAGGTTGCAGAAACTGTATCTGCTAGTTTGGTTCCATCTGTTTTGCAGGCACCCGTATTGGAGCTTAAGCCCTTACCAGATAACCTCAAGTATGCTTACTTGGAGGATGATAAGAAGCTCCCTGTCATTGTTTCCTCAACCCTTCATGAAAATCAAGAGGAAAAGTTGCTGCAAGTCCTAAAGAAGCACAAGAAAGCTATTGGTTGGACCTTAGCTGACATTCCTGGGATTAGTCCATCCATGTGCATGCATAGAATACTCTTGGAAGAAGGAGCGAAGCCAGTAAGACAACCACAAAGGAGACTCAACCCAGTGATACTTGATGTTGTGAAGAAGGAGGTCACCAAGCTGCTACAAGCTGGAATTATATATCCGATCTCTGACAGCCTTTGGGTGAGCCCAGTTCAAGTGGTCCCTAAGAAGACAGGACTTACCGTAGTGAAGAATGAGAGGAACGAGCTTATCCCTACTCGAGTGCAAAACATTTGGAGAGTCTGCATTGATTATAGGAGGCTAAATCAAGCAACCAGAAAGGATCACTTTCCTTTGCCCTTCATTGATCAAATGCTTGAGCGCTTAGCAGGTAAAAGTCACTACTGTTTTCTTGATGGTTTTTCTGGGTACTTTCAAATTCACATTGCTCCTGAGGACCAAGAAAAGACCACATTCACTTGTCCCTTTGGCACTTTTTCCTATAGGAGGATGCCCTTTGGCCTATGCAATGCCCCTGGTACATTCCAGCGGTGCATGGTAAGTATTTTCAGTGATTTCTTAGAGAGTTGCATCGAGGTCTTTATGGATGATTTCACTGTTTACGGATCTTCATTTGATACATGTTTAGATAATCTGGATAAAGTTTTGCATAGGTGCATTGAAACTAACCTTGTTTTGAATTATGAGAAGTGCCATTTTATGGTAGAGCAAGGCATAGTTCTAGGTCATGTGATTTCTAACAAAGGCATAGAGGTGGATCCTGCCAAGATAGATGTTATTTCACATTTGCCTTACCCCTCTTGCGTGCGAGAGTTGCGTTCTTTTCTTGGCCATGCAGGTTTTTATCGCAGGTTCATTCAGGATTTCAGCAAGAGAGCCCTTCCTCTTTCTAACTTGCTGCAGAAGGAAGTGGCGTTTGATTTTGATGAGAAATGCAGAGAGGCGTTCGATTGCCTCAAGAAAGCCTTGACCACCACTCCTATCATTCAAGCACCGGATTGGACAGCCCCTTTTGAGCTTATGTGTGATGCCTCTAATTACGCATTGGGTGCTGTCCTTGCTCAAAAAGTAGATAAGTTGCCTAGGGTAATATATTATGCATCTAGGACTTTAGATTCTGCACAAGCGAATTACACAACCACTGAAAAAGAACTTCTAGCTATTGTGTTTGCTCTAGATAAATTTCGATCATATTTGCTAGGTTCTAGAATTATTGTGTACACTGACCATGCAGCTCTAAAGTTCCTGTTGAAGAAGGCTGAATCAAAACCTAGGTTGATCCGATGGATGCTCTTACTCCAAGAGTTTGACTTGGAGATTAGAGATAGAAGTGGAGCACAGAATTTGGTGGCCGATCACTTGAGTCGGATATAGAGGGATGCTGATACTCTTCCCATTAGAGGTGACTTTCCGGATGAGCGGCTCTTTAATATTTCAGTTTCTTTTCCAGCACCCTGGTTTGCTAATATTGTTAATTACTTAGTTGCTTCTGTTTTCCCTCCATTTGCATCTCGAGCTCAGATTGCTAAGCTTAAGAGTGATGCTAAATATTATTGTTGGGATGACCCCTATTTGTGGAAGTTTTGTACTTACCAGGTTATTAGGAGGTGCATTCCAGATCATGAGATTGAGTCAGTCCTTCAGTTTTGCCATGCTTCTGCAGTGGGTGGTCACTTTGGACCCCAAAGGACAGCACGCAAGGTGCTTGATTCTGGATTTTACTGGCCCACCATCTTCAAAGATGCGGCAAGGATTTGCAGCACCTGTGAGCCATGTTAGAGAGCAGGCGGTACCATTTCTTGGAGAAAAGAGATGCCTCAACAGCCCATGTTGTTTTGTGAGGTCTTTGATGTATGGGGTATTGATTTTATGGGTCCTTTTCCTGTTTCTTTTGGTTTTTATTATATTTTGCTTGCTGTTGATTATGTTTCTAAATGGGTGGAAGCTAAGGCCACCCGGACTAATGATTCTCGAGTTGTTGTGGATTTTGTTAGGTCTAACATCATTTGCAGGTTTGGCATTCCTAGAGCAATCATTAGTGACCAAGGCACCCATTTCTGCAATAGGTCCATGCAAGCTCTTCTCAAGAAATATGGGGTTGTTCATAGAATTTCCACACCATACCATCCTCAAACAAATGGGCAAGCTGAGAATTCCAACAGAGAGATAAAGAGGATCTTGGAGAAGATTGTCCAGCCTAACAGGAAGGATTGGAGCAATAGACTTGAGGATGCTCTTTGGGCCCACCGTACTTCTTACAAAGCACCCATCGGAATGTCCCCTTACCGCGTTGTCTTTGGTAAGGCATGTCATCTTCCAGTTGAGATACAGCATCGGGCTTATTGGGCTGTGAAGACTTGCAACTTGGCTCTTGATCAAGCTGGTGGCGAAAGGAAGCTTCAATTGAGTGAGTTAGATGAGATCCGCTTGGAAGCTTATGAGAACTCTAAGTTCTACAAAGAGAAGACCAAAATATTCCATGATAGCTTGATTTCCAGAAAAGACTTTTTAGTTGGACAACAAGTGTTGTTGTACAACTCTAGGCTTGGCCTAATGAGCGGTAAGCTTCGTTCTAAGTGGATTGGTCCTTTTGTTGTTACTAATGTGTTTCCTTATGGTACTGTAGAGATCAAAAGTGAATCCACAGATAAGAGCTTCAAAGTTAATGGTCATCACCTCAAGCATTTCCTCACCAATCCTTCTCTTGTGGATGTTCCCATGGACAATGTTTCCTTGGTTATTTCCACCCTCCTCCCACCATGAATCAGGGAGTTTTCTTTCTCCTTCTTTACTTTTATTGCACTTGTTCAATTCCATATTTGTTATGTTTCATTGGGACAATGTGTAGTGTAAGTGTGGGGGGGAGATTACCGTAGGTAGAATATTTAGCTTTTGAATAAATTAGGTTGATCCATGCTTTCTTTGAATTCTTAGGTCTTGTTTAGATTATGGGCATTTTCTTTCTTTGAATTGAGTCATGATATCTTGTGATGTGAATGCATGCGTTCTTGTGTGTCAAGTTACTTTTGAAAATTGAGGGGTTGAAACAATTATGATAGACTTAATTCCCCTATGAGAGATTTTGAGCCTTAACTATAGGTGGTCAACTGTATGCCATCTCTAATCTTTTTCTTGTGTGATTGCACTCTTGATTACTTGCACTCTAGAACTTGACTTGACGCTTGTTTCTACTTGATATTCACATGCACATATTGAAGTGATTTTAGGCATTTTCTTCTTTTAATTAATAAGCCACTAGCCATATAAGCCTACCTTGAATGAATTTAAGCGAAAAACCATGATTGACCTAATCTTAGGGAATTTTGGAGCTTTGGAATTGTTTTGGGAGTAAGTACTAAGTGGGTAAGGGTGCATTGTTCTTTAATTCTTCCAATTCTCGGTTATGCTTAGTTGGTTGTTGTAAATAGTATGGTGGTGCTGTTTTTCTTACTAGTTTTGTTTTGTTAGTAGTTAAAAAAAAAAAAACGAAAAAAAACAGAAAAAGAAAAAAAAAAAAGAGAAGGCCAAGAGAAAAATAATGAATGAAAGGATAAAGGATGAAAAGTTGAAGTGTGGAATTGGAGGAAGAATTGCAAATCTTATGCTATTAAATTGGGTTGATGTTGACTTACTTTTTACTTATTCCCCATTGCTCCTCTATTTCCTAAGGTTCTAGCTACTTATCCCATATTTTATCCTACCTTGTCCTTGGCCCCATTACAACCTTTAAAAGCCCTTTTTGATCTTTATGTGCAAGTGTTTTTGATTGTTGATGTTAGCGTCTTGTCAAGCCTATGGTAGTGTTTGTTCTCATGAAGTGCCTTGAGCGTAAACACAAACCTTAAACACTTGAGTGTAAACACTTTGAGAGCATAACTTGTGAGGTTCTATCATCTTTGTTCTCACCTCTTGGTTTGATTGGTTACTTTACATGCTTGGATGTTTGGATGATATTCATGGATTTCTTGTCTCTTTGATTCTCACTTGATTTTGCCCATTTCTCTACATTTCCTAGGATTCATTGTTAAGTATGTGATCTTTTAGGTTATTGCATGATTCACTTCCAGTTACAAATTGGTTTTCATGTTCTTAATTCTTTATTTTGCCCAGGAGTGCAAAAGGCTAAGTGTGGGGGTATTTGATGAGCAATATTTTACCCATTTTGTATAGCCTTAATTTGTCATTATTAATGATTATTCGTAATTAATTGACCTTGCTTGACAGAGATTTCTATTATTTGGTCTAATTACGTTTATTCTTATTTTCTGGTTTTATTTGACATCAAGGGCATTTTGGAGAATTGCGGAATGAAGATTTGATTGTGCTGGAGTGAAGATTGTATTTTAGGAAAAATTAGGATTTAATTTCGGAATAAATTAAGTTTGATATCTTTCAGATTCAAACTTATTTAGGTTGTTATTTTAAATTTCTATCTTTAGGATTTATTAGGATTTGCTGTTATCTTTTAGGATTTGATTAGGATTTGTGATCTCAGCTCCTATTTAAGGATTTGTGCGGAGCGAAACAATTACCTTTACCTTCTACATTATTATTTTATGCAATTTTCGAATTTCAGCTAGGGTTTCATGCTTTTAATCCCTATTCTCTTCTCCAATATAATTGTTGAATTCGCCCGATCCATGGAAGGCTAATTCCTTTCGAACGAATTCCTTTGCAAAGTATATCGCGCTCTTGAGGTATAGTGCTTAATAGAATTCGCATAATTAGTTTTCTTCATCTCTACTTCTGTCTTAGGTTTGCTTAATTCCTTATGATTAGAAATAGAAAATGATGTATGTTCGCTTAGTTCATATTAGGGCGTAAATGATTCTTAATCGCTTAGTTTAGGAATCTGTGAATTAGTTATCGCTTAGTTAATTAATTCTCACGAACTAGGAAACTAATAACAAGAATTGATCTTTAGATACCCGTGATTGAGCAGCGATATACTGAATAAAGGGATTCGTCCGTCTTTACTTATCGTATTAATCTGTTTTTACTTTCTGCTAATCTTTTGAACTGAATCACAAACCCCCCTAGTGTGTGTGCGTTTAGGGTTCTTAATATTGAATCTGCGTCGAACGATAATCCTTGGGAAACGACCTAGGAGTCACTTCCTAGTTACTACAGTTTTATAAATTAATTATTTGTATCGGGTACGGCCTCGATCAAAGAGTCAAAAGCTGAATCAGATGTTCATCCAACATCAGAAGCTGAGTCAGACTCTGAAGACGAAAATGAGGTATTTGCATCTTTCTCATTGTCTGAACTTAAATCTGCTTAAGCTGAAATTATGAGTAAACATGATTCTCTTCTGACTAAGCATAAAAAGTTGAAAAAGGATTTTCTTGCTGCTTCTGAAGTCTCTGCTAAACATAAGAAAACTATTTCTAACTATGTTCTTAAAAATCAAATCTCTAAGTTAGAAGAAGTTATTGCATCTAGTACTTCTGATGATAAGAATGAAACCAAATATGAAAAATCTTTTCAGAGGTTCCTAGCTAAAAGCGTAGATACAAGTTTAATGGCTTCAATGATCTGTGGCGTTAGCATAAATGGAATGAGTGGTATTGGCTATTCTAAACCCAGTAGAAATGAGCGTCCTATGCCTAAACCTAAATCTCTTTATGAACATTTTGTTCCTTCTGGAACTATTATACCTGAACCTTTACCTTCTGAAGTTGTTTTACCCATTAAGAGAGGATTATTCTCTATGTTAAGATATCATGCACAGATTCCCTTACATTATCCTATTGAAAGACCCAATGTTGTCAGAACTTCTAGGGTAACTAATAAGAAAGGACCCAGAAAGTGGGTACCTAAGGAAAAGATTATATATGTCGCAGATATCCTTGATAGCTCCACTGAAACCCCAATCATGGTCTCTGGACAGTGGATGCTCGCGAAACATGACGGGAGAAAGGCGTATGTTCCAAGATCTAAAACTTAGACCTGGAGGTGAAGTTGGTTTTGGTGGCAACAAGAAGGATTTGATGATAAGCTTGACTCTGACAAGTCAAAGTTAAATGAAAAGTTTGCAGATATGTGTATAACCATTTCAGACAAGGACAAAGATTCAGAAGTTGTTGATCCAGAAGCAACTACATCAGAGGATGCTGCTACAACCTTTGATCCACCACGTCAGAAGAATAGTAGAGTTATAGCCTCTCATCCTGTAGAATTGATTCTGGGAAACAAAGATGAACCAGTCAGAACCAGATCTGCTTTCAAACCGTCTGAAGAGACTCTTCTAAGCTTAAAGGGATTGGTCTCTCTGGCTGAACCAACTGCTATTGATCAAGCTCTTCAAGATAAAGATTGGATTCAAGCTATGGAAGAAGAACTGAATCAATTCACCAAGAATGACGTTTGGAACCTTGTCAAGAAACCCAAGGATACCCATATCATTGGAACCAAGTGGGTATTCAGAAACAAACTCAATGAGAAGGGAGAAGTAGTCAGAAAAAAGGCAAGACTCGTTGCACAAGGCCACAGTAAACAAGAAGGCATAGATTACACTGAAACCTTTGCTCCTGTAGCAAGGTTAGAAGCTATAAGGTTGTTGATTTCATTCTCTGTGAATCACAACATTGTTCTTCACCAAATGGATGTCAAGAGCGCGTTTCTCAACGGTTACATTTTTTAAGAAGTGTATGTTTATCAACCCCCTGGGTTTGAAGATGCTCAACATCCTGACCATGTCTTCAAGTTAAAAAAATCTCTCTATGGCTTAAAGCAAGCTCCAAGAGCATGGTATGAGATGAAGGTATGAAGAACGATAGAAAGGGGGGGTTTGAATAGCGTTTTGAAATAAAAAACTTTTCCCTCTTAAGATTATAGAAAATCTTTTCCAGAACTGAAAACACAAAGTGCAGAGATAATAGATGGAGAAAAGCACACAAGTATTTTATCCTGGTTCACTTGAAAATCGCTCAAGCTAATCCAGTCCACCCGTTAAGGTGATTTCTTCCTTCTTAGAATGAAGGCAATCCACTATTCAAAGTTTGTTACAACTGCACTAGCAACCTGCTCAGTGACTAGCAATACAATGAACTAGCAAACACTAAGATTCACTCTCTTAGTCTTCTCAAGGATCTGACCAACCTTGGTCCCTTAAGGAAATACAAACTCACTATTTGAAAGATTTGGTTTACAATGAAGTGCTTCTGAGAAAGTGATGACCCGGATTTAGTCTTGTTTTTAGGGTCATTTCTTTGTAGGTTTTGAGTCTTTTTGTTGTGTCTCATGTAGTGTTTCATGCATTTTTGCCTTTCTTTGTGTTTTTACTTTGTTTTGGTAATTTCATAGTTTTATAAGGACTTTTCTTGCATTTTAAGTAAGTTTAGGACTTGCTTAATTTTCCTATTTTATTTGAGGGTTCTCTTTGCTAATAGACTCTTGGAGCTCCTAGATATTTCTCTGGCTTTGTGTTTAAGTAATCAGGTCTGAAACTGAAGGAGAAGGAAGGACAAGAAGCTTGGTGAATTGAAGGGAGGCTTAAAGAGGCTTGAAGAGGAGTAAAGAGGAAGTTAAAAAGGTTTTCCAGCGAGCTTGGAGCGCCTAGGCGTGCTCCATTGGCGCCTAGGCGCCAATTGCTGTTTCCAGGGTTTTTGGAATTGGCGCCTAGGCGCCAATTGCCTTCCAGAGGCACATTTTCAGCTTGAATTGGCACTCAAGCGTGCTGAATTGGTGCCTGAGCGCCCGAAACAGCTCAGACTCGTGATTTTTGCCTATAATTAGGATTCTAGTCATTTTCTCTTGTATCTTTTCATACTTTGTAAAATTCAGAGGTAAAGGATCTGTAAGATCAAGATTTGGTCATGTGGTACAACTCTATGTTTTGATGATAACAAGTATTTATTTGTGGATGAACAACTATGATACTCTAATGTTTGTCTTGAGTGTTTTGACAAACAGGTTCTGATTCTGACACCAGAAGATATATTCGTCAGAAGTTCTGAAGATCAGAAGATCTGAAGATCAGAGGATCTGAGGATCAGAGGATCAGAAGATCTGAGGATCAGAAGATCTGAAGACCAGAAGCTCTGAGGGACCAGAGGCTCTGAAGGTCCAGAAGCTCTGAAGGTCCAGAAGCAGAAGTTACGAAGGTCAGAGGATCCAAGCATCCCTCTGACTCTGATCACCAAGCTTCACAAGTTCCAACACGAAGCATTCCTCTGATCAGAAGTCAATGGTTAAAGGCAAATGTCTCTATCAAGAAGTACAAGAGCAGTGTACTATTCTGAAAAGCCTACCTACCAAGGTTCAGCCACAGCAGGTTCTGGAAGTTCCAGAAATGCCCTCCAACGGTCATATTCTCTCAACAGAAATATCCTTTGCACCTTGGACTATAAAAGGCTGAAGAAAAAGAAGAAAGCTGAGAGAGAGAGATCAAGAGCTGCAATACAAGAAAAGATTAAAGCCTCTACTTTCTTCATCTATTCTTATTTAGTTTACACTCAGCTTATTTAGAAGCAAACCTTTGTAAACACCAACCTCAAACAGTTGTTTGATTTTCCTTAAGGGACCGAGTAGGTCAGTATCCTTAAGAAGACTAAGAGAGTGAATCTTAGTGGTGATTCCTTTAGGAGATCAAGGTTGATCGGATCCTAGAGAAGACTAAGAGAGTGAATCTTAGTGTGAGCTAAGTCAGTGTATTGTTAGTCACTTGTAGGTTTCAAGTGCAGTTGTAACAATTATCTGATTAGTGGATTGCCTTCATTCTAAGAAGGAAGAAATCACCTTAACGGGTGGACTGGATTAGCTTGAGGGATTTATCAAGTGAACCAGGATAAAATACTTGTGTGCTTTTCTCTTCTCTCTATCTTTATCCGCTGCACCATCTATCTTAGAGAAACCGAAAAGAAAAACTTTAAATCTTAAGGGGAAAGTTTTTATATTGAAAACGCTATTCAACCCCCCCTTCTAGTCGTTTTTCACACCTTCAGGATCATCTAGGAGAGTGAGAGAAGGCTTCCAAGCTTGTACTTCAGGTTCTTAGCTTGCCATGCTTGTCTAATCTCTCTTCTATTGCTTTGGTTTTCTTTGTAAGACTTTTCATAATTGAGTTATAATCTTAAGTTCTTTCCCACATGTTCTTCTTCTCTCCTTGAATCCCATTTTCTGAATATCAATCTAAGGTTGTATGCATGCTTGCTTTATGCTTTTCTATAATCAGAATGGAAGTTTGTTATAGATTAGGGAACCGATTTGGGATTACCCCTTCTATGCTTGCTACTAGGAATAGAGGAAGGGTTGGGGTTTGATGGCCTGAATTTGCAAGATCGAAAACCTCATATAAATTACTAAGTACACAAGGAATTGGGCTTAGCTTTTAGTATGAGAGAATTGCTTATGTGAGGAATCAATAAGTGAGTAACTAGGCTATATCATCAAGGAGAGATTCATGAATTCATGTGCTTAGAATGATGTACTTGAATTGACTAGTTGAACAAGAACCCAAAGCATTTCCATCTCTGTTTTTCTTATATTTTATCTTTGCTACATCGACGTATCTTTATCTTAATAAAACAAACCTTCAAACTCAAGGCTTAAGCTGAATTTAGTCACTCAAAATCCCTGTGGTTCGATATTTAAAACCGGGTGGATTCGTACACTTGCGGATTTACCAACAAGTTTTGGCGTCATTGCCGGGGATTGTTTGTGATTTTTGGTTTGAGTTACGAGTTTGTAATATAGTCTACCTAAGACTATAACTTAGGGTTGAATGAGAGACAACCCATGTTTTTTTTCAGATTTACGTTTTTGTTTCTTTTGTTAGTTTTTCAGGAAATAAAAAGGATACACACTTGGAAGCAATCAATCACTTGAAAGAAGGTTCTTTTCTTACCCTGAGTTTAGTCCATGCATTTTAGCATATTTTTCTTTATAGATTTTGTTTATCCTTTTCGATCATGCATTGTTATATAGAGTCTTTTATACCTTGGTCTTTATACCCTTTACTCAAATGACATGTTCCCAAGTCTTACTCACTCACATGATGCTGGTTTTGAAAATGTTTTTAAGTGGATACTTTGTGCTTTCTTTTGGGGAGTGATTGTATGTTTGGGAAAGAGAGAGAGAGAGAGAGAGAGAGAGAGAGAGACTTCGGTCTCCTAAGTGTTTTCTTGAGGATAGAGTTGATGTGAGTCCACAAGGGTCCATCTTTGACCCTTCACTATATAATTTCCCTGGAGGATCCTGACTCACTTGCACTTCTTGGTTCTGTGTTTCATTTTGTGCACCCTTGAGAGTAGCTCTATGAGACTTGCATCTTTGAGATTGGTTGGTTTTCTTGGACTTCAGAATTTGTTTTATAACATCTTTGTCCCTAGTTGACCCTTTTGAGCCTTATGGAGATTCTATTGTTACCTTGTTTATTGGGTTGGTTGTTTGGTTGGAAAAATGGGGAGTTGTGGTTTTTAAATCTTAATGGAGCTAGTTTGTGTAAATTGCAATTGTCTCTTACCCCAAGTGAAAAAAAAGTAGAAAAGAAAAGTCAAAAAGAAAAAAATGAACTCCATGGAATGGGTGGAGTTCCAAAAAAAGAAAAAATTCTGAAACAAAAGGGGGTTGAGATACTTGTGTGCTAAGTATCAATAGCTTGAAAGCTCCGGAATTCCAAATTTGACCACACTCAAATTTTGTGCAGCCTTAGTCTTCCTTAGGGACCACCTACCATGTGCTTTACCTAGCCAACATTACAACCCTTTGGAAGTCTCAATAAAGAATGCATTGTCGAGTTTAGTTGCTCTTGAGTGAATGATTCCCAGAACCTATGAACTTGCTTGTGTGCTCAGTGCACTAAACAATTGTCTCATGCTAGGATGTTAGTTCTAAATGCTTTTCATAGTGGACTCTAATTCTTCTTTGTCTAACAGTTGCATGAAGTTGATTGTTGAATCTTTCTCTTGGAACTAACTGCATTTACTTGATCCCCCGATTTTCTAAAAATGTATCCCTCTTTTGGCATGTGTGGTTGGGGTAATTCTTTGTGCTTGAGGGCAAGCTAATCTTAGTGACGCTCGAGGGCGAGCTATCGTTGAGTATAGTGGTGTGATGACCCGAATTTAGTCTTGTTTTTAGGGTCATTTCTTTGTAGGTTTTGAGTCTTTATAGTGGTGAGAGAAGGCTTCCAATCTTGTACTTTAGGTTCTTAGCTTGCCATGCTTGTCTAATCTCTCTTCTATTGCTTTGGTTTTCTTTGTAAGACTTTTCATATTTGAGTTATAATCTTAAGTTCTTTCCCACATGTTCTTCTTCTCTCCTTGAATCCCATTTTCGGAATATCAATCTAAGGTTGTATGCATGCTTGCTTTATGCTTTTCTATAATCAGAACGGAAGTTTGTTATAGATTAGGGAACCGATTTGGGATTACCCCTTCTATGCTTGCTACTAGGAATAGAGGAAGGGTTGGGGTTTGATGGCCTGAATTTACAAGATCTAAAACCTCATATAAATTACTAAGTAAACAAGGAATTGGGCTTAGCTTTTAGTATGAGAGAATTGCTTATGTGAGGAATCAATAAGTGAGTAACTAGGCTATATCATCAAGGAGAGATTCATGAGTTCATGTGCTTAGAATGATGTACTTGAATTGACTAGTTGAACAAGAACCCAAAGCATTTCTATCTCTGTTTTTCTTATATTTTATCTTTGCTACATCGACGTATCTTTATCTTAATAAAACAAACCTTCAAACTTAAGGCTTAAGCTGAATTTAGTCACTCACAATCCCTGTGGTTCGATATTTAAAACCGGGTGGATTCGTATACTTGCTGATTTACCAACAGAAAGCTAAGGTAAACACAATAAGAACAAATGAAGAAAGATTGCTAAAAGAATCGGTTGAATATTTGCTTGAGTTTTGCACAAAGTTTCTTAACTTATTTCTTCCATTTTCAGCCTCTATATATACTCCAAGGTTTAAGGTTGTAGTCGTTGCATGGAATGCTACCGTTGGAGGGAAAATCCTGAACTTCCAGATTCTGCTATGGCTGAACATCTTAGGTAAGGCCGTCAGAATAGTACACTTGCTTTTGTACTTGGATAGCGACGTGAGCCTTAGCCTAGTTGACTTCTGATCTAGCGACGCTTCGTGTTGGGACGCGTGAAGCTTATGAGATCAGAGTCAATGGGAAGCTTGGATCCTCTAACCTTCGCAGCTTCTGCTTCTGGACTGTTCATCAAAACTTCTGATCATCAGAGTTGGAAGTACTTGGTCTTCAGAGCGAGCTTACTCTTGGACTTCAGAGTCTTCACTTCTTAGCTTCTGGACCTTCAGAGCTTCTGATCATCAGAGCTTATAGTCTTCAGAACTTGAAGTGATCTGAATCCACATCAGAGCTTATAATCTTTAGAACTTCTGAAGCAATTACTACTGTTCAAACAGAACATAATGAGAGCGAAAGCGTTGCGTTGGCTACTCTTTTTGCTTTGTGCTTCTGATAAGTGTGTTTTTAGACCAGAGTCAGAGCCTGTCAATTAAACACTTAGAGAACAATGTTAGAGTACCATAATTGTTCATACACAATAAGTAACTTGTAATCATCAAAACATAGAGTTGTACTACATGACCAAATCTTGGTCTTACAATCTCCCCCTTTTTTATGATGACAAAACCAAGTATTTTGATGAACAATTATTAAACAATAAACTGAATACACTTAGAGCTTAGGGTATCAGAGCCAAACTTATCCTGAGATGTATGGTTTATTTTGCTCGTTCTGAATCCAAGTCACAGCTTGATTCTGAGCTTAGCTCCCCCTGAATCTAAGACTTAATAAAAACATTAATGGCGTCTAGATTCTGAGCTAAATAATAATAGTGATCAGAGTGATATATCAATCAGATTCATATATGACATAGACTGTATAAGAATATCAGAGCGCATGAATAATCAGAGTTAATCAAGGAATGATATCAGAGTCAAACGATCATAGCATACGATCACTTCAGAAGAAGTGAAATGTATTCCTTGCTGGTTCCTCATGAAAGATCTATAGTCATAACGATTGATCACTTAGAATTCTCCAAAGGAAAAAGAAATCACACTAACACAATATACACAATGTGCCAACGTTGTAATGCAATGAGGGAGAACCCTCCTTTTTAAATTGTAATGCAAAATTATTGAATAAAAGAATTTTATTTTTCTCAGAGCTTTTGTGTGCGGGATTGTGAATGCTAAACCGAAATATAAATTAAGAACAAAAGCACAGATGAAAAGAGAATAAGCTAGAAAACCAACAAGTTAACTAATTAAGCATAGGGTTTAAAAAGAGCCTGGAATATAAACGTAAGAAAAACATAATAAGAAGGAGAGTGAAAAAGAAGAGAGTTTCTAAAGCTAAGGTTGAGGTTCTGGCAATCTGCTTAGGATGGTAGCAAACATGTGTGAAGTGGAGAACGTGTGTGCGTGAGTGGGTTTCAAAAGTAACCGTTGAGAGTTAGAAAACCAAAGAAAATCAACGGCTAGAAAATAAAGATAAGTAATAAATACACATATCATGCGGTGGAGAATAAAGTAGATGTAATCATTACAACAGAAATTCCCGAGAGGCACAAGGAACAAGGTATCAGAATTAACTGACACACGTTTGCTGTCTTGTCTCAGAAGTAGCACCAATGGGTACACAACTTCTGATAAAGTTATCTTTTGAACTAGTCAACTTCTAATAAAGGGTATAAGCATCGTAGTCAGAGGTTCTGATCCATCTTCATACTGGACACAAGTCCATATTCAGATTTTTTAGTATAAATTTAAATCAATCCTCAGCTAAGGGCTTTGTAAAGATATCTACCCATTGATGGTCAGTATCAACAAACTTCAGAAAAAGTACGCCCTTCTGAACATAATCTCTAATAAAATGATACTTTACCTCAATGTGCTTGGCCCTTGAATGTAAGATGAGATTCTTACTTAGAGAAATAGCAGCAGTATTATCGCAGTAAATTGGAATATTGCTCTCAAGGATTTGATAATCTTCTAGCTAATGTTTCATCCACAGCATTTGTGTGCTGCAAATAGCTGCTGAAATGTTTTCTGCCTCTGCAGTGGATAGTGCAATAGTTGACTACCTCTTGCTTGCCCATGAGACTAAGTTACTTCCCAGAAATTGACAATTTTCAGAAGTACTCTTTCTTTCTGTTCTATCTCCAGCATAATCAACATCACAATAACCTGAAAGCTTATTATACTCTGATGTCTTCTTACACATCAAGCCAATGTTAATGGTACCTTTCAGATATTTGAGAATTCTCTTAACAGAATTTAAGTGAGTTTCTCTAGGATCTGATTGAAATCGAGCACATAAATGTACACTAAAAAAATGTCTGGCCTAGATGCAGTTAGATATAATAGAGAGCCCGGTAGCTCATTTGCAAGTGTAAAAAGTTGCATGTAGTAATAAATTATCGATCCCTCGAGGATTGTGATTCAATAATAATTTCTATTAATTCTCTTATTTAGATTTATAAAAGTAAAAACCAATTTCGAATTTTAGAAGTAGTGATGTTGAAGCAATAAGTAACACAGAAAATTAAACAGATTTGAGAATTCAGTTGAGGAAAATAGCACTCGGGTATGTTTCACCTATTTGTCCTATGATTCAATTCTAACAATATTTATATGAACTCAGTAATCCTCTCTTCAGCGATCTAGCCTTTATTCTAGGATGTTGATAACTCACACGCCCTAGACTTTCAATTCAAATACTAAGTCTGTTTTACCAGCACCTAGACCAGAGAATTGAAGATTAAGTCCTAATTAAACTAGCCAACGCAACTAGGTTCTACTCTTGAACCAAGCAGTAGGGAACACCTAATCGAATTGAATCCTTATTTCTCTAATTCCTAATCAACTTCCGTTCTCATAGAAATTAGCAAATTCCTTGCGTGCACTCAAGAATAAACAATATAAATTGATTCAATTACGAAGATTGGAAAAGAAAATTCATATAAATAACGATTCAAATCAAAACATCATTTAAAAAGGATTCACAACCCAAGTACTAAAAGAAGTTTAGCCAAGCATGACCATAATCAAGAATTCAAGAGAAAGAAAAAATAACACCTAAAGTCTCTCTTAACCAAAACCTAATATATATATATATATATAAGAGGCATCGGGTTTTTGACCTACCTCTCTCTCTCTCTTACCTACCTCTCTCTATGTGTGTAAACCCTGCAGTTCTTTGAATAAAAGCTTTTCTGTAAGTACTTTTCCATCATGTTTTTTAGCTTACGGCAAAACTGGTATCAGAGCCTATTCCCGTGAGGGAAGGGTTCTGGAATCAATAGTTAGTTGTTGGATTCAATCTTTTGTTTTTCTGCAACTTTATTTCTTCTTACTGTTTTCATTAATCACCTTGTTATTATCTTCAAGTCCTTAAGACTTAGTGTGAGGTATCCCTGGAGTCTAGTGGTCCCGGCAGTAAAGCCTGAGAGGTTGTGAGACCGTTGGTTTAGCTAGATTGGGAAGAAGCGTTATCCTTCTTAAGTTACTTAAGCTAATAACATGGCTAGATTAATCAAAACCCTAAGTGAAATGAGTTTAGGAAAGAACAAACAGATCATGATTCCATCAACATCTAACTCTGGTTCTAGTAACCAAGATCAAGAACTCTCTAGGGTAGCCCAACAAGAGTTAGAAATAGCTTCAATAGAAAGAGCACTTCAAAATTGGTCAATCCCTATAGTTAAAAAGAAAGAAATATATAAACAACACACTTTATTCAATAGAGCAGATGATTCTATTTTTACAATAGAATGTTGTCAACATAGTTCTGATCACACAAGTACTATAAAATTATTAAATGAAGATGTTCTAGATCAACACATTAAAGATGGTTTTAACTTCATCCATGTAGGTTTAATACAAGTAGCTGCAAAACCTAACTTTCGTTTAGGAATCAATTCTCCTATAATAGTAATGTTAAGAGATATGAGGCTATTAAAGCCACAAGATTCGTTAATTGCAGTCTTAGAATCAAACCTTCATGATGGTCCTGTTTTCTTTAACTGCTATCCAAACTATGCTATGAATCTTCAGAATAGTTGGACCAAAAATGCCATACAATTAGATCTATTAGCAAACAATGATATTTTTGAAGAAGAAAGTGATCCTTTCTCAATAATATATAGAGTATATTATAAAGTTTCAAAAATAAATTATAATTTTAAAGCTTTAAGATCTTCACCCAAACAAGAAACCATTATGCTAGAAGCAAACCTTAAAAGATCTTCAGTACAAGTTCCAAAGAAACTTACTCATGAAGAAGTTATGAGTAAAGTCCCTGAGGAATGGGTATTCAAGAATTCCCTGCCTCAACCAAAAATTCATACTACTCAAGTAAGAGAATTGTTTCAAGAAGGAGCAAATCTCACTTTAAGAATGAATAGATCAAACTCATTTAGTATTAGATCTCCTCAACAGTTATACAGAGTAGATCTCCCAAGATCTTCTGTATCATCAAAACTTAAAGGATTAGATACAACGTCTAGTCCTAGTATAGCAACACCTATATATCAAGATGAAGAATCTAGTAATTACTCTCCAACCCCTTCGCAAATCAACATGCTAAGTAGGGTAAAACCTAGTTTTGAAATAGACAAAGATTTCATTAAAAAAGATTTTATGGCTGAATACAATAAAGATAAAAGATTATGGTACTTCAAGAATTACAGTAAACAAGAAACTGATCGTTGAGACTCATCGAGACCTACCTTGCAAAACCAAACTTTAAACCATTGAGGGAACTTTAAAGAGATTCCCTTTTTGAACCAAATGAACCAGGAGTGTTGATAAGGATAAAGATACAAGGCGTAATACCAGGCATCTGTATAATCAAAGTAGTTATAACTAGGAGGGTCGAACTGCCTAGAAAACTGCTTAAAATAATGAAGAGGAGCATTCCAATATTGACGTTTTGTCCTAAACATCCTGCACAATCACAGAATCCTGAATGAGGTTTGAAGAAAGAAAAGAATTTATTCAAAATACCTTTAGTGGAACTAGCCTTGATGAATGGAATATCGATGGCTTTAGTGAACAAAATAGATATACAATGGTAAAGTCCATGTATGGATAGAATATATCATTCATGATGTTTTGATATTCACTAGGGGCATTTTTCAAACCTTGTGGCATTACATTCCATTCATAATGACCAAAAGGGACAACGAAGGCGGTTTTATAACGATCCTCCTCCTTGACCGAAATTTGATAATATCCTGACTTCATATCAAATTTTGAGAATATTGTTGCTTTATGTAATCTTTTAATGAGATCTGTTTTATTAGGCAATGGATATCTTATCCATTTTAATACTTTGTTTAAGGGTTTGTAATTAATGACTAATCTAGGGGCTCCTCTTTCTAACTCAGAAGCATTCATGACATAAAACCCTGTGCAACTCCAAGGAGATATGGATGATAGTTGATGCCCAAACAGTCATCTTCATTTTCTTGAAGGTAGTTCTGGCTGTTGACTGATGAAGTATCTGAGCCAGACTTCTAGTCTCAATCAAGAAAGTTCATTTCTTCAAGAAAGATCAAG